>NC_083722.1:119565693-119865693 GCF_028564815.1 Eubalaena glacialis
TCTAGATATGGTCAATCCAGGTTGCATCAGAGCCCCTGAACGGATTTTGTAAGAATTTCTCTCTCTTTCACTGTCTTTGTTTTATGGGGTTTTTTTTTAAGTAATCTATTTTTATAATGGGGTTTAGCTGCTTTTCACTGCTGTGTTTATGCCGCTTTACACCCTCTTGATTCACTTCCAGAGAGAGATCAATACATAGGTTTTAAGACTCTTACTAGTCAGATGTATTCTTGGGCGGTGAATAGGGCTGTTGAGTCCTGTTCACTGAGCAGGGAGTAGGTCTTGTCTATTACATATGTGGCTTGTGGAACGGTATCTGAGCTAATTTCAAACCCTTGTTTTATGCATCACCCCACCTCACCTTTCCCGTTAAGCAGCCATAGTGTGTTTTCTAAATGTGTGACTCTGTTCTGTTTTGTAACTCAGTTCAAGTGTAGCGATTTTGGCATTCCCTCTATAAGTGATATCTTAGGATAAGTGCCTTTTTCTCTGTGACTTATTTCACTGAGAGTCATCGTACCTAAATCCACTCATCCTGCTGCTACTAGCCTTATGACATTGATTTCATGGCTGAGTGATGTTCCATTGTGCCTAAGTATCACAACTTCTTTATCCATTTTTCTCTTTCCTGGGATATTGAAGGTGTACCAAAGTGAAGGTTCTTGGAAACAGAGCAGCCCTAAACTTTGGGGGTGCCTGTGTCTTGTTGATTTTTAGGTTTCCCGATTTATACGCCCATGAGTGGAAGTGCCCTCCACTCTCTAAGCTGTGCTTATTACATGTTTCAGGACACACCGTACACTTCTCCAGAGTGGCTGTTGGCAATTTACATCCCGCCCATCCGCGTAGCAAGGCTCCAATGTCTCCATGGCCTGTCCTGCATTTCTGGTTTTTACACTTTTTTCAGCATGGCCCTTTTGACCGATGGCAAGCGAGACTTCTTTGTAGCGCTGATTTGCCTTTCCGGCTTGCTTGGTTGGCCAAAAAGGGCGTATGCGTTTTTCCCTGAATATATTCAGGGAAAAACGCATACGCCCTTTTTGGCCAAGGGCATCATTGTCAACGCTTTGCCGCTTTTCATGTGCTTTCAAGGCGAGTCGAATCTGCCTCCTGAAACCTGTTTCCTGCAATTCTGCCTTGCTTTCCAATCCTCCTCGTTGCCTTCCCTCAATATATTTGTGGACGAGAGTTATCATTTATAACTCTGCAGGTTTGTGAGTTGCAGTGCCCCTGAGCTCCATTTGTCAACTCGCTTTTTTGGGAGCTGGCCGCCAAAGCGCAGGATTGCTTCAGGCCGTATTCTGGTTCCGGGGGGCAGGCTGAGCCTGTGGTTCATTCTTCTTCCTGATGGGAAAATAGAGTGACCTGTGCCTGTCCCAAGACCTAGAGCTAGTCTCTCATTGGTTCCCCCTCTTCCCGTTCATCCTCAGGCCAAATTGCGACCTGTATGAAACAGGAGGTTAAAGGTGCTGATTCTCCAAGTAGGGAGATTGTTAGTCGAGCGGCTGGAATGGCGAACCCGAGCACAAGGAGAGGAGAAATGAGGTGCGTTTGAGAAACCTTTCCCGATCACACGGTGTACCATCTTCTGGGTTTCCCACGCATGTTTTCGATGTAGGAAGATGCCCTTGAACCTGGAGATTTGGGACCCACGGCATGGGTACCACGCAGTATGACTTTAAAGGGTCTGCGTTTGCTCACCCAAGCTCACCAATCCTCTCAGCCCCAAGAGTGTCCAGCCTTATGTCTCATCCAGCTGTGGGTCTAGATATGGTCAATCCAGGTTGCATCAGAGCCCCTGAACGGATTTTGTAAGAATTTCTCTCTCTTTCACTGTCTTTGTTTTATGGGGTTTTTTTTTAAGTAATCTATTTTTATAATGGGGTTTAGCTGCTTTTCACTGCTGTGTTTATGCCGCTTTACACCCTCTTGATTCACTTCCAGAGAGAGATCAATACATAGGTTTTAAGACTCTTACTAGTCAGATATATTCTTGGGCGGTGAATAGGGGCTGTTGAGTCCAGTTCACTGAGCAGGGAGTAGGTCTTGTCTATTACATATTTGGCTTGTGGAACGGTATCTGAGCTAATTTCAAACCCTTGTTTTATGCATCACCCCACCTCACCTTTCCCGTTAAGCAGCCATAGTGCGTTTTCTAAATGTGTGACTCTGTTCTGTTTTGTAATTCAGTTCAAGTGTAGCGATTTTGACATTCCCTCTCTCAGTGATATCTTAGGATCAGTGTCTTTTTCTCTGTGACTTTTTTCACTGAGAGTCATCGTACCTAAATCCACTCATCCTGCTGCTACTAGCCTTATGACATTGATTTCATGGCTGAGTGATATTCCATTGTGGCTAAGTACCACAACTTCTTTATCCATTTTTCGCTTTCCTGGGATATTGAAGGTGTACCGAAGTGGAGGTTCTTGGAAACAGAGCAGCCCTAAACTTTGGGGTGCCTGTGTCTTGTTGATTTTTAGGTTTCCCGATTTATACGCCCATGAGTGGAAGTGCCCTATGCTCTCGAAGCTGTGCTTATTACATGTTTCAGGACACACCGTACACTTCTCCAGAGTGGCTGTTGGCAATTTACAGCCCGCCCATCAGCGTAGCAAGGCTCCCATGTCTCCACGGCCTGTCCTGCATTTCTGGTTTTTACACTTTTTTCAGCATGGCCCTTTTGGCCGATGGCAAGCGAGACTTCTTTGTAGCGCTGATTTGCCTTTCCGGCTTGCCTGGTTGGCCAAAAAGGGCGTATGCGTTTTTCCCTGAATATATTCAGGAAAAAACGCATACGCCCTTTTTGGCCAAGGGCATCATTGTCAACGCTTTGCCGCTTTTCATGTGCTTTCAAGGCGAGTCGAGTCTGCCTCCTGAAACCTGTTTCCTGCAATTCTGCCTTGCTTTCCAATCCTCCTCGTTGCCTTCCCTCAATATATTTGTGGACGAGAGTTATCATTTATAACTCTGCAGGTTTGTGAGTTGCAGTGCCCCTGAGCTCCATTTGTCAACTCGCTTTTTTGGGAGCTGGCCGACAAAGCGCAGGATTGCTTCAGGCCGTATTCTGGTTCCAGGGGGCAGGCTGAGCCTGTGGTTCATTCTTCTTCCTGATGGGAAAATAGAGTGACCTGTGCCTGTCCCAACACCTAGAGCTGGTCTCTCATTGGTTCCCCCTCTTCCCGTTCATCCTCAGGCCAAATTGCGACCTGTCCGAAACAGGAGGTTAAAGGTGCTGATTCTCCAAGTAGGGAGATTGTTAGTCGAGCGGCTGGAATGGCGAACCCGAGCACAAGGAGAGGAGAAATGAGGTGCGTTTGAGAAACCTTTCCCGATCACACGGTGTACCATCTTCTGGGTTTCGCACGCATGTTTTCGATGTAGGAAGATGCCCTTGAACCTGGAGATTTGGGACCCACGGCATGGGTACCACGCAGTATGACTTTAAAGGGTCTGCGTTTGCTCACCCAAGCTCACCAATCCTCTCAGCCCCAACAGTGTCCAGCCTTATGTCTCATCCAGCTGTGGGTCTAGATATGGTCAATCCAGGTTGCATCAGAGCCCCCGAACGGATTTTGTAAGAATTTCTCTCTCTTTCACTGTCTCTTTTTTATGGGTTTTTTTTTAAAGTAATCTATTTTTATAATGGGGTTTAGCTGCTTTTCACTGCTGTGTTTATGCCGCTTTACACCCTCTTGATTCACTTCCAGAGAGAGATCAATACATAGGTTTTAAGACTCTTACTAGTCAGATGTATTCTTGGGCGGTGAATAAGGGCTGTTGAGTCCAGTTCACTGAGCAGGGAGTAGGTCTTGTCTATTATATATTTGGCTTGTGGAACGGTATCTGAGCTAATTTCAAACCCTTGTTTTATGCATCACCCCACCTCACCTTTCCCGTTAAGCAGCCATAGTGCGTTTTCTAAATGTGTGACTCTGTTCTGTTTTTTAATTCAGTTCAAGTGTAGCGATTTTGACATTCCCTCTCTCAGTGATATCTTAGGATCAGTGTCTTTTTCTCTGTGACTTTTTTCACTGAGAATCATCGTACCTAAATCCACTCATCCTGCTGCTACTAGCCTTATGACATTGATTTCATGGCTGAGTGATATTCCATTGTGGCTAAGTACCACAACTTCTTTATCCATTTTTCGCTTTCCTGGGATATTGAAGGTGTACCGAAGTGGAGGTTCTTGGAAACAGAGCAGCCCTAAACTTTGGGGTGCCTGTGTCTTGTTGATTTTTAGGTTTCCCGATTTATACGCCCATGAGTGGAAGTGCCCTATGCTCTCTAAGCTGTGCTTATTACATGTTTCAGGACACACCGTACACTTCTCCAGAGTGGCTGTTGGCAATTTACAGCCCGCCCATCAGCGTAGCAAGGCTCCCATGTGTCCACGGCCTGTCCTGCATTTCTGGTTTTTACACTTTTTTCAGCATGGCCCTTTTGACCGATGGCAAGCGAGACTTCTTTGTAGCGCTGATTTGCCTTTCCGGCTTGCCTGGTTGGCCAAAAAGGGCGTATGCGTTTTTCCCTGAATATATTCAGGAAAAAACGCATACGCCCTTTTTGGCCAAGGGCATCATTGTCAACGCTTTGCCGCTTTTCATGTGCTTTCAAGGCGAGTCGAGTCTGCCTCCTGAAACCTGTTTCCTGCAATTCTGCCTTGCTTTCCAATCCTCCTCGTTGCCTTCCCTCAATATATTTGTGGACGAGAGTTATCATTTATAACTCTGCAGGTTTGTGAGTTGCAGTGCCCCTGAGCTCCATTTGTCAACTCGCTTTTTTGGGAGCTGGCCGCCAAAGCGCAGGATTGCTTCAGGCCGTATTCTGGTTCCAGGGGGCAGGCTGAGCCTGTGGTTCATTCTTCTTCCTGATGGGAAAATAGAGTGACCTGTGCCTATCCCAACACCTAGAGCTAGTCTCTCATTGGTTCCCCCTCTTCCCGTTCATCCTCAGGCCAAATTGTGACCTGTCCGAAACAGGAGGTTAAAGGTGCTGATTCTCCAAGTAGGGAGATTGTTAGTCGAGCGGCTGGAATGGCGAACCCGAGCACAAGGAGAGGAGAAATGAGGTGCGTTTGAGAAACCTTTCCCGATCACACGGTGTACCATCTTCTGGGTTTCGCACGCATGTTTTCGATGTAGGAAGATGCCCTTGAACCTGGAGATTTGGGACCCACGGCATGGGTACCACGCAGTATGACTTTAAAGGGTCTGCGTTTGCTCACCCAAGCTCACCAATCCTCTCAGCCCCAAGAGTGTCCAGCCTTATGTCTCATCCAGCTGTGGGTCTAGATATGGTCAATCCAGGTTGCATCAGAGCCCCCGAACGGATTTTGTAAGAATTTCTCTCTCTTTCACTGTCTCTTTTTTATGGGTTTTTTTTTAAAGTAATCTATTTTTATAATGGGGTTTAGCTGCTTGTCACTGCTATGTTTATGCCGCTTTACACCCTCTTGATTCACTTCCAGAGAGAGATCAATACATAGGTTTTAAGACTCTTACTAGTCAGATGTATTCTTGGGCGGTGAATAGGGGCTGTTGAGTCCAGTTCACTGAGCAGGGAGTAGGTCTTGTCTATTACATATTTGGCTTGTGGAACGGTATCTGAGCTAATTTCAAACCCTTGTTTTATGCATCACCCCACCTCACGTTTCCCGTTAAGCAGCCATAGTGCGTTTTCTAAATGTGTGACTCTGTTCTGTTTTGTAATTCAGTTCAAGTGTAGCGATTTTGACATTCCCTCTCTCAGTGATATCTTAGGATCAGTGTCTTTTTCTCTGTGACTTTTTTCACTGAGAGTCATCGTACCTAAATCCACTCATCCTGCTGCTACTAGCCTTATGACATTGATTTCATGGCTGAGTGATATTCCATTGTGCCTAAGTACCACAACTTCTTTATCCATTTTTCGCTTTCCTGGGATATTGAAGGTGTACCGAAGTGGAGGTTCTTGGAAACAGAGCAGCCCTAAACTTTGGGGTGCCTGTGTCTTGTTGATTTTTAGGTTTCCCGATTTATACGCCCATGAGTGGAAGTGCCCTATGCTCTCTAAGCTGTGCTTATTACATGTTTCAGGACACATCGTACACTTCTCCAGAGTGGCTGTTGGCAATTTACAGCCCGCCCATCAGCGTAGCAAGGCTCCCATGTCTCCACGGCCTGTCCTGCATTTCTGGTTTTTACACTTTTTTCAGCATGGCCCTTTTGACCGATGGCAAGCGAGACTTCTTTGTAGCGCTGATTTGCCTTTCCGGCTTGCCTGGTTGGCCAAAAAGGGCGTATGCGTTTTTTCCTGAATATATTCAGGGAAAAACGCATACGCCCTTTTTGGCCAAGGGCATCATTGTCAACGCTTTGCCGCTTTTCATGTGCTTTCAAGGTGAGTCGAGTCTGCCTCCTGAAACCTGTTTCCTGCAATTCTGCCTTGCTTTCCAATCCTCCTCGTTGCCTTCCCTCATATATTTGTGGACGAGAGTTATCATTTATAACTCTGCAGGTTTGTGAATTGCAGTGCCCCTGAGCTCCATTTGTCAACTCGCTTTTTTGGGAGCTGGCCGCCAAAGCGCAGGATTGCTTCAGGCCGTATTCTGGTTCCGGGGGGCAGGCTGAGCCTGTGGTTCATTCTTCTTCCTGATGGGAAAATAGAGTGACCTGTGCCTGTCCCAACACCTAGAGCTAGTCTCTCATTGGTTCCCCCTCTTCCCGTTCATCCTCAGGCCAAATTGCGACCTGTATGAAACAGGAGGTTAAAGGTGCTGATTCTCCAAGTAGGGAGATTGTTAGTCGAGCGGCTGGAATGGCGAACGCGAGCACAAGGAGAGGAGAAATGAGGTGCGTTTGAGAAACCTTTCCCGATCACACGGTGTACCATCTTCTGGGTTTCCCACGCATGTTTTCGATGTAGGAAGATGCCCTTGAACCTGGAGATTTGGGACCCACGGCATGGGTACCACGCAGTATGACTTTAAAGGGTCTGCGTTTGCTCACCCAAGCTCACCAATCCTCTCAGCCCCAAGAGTGTCCAGCCTTATGTCTCATCCAGCTGTGGGTCTAGATATGGTCAATCCAGGTTGCATCAGAGCCCCTGAACGGATTTTGTAAGAATTTCTCTCTCTTTCACTGTCTTTGTTTTATGGGGTTTTTTTTAAGTAATCTATTTTTATAATGGGGTTTAGCTGCTTTTCACTGCTGTGTTTATGCCGCTTTACACCCTCTTGATTCACTTCCAGAGAGAGATCAATACATAGGTTTTAAGACTCTTACTAGTCAGATATATTCTTGGGCGGTGAATAGGGGCTGTTGAGTCCAGTTCACTGAGCAGGGAGTAGGTCTTGTCTATTACATATTTGGCTTGTGGAACGGTATCTGAGCTAATTTCAAACCCTTGTTTTATGCATCACCCCACCTCACCTTTCCCGTTAAGCAGCCATAGTGCGTTTTCTAAATGTGTGACTCTGTTCTGTTTTGTAATTCAGTTCAAGTGTAGCGATTTTGACATTCCCTCTCTCAGTGATATCTTAGGATAAGTGTCTTTTTCTCTGTGACTTATTTCACTGAGAGTCATCGTACCTAAATCCACTCATCCTGCTGCTACTAGCCTTATGACATTGATTTCATGGCTGAGTGATATTCCATTGTGCCTAAGTACCACAACTTCTTTATCCATTTTTCGCTTTCCTGGGATATTGAAGGTGTACCGAAGTGGAGGTTCTTGGAAACAGAGCAGCCCTAAACTTTGGGGTGCGTGTGTCTTGTTGATTTTTAGGTTTCCCGATATATACGCCCATGAGTGGAAGTGCCCTATGCTCTCTAAGCTGTGCTTATTACATGTTTCAGGACACACCGTACACTTCTCCAGAGTGGCTGTTGGCAATTTACAGCCCGCCCATCAGCGTAGGAAGGCTCCCATGTCTCCACGGCCTGTCCTGCATTTCTGGTTTTTACACTTTTTTCAGCATGGCCCTTTTGACCGATGGCAAGCGAGACTTCTTTGTAGCGCTGATTTGCCTTTCCGGCTTGCCTGGTTGGCCAAAAAGGGCGTATGCGTTTTTTCCTGAATATATTCAGGTAAAAACGTATACGCCCTTTTTGGCCAAGGGCATCATTGTCAACGCTTTGCCGCTTTTCATGTGCTTTCAAGGCGAGTCGAGTCTGCCTCCTGAAACCTGTTTCCTGCAATTCTGCCTTGCTTTCCAATCCTCCTCGTTGCCTTCCCTCAATATATTTGTGGACGAGAGTTATCATTATAACTCTGCAGGTTTGTGAGTTGCAGTGCCCCTAAGCTCCATTTGTCAACTCGCTTTTTTGGGAGCTGCCCGCCAAAGCGCAGGATTGCTTCAGGCCGTATTCTGGTTCCGGGGGGCAGGCTGAGCCTGTGGTTCATTCTTCTTCCTGATGGGAAAATAGAGTGACCTGTGCCTGTCCCAACACCTAGAGCTAGTCTCTCATTGGTTCCCCCCCTTCCCGTTCATCCTCAGGCCAAATTGCGACCTGTCCGAAACAGGAGGTTAAAGGTGCTGATTCTCCAAGTAGGGAGATTGTTAGTCGAGCGGCTGGAATGGCGAACCCGAGCACAAGGAGAGGAGAAATGAGGTGCATTTGAGAAACCTTTCCCGATCACACGGTGTACCATCTTCTGGGTTTCGCACGCATGTTTTTGATGTAGGAAGATGCCCTTGAACCTGGAGATTTGGGACCCACGGCATGGGTACCACGCAGTATGACTTTAAAGGGTCTGCGTTTGCTCACCCAAGCTCACCAATCCTCTCAGCCCCAAGAGTGTCCAGCCTTATGTCTCATCCAGCTGTGGGTCTAGATATGATCAATCCAGGTTGCATCAGAGCCCCTGAACGGATTTTGTAAGAATTTCTCTCTCTTTCACTGTCTTTGTTTTATGGGGTTTTTTTTTAAGTAATCTATTTTTATAATGGGGTTTAGCTGCTTTTCACTGCTGTGTTTATGCCGCTTTACACCCTCTTGATTCACTTCCAGAGAGAGATCAATACATAGGTTTTAAGACTCTTACTAGTCAGATGTATTCTTGGGCGGTGAATAGGGGCTGTTGAGTCCTGTTCACTGAGCAGGGAGTAGGTCTTGTCTATTACATATGTGGCTTGTGGAACGGTATCTGAGCTAATTTCAAACCCTTGTTTTATGCATCACCCCACCTCACCTTTCCCGTTAAGCAGCCATAGTGTGTTTTCTAAATGTGTGACTCTGTTCTGTTTTGTAACTCAGTTCAAGTGTAGCGATTTTGGCATTCCCTCTATAAGTGATATCTTAGGATAAGTGCCTTTTTCTCTGTGACTTATTTCACTGAGAGTCATCGTACCTAAATCCACTCATCCTGCTGCTACTAGCCTTATGACATTGATTTCATGGCTGAGTGATGTTCCATTGTGCCTAAGTATCACAACTTCTTTATCCATTTTTCTCTTTCCTGGGATATTGAAGGTGTACCAAAGTGAAGGTTCTTGGAAACAGAGCAGCCCTAAACTTTGGGGGTGCCTGTGTCTTGTTGATTTTTAGGTTTCCCGATTTATACGCCCATGAGTGGAAGTGCCCTCCACTCTCTAAGCTGTGCTTATTACATGTTTCAGGACACACCGTACACTTCTCCAGAGTGGCTGTTGGCAATTTACATCCCGCCCATCCGCGTAGCAAGGCTCCAATGTCTCCATGGCCTGTCCTGCATTTCTGGTTTTTACACTTTTTTCAGCATGGCCCTTTTGACCGATGGCAAGCGAGACTTCTTTGTAGCGCTGATTTGCCTTTCCGGCTTGCTTGGTTGGCCAAAAAGGGCGTATGCGTTTTTCCCTGAATATATTCAGGGAAAAACGCATACGCCCTTTTTGGCCAAGGGCATCATTGTCAACGCTTTGCCGCTTTTCATGTGCTTTCAAGGCGAGTCGAATCTGCCTCCTGAAACCTGTTTCCTGCAATTCTGCCTTGCTTTCAAATCCTCCTCGTTGCCTTCCCTCAATATATTTGTGGACGAGAGTTATCATTTATAACTCTGCAGGTTTGTGAGTTGCAGTGCCCCTGAGCTCCATTTGTCAACTCGCTTTTTTGGGAGCTGGCCGCCAAAGCGCAGGATTGCTTCAGGCCGTATTCTGGTTCCGGGGGGCAGGCTGAGCCTGTGGTTCATTCTTCTTCCTGATGGGAAAATAGAGTGACCTGTGCCTGTCCCAAGACCTAGAGCTAGTCTCTCATTGGTTCCCCCTCTTCCCGTTCATCCTCAGGCCAAATTGCGACCTGTATGAAACAGGAGGTTAAAGGTGCTGATTCTCCAAGTAGGGAGATTGTTAGTCGAGCGGCTGGAATGGCGAACCCGAGCACAAGGAGAGGAGAAATGAGGTGCGTTTGAGAAACCTTTCCCGATCACACGGTGTACCATCTTCTGGGTTTCCCACGCATGTTTTCGATGTAGGAAGATGCCCTTGAACCTGGAGATTTGGGACCCACGGCATGGGTACCACGCAGTATGACTTTAAAGGGTCTGCGTTTGCTCACCCAAGCTCACCAATCCTCTGAGCCCCAAGAGTGTCCAGCCTTATGTCTCATCCAGCTGTGGGTCTAGATATGGTCAATCCAGGTTGCATCAGAGCCCCTGAACGGATTTTGTAAGAATTTCTCTCTCTTTCACTGTCTTTGTTTTATGGGGTTTTTTTTTAAGTAATCTATTTTTATAATGGGGTTTAGCTGCTTTTCACTGCTGTGTTTATGCCGCTTTACACCCTCTTGATTCACTTCCAGAGAGAGATCAATACATAGGTTTTAAGACTCTTACTAGTCAGATGTATTCCTGGGCGGTGAATAGGGGCTGTTGAGTCCAGTTCACTGAGCAGGGAGTAGGTCTTGTCTATTACATATTTGGCTTGTGGAACGGTATCTGAGCTAATTTCAAACCCTTGTTTTATGCATCACCCCACCTCACCTTTCCCGTTAAGCAGCCATAGTGTGTTTTCTAAATGTGTGACTCTGTTCCGTTTTGTAATTCAGTTCAAGTGTAGCGATTTTGACATTCCCTCTCTCAGTGATATCTTAGGATAAGTGTCTTTTTCTCTGTGACTTATTTCACTGAGAGTCATCGTACCTAAATCCACTCATCCTGCTGCTACTAGCCTTATGACATTGATTTCATGGCTGAGTGATATTCCATTGTGCCTAAGTACCACAACTTCTTTATCCATTTTTCGCTTTCCTGGGATATTGAAGGTGTACCGAAGTGGAGGTTCTTGGAAACAGAGCAGCCCTAAACTTTGGGGTGCGTGTGTCTTGTTGATTTTTAGGTTTCCCGATATATACGCCCATGAGTGGAAGTGCCCTATGCTCTCTAAGCTGTGCTTATTACATGTTTCAGGACACACCGTACACTTCTCCAGAGTGGCTGTTGGCAATTTACAGCCCGCCCATCAGCGTAGGAAGGCTCCCATGTCTCCACGGCCTGTCCTGCATTTCTGGTTTTTACACTTTTTTCAGCATGGCCCTTTTGACCGATGGCAAGCGAGACTTCTTTGTAGCGCTGATTTGCCTTTCCGGCTTGCCTGGTTGGCCAAAAAGGGCGTATGCGTTTTTTCCTGAATATATTCAGGTAAAAACGTATACGCCCTTTTTGGCCAAGGGCATCATTGTCAACGCTTTGCCGCTTTTCATGTGCTTTCAAGGCGAGTCGAGTCTGCCTCCTGAAACCTGTTTCCTGCAATTCTGCCTTGCTTTCCAATCCTCCTCGTTGCCTTCCCTCAATATATTTGTGGACGAGAGTTATCATTATAACTCTGCAGGTTTGTGAGTTGCAGTGCCCCTAAGCTCCATTTGTCAACTCGCTTTTTTGGGAGCTGCCCGCCAAAGCGCAGGATTGCTTCAGGCCGTATTCTGGTTCCGGGGGGCAGGCTGAGCCTGTGGTTCATTCTTCTTCCTGATGGGAAAATAGAGTGACCTGTGCCTGTCCCAACACCTAGAGCTAGTCTCTCATTGGTTCCCCCCCTTCCCGTTCATCCTCAGGCCAAATTGCGACCTGTCCGAAACAGGAGGTTAAAGGTGCTGATTCTCCAAGTAGGGAGATTGTTAGTCGAGCGGCTGGAATGGCGAACCCGAGCACAAGGAGAGGAGAAATGAGGTGCATTTGAGAAACCTTTCCCGATCACACGGTGTACCATCTTCTGGGTTTCGCACGCATGTTTTTGATGTAGGAAGATGCCCTTGAACCTGGAGATTTGGGACCCACGGCATGGGTACCACGCAGTATGACTTTAAAGGGTCTGCGTTTGCTCACCCAAGCTCACCAATCCTCTCAGCCCCAAGAGTGTCCAGCCTTATGTCTCATCCAGCTGTGGGTCTAGATATGATCAATCCAGGTTGCATCAGAGCCCCTGAACGGATTTTGTAAGAATTTCTCTCTCTTTCACTGTCTTTGTTTTATGGGGTTTTTTTTTAAGTAATCTATTTTTATAATGGGGTTTAGCTGCTTTTCACTGCTGTGTTTATGCCGCTTTACACCCTCTTGATTCACTTCCAGAGAGAGATCAATACATAGGTTTTAAGACTCTTACTAGTCAGATGTATTCTTGGGCGGTGAATAGGGGCTGTTGAGTCCTGTTCACTGAGCAGGGAGTAGGTCTTGTCTATTACATATGTGGCTTGTGGAACGGTATCTGAGCTAATTTCAAACCCTTGTTTTATGCATCACCCCACCTCACCTTTCCCGTTAAGCAGCCATAGTGTGTTTTCTAAATGTGTGACTCTGTTCTGTTTTGTAACTCAGTTCAAGTGTAGCGATTTTGGCATTCCCTCTATAAGTGATATCTTAGGATAAGTGCCTTTTTCTCTGTGACTTATTTCACTGAGAGTCATCGTACCTAAATCCACTCATCCTGCTGCTACTAGCCTTATGACATTGATTTCATGGCTGAGTGATGTTCCATTGTGCCTAAGTATCACAACTTCTTTATCCATTTTTCTCTTTCCTGGGATATTGAAGGTGTACCAAAGTGAAGGTTCTTGGAAACAGAGCAGCCCTAAACTTTGGGGGTGCCTGTGTCTTGTTGATTTTTAGGTTTCCCGATTTATACGCCCATGAGTGGAAGTGCCCTCCACTCTCTAAGCTGTGCTTATTACATGTTTCAGGACACACCGTACACTTCTCCAGAGTGGCTGTTGGCAATTTACATCCCGCCCATCCGCGTAGCAAGGCTCCAATGTCTCCATGGCCTGTCCTGCATTTCTGGTTTTTACACTTTTTTCAGCATGGCCCTTTTGACCGATGGCAAGCGAGACTTCTTTGTAGCGCTGATTTGCCTTTCCGGCTTGCTTGGTTGGCCAAAAAGGGCGTATGCGTTTTTCCCTGAATATATTCAGGGAAAAACGCATACGCCCTTTTTGGCCAAGGGCATCATTGTCAACGCTTTGCCGCTTTTCATGTGCTTTCAAGGCGAGTCGAATCTGCCTCCTGAAACCTGTTTCCTGCAATTCTGCCTTGCTTTCAAATCCTCCTCGTTGCCTTCCCTCAATATATTTGTGGACGAGAGTTATCATTTATAACTCTGCAGGTTTGTGAGTTGCAGTGCCCCTGAGCTCCATTTGTCAACTCGCTTTTTTGGGAGCTGGCCGCCAAAGCGCAGGATTGCTTCAGGCCGTATTCTGGTTCCGGGGGGCAGGCTGAGCCTGTGGTTCATTCTTCTTCCTGATGGGAAAATAGAGTGACCTGTGCCTGTCCCAAGACCTAGAGCTAGTCTCTCATTGGTTCCCCCTCTTCCCGTTCATCCTCAGGCCAAATTGCGACCTGTATGAAACAGGAGGTTAAAGGTGCTGATTCTCCAAGTAGGGAGATTGTTAGTCGAGCGGCTGGAATGGCGAACCCGAGCACAAGGAGAGGAGAAATGAGGTGCGTTTGAGAAACCTTTCCCGATCACACGGTGTACCATCTTCTGGGTTTCCCACGCATGTTTTCGATGTAGGAAGATGCCCTTGAACCTGGAGATTTGGGACCCACGGCATGGGTACCACGCAGTATGACTTTAAAGGGTCTGCGTTTGCTCACCCAAGCTCACCAATCCTCTCAGCCCCAAGAGTGTCCAGCCTTATGTCTCATCCAGCTGTGGGTCTAGATATGGTCAATCCAGGTTGCATCAGAGCCCCTGAACGGATTTTGTAAGAATTTCTCTCTCTTTCACTGTCTTTGTTTTATGGGGTTTTTTTTTAAGTAATCTATTTTTATAATGGGGTTTAGCTGCTTTTCACTGCTGTGTTTATGCCGCTTTACACCCTCTTGATTCACTTCCAGAGAGAGATCAATACATAGGTTTTAAGACTCTTACTAGTCAGATATATTCTTGGGCGGTGAATAGGGGCTGTTGAGTCCAGTTCACTGAGCAGGGAGTAGGTCTTGTCTATTACATATTTGGCTTGTGGAACGGTATCTGAGCTAATTTCAAACCCTTGTTTTATGCATCACCCCACCTCACCTTTCCCGTTAAGCAGCCATAGTGCGTTTTCTAAATGTGTGACTCTGTTCTGTTTTGTAATTCAGTTCAAGTGTAGCGATTTTGACATTCCCTCTCTCAGTGATATCTTAGGATCAGTGTCTTTTTCTCTGTGACTTTTTTCACTGAGAGTCATCGTACCTAAATCCACTCATCCTGCTGCTACTAGCCTTATGACATTGATTTCATGGCTGAGTGATATTCCATTGTGGCTAAGTACCACAACTTCTTTATCCATTTTTCGCTTTCCTGGGATATTGAAGGTGTACCGAAGTGGAGGTTCTTGGAAACAGAGCAGCCCTAAACTTTGGGGTGCCTGTGTCTTGTTGATTTTTAGGTTTCCCGATTTATACGCCCATGAGTGGAAGTGCCCTATGCTCTCTAAGCTGTGCTTATTACATGTTTCAGGACACACCGTACACTTCTCCAGAGTGGCTGTTGGCAATTTACAGCCCGCCCATCAGCGTAGCAAGGCTCCCATGTCTCCACGGCCTGTCCTGCATTTCTGGTTTTTACACTTTTTTCAGCATGGCCCTTTTGGCCGATGGCAAGCGAGACTTCTTTGTAGCGCTGATTTGCCTTTCCGGCTTGCCTGGTTGGCCAAAAAGGGCGTATGCGTTTTTCCCTGAATATATTCAGGAAAAAACGCATACGCCCTTTTTGGCCAAGGGCATCATTGTCAACGCTTTGCCGCTTTTCATGTGCTTTCAAGGCGAGTCGAGTCTGCCTCCTGAAACCTGTTTCCTGCAATTCTGCCTTGCTTTCCAATCCTCCTCGTTGCCTTCCCTCAATATATTTGTGGACGAGAGTTATCATTTATAACTCTGCAGGTTTGTGAGTTGCAGTGCCCCTGAGCTCCATTTGTCAACTCGCTTTTTTGGGAGCTGGCCGACAAAGCGCAGGATTGCTTCAGGCCGTATTCTGGTTCCAGGGGGCAGGCTGAGCCTGTGGTTCATTCTTCTTCCTGATGGGAAAATAGAGTGACCTGTGCCTGTCCCAACACCTAGAGCTGGTCTCTCATTGGTTCCCCCTCTTCCCGTTCATCCTCAGGCCAAATTGCGACCTGTCCGAAACAGGAGGTTAAAGGTGCTGATTCTCCAAGTAGGGAGATTGTTAGTCGAGCGGCTGGAATGGCGAACCCGAGCACAAGGAGAGGAGAAATGAGGTGCGTTTGAGAAACCTTTCCCGATCACACGGTGTACCATCTTCTGGGTTTCGCACGCATGTTTTCGATGTAGGAAGATGCCCTTGAACCTGGAGATTTGGGACCCACGGCATGGGTACCACGCAGTATGACTTTAAAGGGTCTGCGTTTGCTCACCCAAGCTCACCAATCCTCTCAGCCCCAACAGTGTCCAGCCTTATGTCTCATCCAGCTGTGGGTCTAGATATGGTCAATCCAGGTTGCATCAGAGCCCCCGAACGGATTTTGTAAGAATTTCTCTCTCTTTCACTGTCTCTTTTTTATGGGTTTTTTTTTAAAGTAATCTATTTTTATAATGGGGTTTAGCTGCTTTTCACTGCTGTGTTTATGCCGCTTTACACCCTCTTGATTCACTTCCAGAGAGAGATCAATACATAGGTTTTAAGACTCTTACTAGTCAGATGTATTCTTGGGCGGTGAATAAGGGCTGTTGAGTCCAGTTCACTGAGCAGGGAGTAGGTCTTGTCTATTATATATTTGGCTTGTGGAACGGTATCTGAGCTAATTTCAAACCCTTGTTTTATGCATCACCCCACCTCACCTTTCCCGTTAAGCAGCCATAGTGCGTTTTCTAAATGTGTGACTCTGTTCTGTTTTTTAATTCAGTTCAAGTGTAGCGATTTTGACATTCCCTCTCTCAGTGATATCTTAGGATCAGTGTCTTTTTCTCTGTGACTTTTTTCACTGAGAATCATCGTACCTAAATCCACTCATCCTGCTGCTACTAGCCTTATGACATTGATTTCATGGCTGAGTGATATTCCATTGTGGCTAAGTACCACAACTTCTTTATCCATTTTTCGCTTTCCTGGGATATTGAAGGTGTACCGAAGTGGAGGTTCTTGGAAACAGAGCAGCCCTAAACTTTGGGGTGCCTGTGTCTTGTTGATTTTTAGGTTTCCCGATTTATACGCCCATGAGTGGAAGTGCCCTATGCTCTCTAAGCTGTGCTTATTACATGTTTCAGGACACACCGTACACTTCTCCAGAGTGGCTGTTGGCAATTTACAGCCCGCCCATCAGCGTAGCAAGGCTCCCATGTGTCCACGGCCTGTCCTGCATTTCTGGTTTTTACACTTTTTTCAGCATGGCCCTTTTGACCGATGGCAAGCGAGACTTCTTTGTAGCGCTGATTTGCCTTTCCGGCTTGCCTGGTTGGCCAAAAAGGGCGTATGCGTTTTTCCCTGAATATATTCAGGAAAAAACGCATACGCCCTTTTTGGCCAAGGGCATCATTGTCAACGCTTTGCCGCTTTTCATGTGCTTTCAAGGCGAGTCGAGTCTGCCTCCTGAAACCTGTTTCCTGCAATTCTGCCTTGCTTTCCAATCCTCCTCGTTGCCTTCCCTCAATATATTTGTGGACGAGAGTTATCATTTATAACTCTGCAGGTTTGTGAGTTGCAGTGCCCCTGAGCTCCATTTGTCAACTCGCTTTTTTGGGAGCTGGCCGCCAAAGCGCAGGATTGCTTCAGGCCGTATTCTGGTTCCAGGGGGCAGGCTGAGCCTGTGGTTCATTCTTCTTCCTGATGGGAAAATAGAGTGACCTGTGCCTATCCCAACACCTAGAGCTAGTCTCTCATTGGTTCCCCCTCTTCCCGTTCATCCTCAGGCCAAATTGTGACCTGTCCGAAACAGGAGGTTAAAGGTGCTGATTCTCCAAGTAGGGAGATTGTTAGTCGAGCGGCTGGAATGGCGAACCCGAGCACAAGGAGAGGAGAAATGAGGTGCGTTTGAGAAACCTTTCCCGATCACACGGTGTACCATCTTCTGGGTTTCGCACGCATGTTTTCGATGTAGGAAGATGCCCTTGAACCTGGAGATTTGGGACCCACGGCATGGGTACCACGCAGTATGACTTTAAAGGGTCTGCGTTTGCTCACCCAAGCTCACCAATCCTCTCAGCCCCAAGAGTGTCCAGCCTTATGTCTCATCCAGCTGTGGGTCTAGATATGGTCAATCCAGGTTGCATCAGAGCCCCCGAACGGATTTTGTAAGAATTTCTCTCTCTTTCACTGTCTCTTTTTTATGGGTTTTTTTTTAAAGTAATCTATTTTTATAATGGGGTTTAGCTGCTTGTCACTGCTATGTTTATGCCGCTTTACACCCTCTTGATTCACTTCCAGAGAGAGATCAATACATAGGTTTTAAGACTCTTACTAGTCAGATGTATTCTTGGGCGGTGAATAGGGGCTGTTGAGTCCAGTTCACTGAGCAGGGAGTAGGTCTTGTCTATTACATATTTGGCTTGTGGAACGGTATCTGAGCTAATTTCAAACCCTTGTTTTATGCATCACCCCACCTCACGTTTCCCGTTAAGCAGCCATAGTGCGTTTTCTAAATGTGTGACTCTGTTCTGTTTTGTAATTCAGTTCAAGTGTAGCGATTTTGACATTCCCTCTCTCAGTGATATCTTAGGATCAGTGTCTTTTTCTCTGTGACTTTTTTCACTGAGAGTCATCGTACCTAAATCCACTCATCCTGCTGCTACTAGCCTTATGACATTGATTTCATGGCTGAGTGATATTCCATTGTGCCTAAGTACCACAACTTCTTTATCCATTTTTCGCTTTCCTGGGATATTGAAGGTGTACCGAAGTGGAGGTTCTTGGAAACAGAGCAGCCCTAAACTTTGGGGTGCCTGTGTCTTGTTGATTTTTAGGTTTCCCGATTTATACGCCCATGAGTGGAAGTGCCCTATGCTCTCTAAGCTGTGCTTATTACATGTTTCAGGACACATCGTACACTTCTCCAGAGTGGCTGTTGGCAATTTACAGCCCGCCCATCAGCGTAGCAAGGCTCCCATGTCTCCACGGCCTGTCCTGCATTTCTGGTTTTTACACTTTTTTCAGCATGGCCCTTTTGACCGATGGCAAGCGAGACTTCTTTGTAGCGCTGATTTGCCTTTCCGGCTTGCCTGGTTGGCCAAAAAGGGCGTATGCGTTTTTTCCTGAATATATTCAGGGAAAAACGCATACGCCCTTTTTGGCCAAGGGCATCATTGTCAACGCTTTGCCGCTTTTCATGTGCTTTCAAGGTGAGTCGAGTCTGCCTCCTGAAACCTGTTTCCTGCAATTCTGCCTTGCTTTCCAATCCTCCTCGTTGCCTTCCCTCATATATTTGTGGACGAGAGTTATCATTTATAACTCTGCAGGTTTGTGAATTGCAGTGCCCCTGAGCTCCATTTGTCAACTCGCTTTTTTGGGAGCTGGCCGCCAAAGCGCAGGATTGCTTCAGGCCGTATTCTGGTTCCGGGGGGCAGGCTGAGCCTGTGGTTCATTCTTCTTCCTGATGGGAAAATAGAGTGACCTGTGCCTGTCCCAACACCTAGAGCTAGTCTCTCATTGGTTCCCCCTCTTCCCGTTCATCCTCAGGCCAAATTGCGACCTGTATGAAACAGGAGGTTAAAGGTGCTGATTCTCCAAGTAGGGAGATTGTTAGTCGAGCGGCTGGAATGGCGAACGCGAGCACAAGGAGAGGAGAAATGAGGTGCGTTTGAGAAACCTTTCCCGATCACACGGTGTACCATCTTCTGGGTTTCCCACGCATGTTTTCGATGTAGGAAGATGCCCTTGAACCTGGAGATTTGGGACCCACGGCATGGGTACCACGCAGTATGACTTTAAAGGGTCTGCGTTTGCTCACCCAAGCTCACCAATCCTCTCAGCCCCAAGAGTGTCCAGCCTTATGTCTCATCCAGCTGTGGGTCTAGATATGGTCAATCCAGGTTGCATCAGAGCCCCTGAACGGATTTTGTAAGAATTTCTCTCTCTTTCACTGTCTTTGTTTTATGGGGTTTTTTTTAAGTAATCTATTTTTATAATGGGGTTTAGCTGCTTTTCACTGCTGTGTTTATGCCGCTTTACACCCTCTTGATTCACTTCCAGAGAGAGATCAATACATAGGTTTTAAGACTCTTACTAGTCAGATATATTCTTGGGCGGTGAATAGGGGCTGTTGAGTCCAGTTCACTGAGCAGGGAGTAGGTCTTGTCTATTACATATTTGGCTTGTGGAACGGTATCTGAGCTAATTTCAAACCCTTGTTTTATGCATCACCCCACCTCACCTTTCCCGTTAAGCAGCCATAGTGTGTTTTCTAAATGTGTGAGTCTGTTCTGTTTTGTAATTCAGTTCAAGTGTAGCGATTTTGACATTCCCTCTCTCAGTGATATCTTAGGATAAGTGTCTTTTTCTCTGTGACTTATTTCACTGAGAGTCATCGTACCTAAATCCACTCATCCTGCTGCTACTAGCCTTATGACATTGATTTCATGGCTGAGTGATATTCCATTGTGCCTAAGTACCACAACTTCTTTATCCATTTTTCGCTTTCCTGGGATATTGAAGGTGTACCGAAGTGGAGGTTCTTGGAAACAGAGCAGCCCTAAACTTTGGGGTGCCTGTGTCTTGTTGATTTTTAGGTTTCCCGATTTATACGCCCATGAGTGGAAGTGCCCTATGCTCTCTAAGCTGTGCTTATTACATGTTTCAGGACACACCGTACACTTCTCCAGAGTGGCTGTTGGCAATTGACAGCCCGCCCATCAGCGTAGCAAGGCTCCCATGTCTCCATGGCCTGTCCTGCATTTCTGGTTTTTACACTTTTTTCAGCATGGCCCTTTTGACCGATGGCAAGCGAGACTGCTTTGTAGCGCTGATTTGCCTTTCCGGCTTGCCTGGTTGGCCAAAAAGGGCGTATGCGTTTTTTCCTGAATATATTCAGGTAAAAACGCATACGCCCTTTTTGGCCAAGGGCATCATTGTCAACGCTTTGCCGCTTTTCATGTGCTTTCAAGGCGAGTCGAGTCTGCCTCCTGAAACCTGTTTCCTGCAATTCTGCCTTGCTTTCCAATCCTCCTCGTTGCCTTCCCTCAATATATTTGTGGACGAGAGTTATCATTTATAACTCTGCAGGTTTGTGAGTTGCAGTGCCCCTGAGCTCCATTTGTCATCTCGCTTTTTTGGGAGCTGGCCGCCAAAGCGCAGGATTGCTTCAGGCTGTATTCTGGTTCCGGGGGGCAGGCTGAGCCTGTGGTTCATTCTTCTTCCTGATGGGAAAATAGAGTGACCTGTGCCTGTCCCAACACCTAGAGCTGGTCTCTCATTGGTTCCCCCTCTTCCCGTTCATCCTCAGGCCAAATTGCGACCTGTCCGAAACAGGAGGTTAAAGGTGCTGATTCTCCAAGTAGGGAGATTGTTAGTCGAGCGGCTGGAATGGCGAACGCGAGCACAAGGAGAGGAGAAATGAGGTGCGTTTGAGAAACCTTTCCCGATCACACGGTGTACCATCTTCTGGGTTTCCCACGCATGTTTTCGATGTAGGAAGATGCGCTTGAACCTGGAGATTTGGGACCCACGGCATGGGTACCACGCAGTATGACTTTAAAGGGTCTGCGTTTGCTCACCCAAGCTCACCAATCGTCTCAGCCCCAAGAGTGTCCAGCCTTATGTCTCATCCAGCTGTGGGTCTAGATATGGTCAATCCAGGTTGCATCAGAGCCCCTGAACGGATTTTGTAAGAATTTCTCTCTCTTTCACTGTCTTTGTTTTATGGGGTTTTTTTTTAAGTAATCTATTTTTATAATGGGGTTTAGCTGCTTTTCACTGCTGTGTTTATGCCGCTTTACACCCTCTTGATTCACTTCCAGAGAGAGATCAATACATAGGTTTTAAGACTCTTACTAGTCAGATGTATTCTTGGGTGGTGAATAGGGGCTGTTGAGTCCAGTTCACTGAGCAGGGAGTAGGTCTTGTCTATTACATATTTGGCTTGTGGAACGGTATCTGAGCTAATTTCAAACCCTTGTTTTATGCATCACCCTACCTCACCTTTCCCGTTAAGCAGCCATAGTGCGTTTTCTAAATGTGTGACTCTGTTCTGTTTTGTAATTCAGTTCAAGTGTAGCGATTTTGACATTCCCTCTCTCAGTGATATCTTAGGATCAGTGTCTTTTTCTCTGTGACTTATTTCACTGAGAGTCATCGTACCTAAATCCACTCATCCTGCTGCTACTAGCCTTATGACATTGATTTCATGGCTGAGTGATATTCCATTGTGGCTAAGTACCACAACTTCTTTATCCATTTTTCGCTTTCCTGGGATATTGAAGGTGTACCGAAGTGGAGGTTCTTGGAAACAGAGCAGCCCTAAACTTTGGGGTGCCTGTGTCTTGTTGATTTTTAGGTTTCCCGATTTATACGCCCATGAGTGGAAGTGCCCTATGCTCTCGAAGCTGTGCTTATTACATGTTTCAGGACACATCGTACACTTCTCCAGAGTGGCTGTTGGCAATTTACAGCCCGCCCATCAGCGTAGCAAGGCTCCCATGTCTCCACGGCCTGTCCTGCATTTCTGGTTTTTACACTTTTTTCAGCATGGCCCTTTTGACCGATGGCAAGCGAGACTTCTTTGTAGCGCTGATTTGCCTTTCCGGCTTGCCTGGTTGGCCAAAAAGGGCGTATGCGTTTTTTCCTGAATATATTCAGGAAAAAACGCATACGCCCTTTTTGGCCAAGGGCATCATTGTCAACGCTTTGCCGCTTTTCATGTGCTTTCAAGGCGAGTCGAGTCTGCCTCCTGAAACCTGTTTCCTGCAATTCTGCCTTGCTTTCCAATCCTCCTCGTTGCCTTCCCTCAATATATTTGTGGACGAGAGTTATCATTTATAACTCTGCAGGTTTGTGAGTTGCAGTGCCCCTGAGCTCCATTTGTCAACTCGCTTTTTTGGGAGCTGGCCGCCAAAGCGCAGGATTGCTTCAGGCCGTATTCTGGTTCCGGGGGGCAGGCTGAGCCTGTGGTTCATTCTTCTTCCTGATGGGAAAATAGAGTGACCTGTGCCTGTCCCAACACCTAGAGCTAGTCTCTCATTGGTTCCCCCTCTTCCCGTTCATCCTCAGGCCAAATTGCGACCTGTATGAAACAGGAGGTTAAAGGTGCTGATTCTCCAAGTAGGGAGATTGTTAGTCGAGCGGCTGGAATGGCGAACGCGAGCACAAGGAGAGGAGAAATGAGGTGCGTTTGAGAAACCTTTCCCGATCACACGGTGTACCATCTTCTGGGTTTCCCACGCATGTTTTCGATGTAGGAAGATGCCCTTGAACCTGGAGATTTGGGACCCACGGCATGGGTACCACGCAGTATGACTTTAAAGGGTCTGCGTTTGCTCACCCAAGCTCACCAATCCTCTCAGCCCCAAGAGTGTCCAGCCTTATGTCTCATCCAGCTGTGGGTCTAGATATGGTCAATCCAGGTTGCATCAGAGCCCCTGAACGGATTTTGTAAGAATTTCTCTCTCTTTCACTGTCTTTGTTTTATGGGGTTTTTTTTTAAGTAATCTATTTTTATAATGGGGTTTAGCTGCTTTTCACTGCTGTGTTTATGCCGCTTTACACCCTCTTGATTCACTTCCAGAGAGAGATCAATACATAGGTTTTAAGACTCTTACTAGTCAGATATATTCTTGGGCGGTGAATAGGGGCTGTTGAGTCCAGTTCACTGAGCAGGGAGTAGGTCTTGTCTATTACATATTTGGCTTGTGGAACGGTATCTGAGCTAATTTCAAACCCTTGTTTTATGCATCACCCCACCTCACCTTTCCCGTTAAGCAGCCATAGTGCGTTTTCTAAATGTGTGACTCTGTTCTGTTTTGTAATTCAGTTCAAGTGTAGCGATTTTGACATTCCCTCTCTCAGTGATATCTTAGGATAAGTGTCTTTTTCTCTGTGACTTTTTTCACTGAGAGTCATCGTACCTAAATCCACTCATCCTGCTGCTACTAGCCTTATGACATTGATTTCATGGCTGAGTGATATTCCATTGTGGCTAAGTACCACAACTTCTTTATCCATTTTTCGCTTTCCTGGGATATTGAAGGTGTACCGAAGTGGAGGTTCTTGGAAACAGAGCAGCCCTAAACTTTGGGGTGCCTGTGTCTTGTTGATTTTTAGGTTTCCCGATTTATACGCCCATGAGTGGAAGTGCCCTATGCTCTCTAAGCTGTGCTTATTACATGTTTCAGGACACACCGTACACTTCTCCAGAGTGGCTGTTGGCAATTTACAGCCCGCCCATCAGCGTAGCAAGGCTCCCATGTCTCCACGGCCTGTCCTGCATTTCTGGTTTTTACACTTTTTTCAGCATGGCCCTTTTGGCCGATGGCAAGCGAGACTTCTTTGTAGCGTTGATTTGCCTTTCCGGCTTGCCTGGTTGGCCAAAAAGGGCGTATGCGTTTTTCCCTGAATATATTCAGGGAAAAACGCATACGCCCTTTTTGGCCAAGGGCATCATTGTCAACGCTTTGCCGCTTTTCATGTGCTTTCAAGGCGAGTCGAGTCTGCCTCCTGAAACCTGTTTCCTGCAATTCTGCCTTGCTTTCCAATCCTCCTCGTTGCCTTCCCTCAATATATTTGTGGACGAGAGTTATCATTTATAACTCTGCAGGTTTGTGAGTTGCAGTGCCCCTGAGCTCCATTTGTCAACTCGCTTTTTTGGGAGCTGGCCGCCAAAGCGCAGGATTGCTTCAGGCCGTATTCTGGTTCCAGGGGGCAGGCTGAGCCTGTGGTTCATTCTTCTTCCTGATGGGAAAATAGAGTGACCTGTGCCTGTCCCAACACCTAGAGCTGGTCTCTCATTGGTTCCCCCTCTTCCCGTTCATCCTCAGGCCAAATTGCGACCTGTCCGAAACAGGAGGTTAAAGGTGCTGATTCTCCAAGTAGGGAGATTGTTAGTCGAGCGGCTGGAATGGCGAACCCGAGCACAAGGAGAGGAGAAATGAGGTGCGTTTGAGAAACCTTTCCCGATCACACGGTGTACCATCTTCTGGGTTTCGCACGCATGTTTTCGATGTAGGAAGATGCCCTTGAACCTGGAGATTTGGGACCCACGGCATGGGTACCACGCAGTATGACTTTAAAGGGTCTGCGTTTGCTCACCCAAGCTCACCAATCGTCTCAGCCCCAAGAGTGTCCAGCCTTATGTCTCATCCAGCTGTGGGTCTAGATATGGTCAATCCAGGTTGCATCAGAGCCCCCGAACGGATTTTGTAAAAATTTCTCTCTCTTTCACTGTCTCTTTTTTATGGGTTTTTTTTTAAAGTAATCTATTTTTATAATGGGGTTTAGCTGCTTTTCACTGCTGTGTTTATGCCGCTTTACACCCTCTTGATTCACTTCCAGAGAGAGATCAATACATAGGTTTTAAGACTCTTACTAGTCAGATGTATTCTTGGGCGGTGAATAGGGGCTGTTGAGTCCAGTTCACTGAGCAGGGAGTAGGTCTTGTCTATTACATATTTGGCTTGTGGAACGGTATCTGAGCTAATTTCAAACCCTTGTTTTATGCATCACCCCACCTCACCTTTCCCGTTAAGCAGCCATAGTGCGTTTTCTAAATGTGTGACTCTGTTCTGTTTTGTAATTCAGTTCAAGTGTAGCGATTTTGACATTCCCTCTCTCAGTGATATCTTAGGATCAGTGTCTTTTTCTCTGTGACTTTTTTCACTGAGAGTCATCGTACCTAAATCCACTCATCCTGCTGCTACTAGCCTTATGACATTGATTTCATGGCTGAGTGATATTCCATTGTGCCTAAGTACCACAACTTCTTTATCCATTTTTCGCTTTCCTGGGATATTGAAGGTGTACCGAAGTGGAGGTTCTTGGAAACAGAGCAGCCCTAAACTTTGGGGTGCCTGTGTCTTGTTGATTTTTAGGTTTCCCGATTTATACGCCCATGAGTGGAAGTGCCCTATGCTCTCGAAGCTGTGCTTATTACATGTTTCAGGACACATCGTACACTTCTCCAGAGTGGCTGTTGGCAATTTACAGCCCGCCCATCAGCGTAGCAAGGCTCCCATGTCTCCACGGCCTGTCCTGCATTTCTGGTTTTTACACTTTTTTCAGCATGGCCCTTTTGACCGATGGCAAGCGAGACTTCTTTGTAGCGCTGATTTGCCTTTCCGGCTTGCCTGGTTGGCCAAAAAGGGCGTATGCGTTTTTTCCTGAATATATTCAGGGAAAAACGCATACGCCCTTTTTGGCCAAGGGCATCATTGTCAACGCTTTGCCGCTTTTCATGTGCTTTCAAGGCGAGTCGAGTCTGCCTCCTGAAACCTGTTTCCTGCAATTCTGCCTTGCTTTCCAATCCTCCTCGTTGCCTTCCCTCAATATATTTGTGGACGAGAGTTATCATTTATAACTCTGCAGGTTTGTGAGTTGCAGTGCCCCTGAGCTCCATTTGTCAACTCGCTTTTTTGGGAGCTGGCCGCCAAAGCGCAGGATTGCTTCAGGCCGTATTCTGGTTCCGGGGGGCAGGCTGAGCCTGTGGTTCATTCTTCTTCCTGATGGGAAAATAGAGTGACCTGTGCCTGTCCCAACACCTAGAGCTAGTCTCTCATTGGTTCCCCCTCTTCCCGTTCATCCTCAGGCCAAATTGCGACCTGTATGAAACAGGAGGTTAAAGGTGCTGATTCTCCAAGTAGGGAGATTGTTAGTCGAGCGGCTGGAATGGCGAACCCGAGCACAAGGAGAGGAGAAATGAGGTGCGTTTGAGAAACCTTTCCCGATCACACGGTGTACCATCTTCTGGGTTTCCCACGCATGTTTTCGATGTAGGAAGATGCCCTTGAACCTGGAGATTTGGGACCCACGGCATGGGTACCACGCAGTATGACTTTAAAGGGTCTGCGTTTGCTCACCCAAGCTCACCAATCCTCTCAGCCCCAAGAGTGTCCAGCCTTATGTCTCATCCAGCTGTGGGTCTAGATATGGTCAATCCAGGTTGCATCAGAGCCCCTGAACGGATTTTGTAAGAATTTCTCTCTCTTTCACTGTCTTTGTTTTATGGGGTTTTTTTTTAAGTAATCTATTTTTATAATGGGATTTAGCTGCTTTTCACTGCTGTGTTTATGCCGCTTTACACCCTCTTGATTCACTTCCAGAGAGAGATCAATACATAGGTTTTAAGACTCTTACTAGTCAGATATATTCTTGGGCGGTGAATAGGGGCTGTTGAGTCCAGTTCACTGAGCAGGGAGTAGGTCTTGTCTATTACATATTTGGCTTGTGGAACGGTATCTGAGCTAATTTCAAACCCTTGTTTTATGCATCACCCCACCTCACCTTTCCCGTTAAGCAGCCATAGTGTGTTTTCTAAATGTGTGACTCTGTTCTGTTTTGTAATTCAGTTCAAGTGTAGCGATTTTGACATTCCCTCTCTCAGTGATATCTTAGGATAAGTGTCTTTTTCTCTGTGACTTTTTTCACTGAGAGTCATCGTACCTAAATCCACTCATCCTGCTGCTACTAGCCTTATGACATTGATTTCATGGCTGAGTGATATTCCATTGTGGCTAAGTACCACAACTTCTTTATCCATTTTTCGCTTTCCTGGGATATTGAAGGTGTACCGAAGTGGAGGTTCTTGGAAACAGAGCAGCCCTAAACTTTGGGGTGCCTGTGTCTTGTTGATTTTTAGGTTTCCCGATTTATACGCCCATGAGTGGAAGTGCCCTATGCTCTCTAAGCTGTGCTTATTACATGTTTCAGGACACACCGTACACTTCTCCAGAGTGGCTGTTGGCAATTTACAGCCCGCCCATCAGCGTAGCAAGGCTCCCATGTCTCCACGGCCTGTCCTGCATTTCTGGTTTTTACACTTTTTTCAGCATGGCCCTTTTGGCCGATGGCAAGCGAGACTTCTTTGTAGCGCTGATGTGCCTTTCCGGCTTGCCTGGTTGGCCAAAAGGACGTATGCGTATTTTCCTGAATATATTCAGGAAAAAACGCATACGCCCTTTTTGGCCAAGGGCATCATTGTCAACGCTTTGCCGCTTTTCATGTGCTTTCAAGGCGAGTCGAGTCTGCCTCCTGAAACCTGTTTCCTGCAATTCTGCCTTGCTTTCCAATCCTCCTCGTTGCCTTCCCTCAATATATTTGTGGACGAGAGTTATCATTTATAACTCTGCAGGTTTGTGAGTTGCAGTGCCCCTGAGCTCCATTTGTCAACTCGCTTTTTTGGGAGCTGGCCGCCAAAGCGCAGGATTGCTTCAGGCCGTATTCTGGTTCCAGGGGGCAGGCTGAGCCTGTGGTTCATTCTTCTTCCTGATGGGAAAATAGAGTGACCTGTGCCTGTCCCAACACCTAGAGCTGGTCTCTCATTGGTTCCCCCTCTTCCCGTTCATCCTCAGGCCAAATTGCGACCTGTCCGAAACAGGAGGTTAAAGGTGCTGATTCTCCAAGTAGGGAGATTGTTAGTCGAGCGGCTGGAATGGCGAACCCGAGCACAAGGAGAGGAGAAATGAGGTGCGTTTGAGAAACCTTTCCCGATCACACGGTGTACCATCTTCTGGGTTTCGCACGCATGTTTTCGATGTAGGAAGATGCCCTTGAACCTGGAGATTTGGGACCCACGGCATGGGTACCACGCAGTATGACTTTAAAGGGTCTGCGTTTGCTCACCCAAGCTCACCAATCGTCTCAGCCCCAAGAGTGTCCAGCCTTATGTCTCATCCAGCTGTGGGTCTAGATATGGTCAATCCAGGTTGCATCAGAGCCCCCGAACGGATTTTGTAAAAATTTCTCTCTCTTTCACTGTCTCTTTTTTATGGGTTTTTTTTTAAAGTAATCTATTTTTATAATGGGGTTTAGCTGCTTTTCACTGCTGTGTTTATGCCGCTTTACACCCTCTTGATTCACTTCCAGAGAGAGATCAATACATAGGTTTTAAGACTCTTACTAGTCAGATGTATTCTTGGGCGGTGAATAGGGGCTGTTGAGTCCAGTTCACTGAGCAGGGAGTAGGTCTTGTCTATTACATATTTGGCTTGTGGAACGGTATCTGAGCTAATTTCAAACCCTTGTTTTATGCATCACCCCACCTCACCTTTCCCGTTAAGCAGCCATAGTGCGTTTTCTAAATGTGTGACTCTGTTCTGTTTTGTAATTCAGTTCAAGTGTAGCGATTTTGACATTCCCTCTCTCAGTGATATCTTAGGATCAGTGTCTTTTTCTCTGTGACTTTTTTCACTGAGAGTCATCGTACCTAAATCCACTCATCCTGCTGCTACTAGCCTTATGACATTGATTTCATGGCTGAGTGATATTCCATTGTGCCTAAGTACCACAACTTCTTTATCCATTTTTCGCTTTCCTGGGATATTGAAGGTGTACCGAAGTGGAGGTTCTTGGAAACAGAGCAGCCCTAAACTTTGGGGTGCCTGTGTCTTGTTGATTTTTAGGTTTCCCGATTTATACGCCCATGAGTGGAAGTGCCCTATGCTCTCGAAGCTGTGCTTATTACATGTTTCAGGACACATCGTACACTTCTCCAGAGTGGCTGTTGGCAATTTACAGCCCGCCCATCAGCGTAGCAAGGCTCCCATGTCTCCACGGCCTGTCCTGCATTTCTGGTTTTTACACTTTTTTCAGCATGGCCCTTTTGACCGATGGCAAGCGAGACTTCTTTGTAGCGCTGATTTGCCTTTCCGGCTTGCCTGGTTGGCCAAAAAGGGCGTATGCGTTTTTTCCTGAATATATTCAGGGAAAAACGCATACGCCCTTTTTGGCCAAGGGCATCATTGTCAACGCTTTGCCGCTTTTCATGTGCTTTCAAGGCGAGTCGAGTCTGCCTCCTGAAACCTGTTTCCTGCAATTCTGCCTTGCTTTCCAATCCTCCTCGTTGCCTTCCCTCAATATATTTGTGGACGAGAGTTATCATTTATAACTCTGCAGGTTTGTGAGTTGCAGTGCCCCTGAGCTCCATTTGTCAACTCGCTTTTTTGGGAGCTGGCCGCCAAAGCGCAGGATTGCTTCAGGCCGTATTCTGGTTCCGGGGGGCAGGCTGAGCCTGTGGTTCATTCTTCTTCCTGATGGGAAAATAGAGTGACCTGTGCCTGTCCCAACACCTAGAGCTAGTCTCTCATTGGTTCCCCCTCTTCCCGTTCATCCTCAGGCCAAATTGCGACCTGTATGAAACAGGAGGTTAAAGGTGCTGATTCTCCAAGTAGGGAGATTGTTAGTCGAGCGGCTGGAATGGCGAACCCGAGCACAAGGAGAGGAGAAATGAGGTGCGTTTGAGAAACCTTTCCCGATCACACGGTGTACCATCTTCTGGGTTTCCCACGCATGTTTTCGATGTAGGAAGATGCCCTTGAACCTGGAGATTTGGGACCCACGGCATGGGTACCACGCAGTATGACTTTAAAGGGTCTGCGTTTGCTCACCCAAGCTCACCAATCCTCTCAGCCCCAAGAGTGTCCAGCCTTATGTCTCATCCAGCTGTGGGTCTAGATATGGTCAATCCAGGTTGCATCAGAGCCCCTGAACGGATTTTGTAAGAATTTCTCTCTCTTTCACTGTCTTTGTTTTATGGGGTTTTTTTTTAAGTAATCTATTTTTATAATGGGATTTAGCTGCTTTTCACTGCTGTGTTTATGCCGCTTTACACCCTCTTGATTCACTTCCAGAGAGAGATCAATACATAGGTTTTAAGACTCTTACTAGTCAGATATATTCTTGGGCGGTGAATAGGGGCTGTTGAGTCCAGTTCACTGAGCAGGGAGTAGGTCTTGTCTATTACATATTTGGCTTGTGGAACGGTATCTGAGCTAATTTCAAACCCTTGTTTTATGCATCACCCCACCTCACCTTTCCCGTTAAGCAGCCATAGTGTGTTTTCTAAATGTGTGACTCTGTTCTGTTTTGTAATTCAGTTCAAGTGTAGCGATTTTGACATTCCCTCTCTCAGTGATATCTTAGGATAAGTGTCTTTTTCTCTGTGACTTTTTTCACTGAGAGTCATCGTACCTAAATCCACTCATCCTGCTGCTACTAGCCTTATGACATTGATTTCATGGCTGAGTGATATTCCATTGTGGCTAAGTACCACAACTTCTTTATCCATTTTTCGCTTTCCTGGGATATTGAAGGTGTACCGAAGTGGAGGTTCTTGGAAACAGAGCAGCCCTAAACTTTGGGGTGCCTGTGTCTTGTTGATTTTTAGGTTTCCCGATTTATACGCCCATGAGTGGAAGTGCCCTATGCTCTCTAAGCTGTGCTTATTACATGTTTCAGGACACACCGTACACTTCTCCAGAGTGGCTGTTGGCAATTTACAGCCCGCCCATCAGCGTAGCAAGGCTCCCATGTCTCCACGGCCTGTCCTGCATTTCTGGTTTTTACACTTTTTTCAGCATGGCCCTTTTGGCCGATGGCAAGCGAGACTTCTTTGTAGCGCTGATGTGCCTTTCCGGCTTGCCTGGTTGGCCAAAAGGACGTATGCGTATTTTCCTGAATATATTCAGGAAAAAACGCATACGCCCTTTTTGGCCAAGGGCATCATTGTCAACGCTTTGCCGCTTTTCATGTGCTTTCAAGGCGAGTCGAGTCTGCCTCCTGAAACCTGTTTCCTGCAATTCTGCCTTGCTTTCCAATCCTCCTCGTTGCCTTCCCTCAATATATTTGTGGACGAGAGTTATCATTTATAACTCTGCAGGTTTGTGAGTTGCAGTGCCCCTGAGCTCCATTTGTCAACTCGCTTTTTTGGGAGCTGGCCGCCAAAGCGCAGGATTGCTTCAGGCCGTATTCTGGTTCCGGGGGGCAGGCTGAGCCTGTGGTTCATTCTTCTTCCTGATGGGAAAATAGAGTGACCTGTGCCTGTCCCAACACCTAGAGCTAGTCTCTCATTGGTTCCCCCTCTTCCCGTTCATCCTCAGGCCAAATTGCGACCTGTCCGAAACAGGAGGTTAAAGGTGCTGATTCTCCAAGTAGGGAGATTGTTAGTCGAGCGGCTGGAATGGCGAACCCGAGCACAAGGAGAGGAGAAATGAGGTGCGTTTGAGAAACCTTTCCCGATCACACGGTGTACCATCTTGTGGGGTTCCCATGCATGTTTTCGATGTAGGAAGATGCCCTTGAACCTGGAGATTTGGGACCCACGGCATGGGTACCACGCAGAATGACTTTAAAGGGTCTGCGTTTGCTCACCCAAGCTCACCAATCGTCTCAGCCCCAAGAGTGTCCAGCCTTATGTCTCATCCAGCTGTGGGTCTAGATATGGTCAATCCAGGTTGTATCAGAGCCCCCGAACGGATTTTGTAAGAATTTCTCTCTCTTTCACTGTCTCTTTTTTATGGGTTTTTTTTTAAAGTAATCTATTTTTATAATGGGGTTTAGCTGCTTTTCACTGCTGTGTTTATGCCGCTTTACACCCTCTTGATTCACTTCCAGAGAGAGATCAATACATAGGTTTTAAGACTCTTACTAGTCAGATGTATTCTTGGGCGGTGAATAGGGGCTGTTGAGTCCAGTTCACTGAGCAGGGAGTAGGTCTTGTCTATTACATATTTGGCTTGTGGAACGGTATCTGAGCTAATTTCAAACCCTTGTTTTATGCATCACCCCACCTCACCTTTCCCGTTAAGCAGCCATAGTGCGTTTTCTAAATGTGTGACTCTGTTCTGTTTTGTAATTCAGTTCAAGTGTAGCGATTTTGACATTCCCTCTCTCAGTGATATCTTAGGATCAGTGTCTTTTTCTCTGTGACTTTTTTCACTGAGAGTCATCGTACCTAAATCCACTCATCCTGCTGCTACTAGCCTTATGACATTGATTTCATGGCTGAGTGATATTCCATTGTGCCTAAGTACCACAACTTCTTTATCCATTTTTCGCTTTCCTGGGATATTGAAGGTGTACCGAAGTGGAGGTTCTTGGAAACAGAGCAGCCCTAAACTTTGGGGTGCCTGTGTCTTGTTGATTTTTAGGTTTCCCGATTTATACGCCCATGAGTGGAAGTGCCCTATGCTCTCGAAGCTGTGCTTATTACATGTTTCAGGACACATCGTACACTTCTCCAGAGTGGCTGTTGGCAATTTACAGCCCGCCCATCAGCGTAGCAAGGCTGCCATGTCTCCACGGCCTGTCCTGCATTTCTGGTTTTTACACTTTTTTCAGCATGGCCCTTTTGACCGATGGCAAGCGAGACTTCTTTGTAGCGCTGATTTGCCTTTCCGGCTTGCCTAGTTGGCCAAAAAGGGCGTATGCGTTTTTCCCTGAATATATTCAGGGAAAAACGCATACGCCCTTTTTGGCCAAGGGCATCATTGTCAACGCTTTGCCGCTTTTCATGTGCTTTCAAGGCGAGTCGAGTCTGCCTCCTGAAACCTGTTTCCTGCAATTCTGCCTTGCTTTCCAATCCTCCTCGTTGCCTTCCCTCAATATATTTGTGGACGAGAGTTATCATTTATAACTCTGCAGGTTTGTGAGTTGCAGTGCCCCTGAGCTCCATTTGTCAACTCGCTTTTTTGGGAGCTGGCCGCCAAAGCGCAGGATTGCTTCAGGCCGTATTCTGGTTCCGGGGGGCAGGCTGAGCCTGTGGTTCATTCTTCTTCCTGATGGGAAAATAGAGTGACCTGTGCCTGTCCCAACACCTAGAGCTAGTCTCTCATTGGTTCCCCCTCTTCCCGTTCATCCTCAGGCCAAATTGCGACCTGTATGAAACAGGAGGTTAAAGGTGCTGATTCTCCAAGTAGGGAGATTGTTAGTCGAGCGGCTGGAATGGCGAACCCGAGCAAAAGGAGAGGAGAAATGAGGTGCGTTTGAGAAACCTTTCCCGATCACACGGTGTACCATCTTCTGGGTTTCGCACGCATGTTTTCGATGTAGGAAGATGCCCTTGAACCTGGAGATTTGGGACCCACGGCATGGGTACCACGCAGTATGACTTTAAAGGGTCTGCGTTTGCTCACCCAAGCTCACCAATCCTCTCAGCCCCAAGAGTGTCCAGCCTTATGTCTCATCCAGCTGTGGGTCTAGATATGGTCAATCCAGGTTGCATCAGAGCCCCTGAACGGATTTTGTAAGAATTTCTCTCTCTTTCACTGTCTTTGTTTTATGGGGTTTTTTTTTAAGTAATCTATTTTTATAATGGGGTTTAGCTGCTTTTCACTGCTGTGTTTATGCCGCTTTACACCCTCTTGATTCACTTCCAGAGAGAGATCAATACATAGGTTTTAAGACTCTTACTAGTCAGATATATTCTTGGGCGGTGAATAGGGGCTGTTGAGTCCAGTTCACTGAGCAGGGAGTAGGTCTTGTCTATTACATATTTGGCTTGTGGAACGGTATCTGAGCTAATTTCAAACCCTTGTTTTATGCATCACCCCACCTCACCTTTCCCGTTAAGCAGCCATAGTGTGTTTTGTAAATGTGTGACTCTGTTCTGTTTTGTAATTCAGTTCAAGTGTAGCGATTTTGACATTCCCTCTCTCAGTGATATGTTAGGATAAGTGTCTTTTTCTCTGTGACTTTTTTCACTGAGTCATCGTACCTAAATCCACTCATCCTGCTGCTACTAGCCTTATGAAATTGATTTCATGGCTGAGTGATATTCCATTGTGGCTAAGTACCACAACTTCTTTATCCATTTTTCGCTTTCCTGGGATATTGAAGGTGTACCGAAGTGGAGGTTCTTGGAAACAGAGCAGCCCTAAACTTTGGGGTGCCTGTGTCTTGTTGATTTTTAGGTTTCCCGATTTATACGCCCATGAGTGGAAGTGCCCTATGCTCTCTAAGCTGTGCTTATTACATGTTTCAGGACACACCGTACACTTCTCCAGAGTGGCTGTTGGCAATTTACAGCTCGCCCATCAGCGTAGCAAGGCTCCCATGTCTCCACGGCCTGTCCTGCATTTCTGGTTTTTACACTTTTTTCAGCATGGCCCTTTTGACCGATGGCAAGTGAGACTTCTTTGTAGCGCTGATTTGCCTTTCCGGCTTGCCTGGTTGGCCAAAAAGGGCGTATGCGTATTTTCCTGAATATATTCAGGAAAAAACGCATACGCCCTTTTTGGCCAAGGGCATCATTGTCAACGCTTTGCCGCTTTTCATGTGCTTTCAAGGCGAGTCGAGTCTGCCTCCTGAAACCTGTTTCCTGCAATTCTGCCTTGCTTTCCAATCCTCCTCGTTGCCTTCCCTCAATATATTTGTGGACGAGAGTTATCATTTATAACTCTGCAGGTTTGTGAGTTGCAGTGCCCCTGAGCTCCATTTGTCAACTCGCTTTTTTGGGAGCTGGCCGCCAAAGCACAGGATTGCTTCAGGCCGTATTCTGGTTCCGGGGGGCAGGCTGAGCCTGTGGTTCATTCTTCTTCCTGATGGGAAAATAGAGTGACCTGTGCCTGTCCCAACACCTAGAGCTAGTCTCTCATTGGTTCCCCCTCTTCCCGTTCATCCTCAGGCCAAATTGCGACCTGTCCGAAACAGGAGGTTAAAGGTGCTGATTCTCCAAGTAGGGAGATTGTTAGTCGAGCGGCTGGAATGGCGAACCCGAGCACAAGGAGAGGAGAAATGAGGTGCGTTTGAGAAACCTTTCCCGATCACACGGTGTACCATCTTGTGGGGTTCCCATGCATGTTTTCGATGTAGGAAGATGCCCTTGAACCTGGAGATTTGGGACCCACGGCATGGGTACCAAGCAGAATGACTTTAAAGGGTCTGCGTTTGCTCACCCAAGCTCACCAATCGTCTCAGCCCCAAGAGTGTCCAGCCTTATGTCTCATCCAGCTGTGGGTCTAGATATGGTCAATCCAGGTTGCATCAGAGCCCCTGAACGGATTTTGTAAGAATTTCTCTCTCTTTCACTGTCTTTGTTTTATGGGGTTTTTTTTTAAGTAATCTATTTTTATAATGGGGTTTAGCTGCTTTTCACTGCTGTGTTTATGCCGCTTTACACCCTCTTGATTCACTTCCAGAGAGAGATCAATACATAGGTTTTAAGACTCTTACTAGTCAGATGTATTCTTGGGCGGTGAATAGGGGCTGTTGAGTCCAGTTCACTGAGCAGGGAGTAGGTCTTGTCTATTACATATTTGGCTTGTGGAACGGTATCTGAGCTAATTTCAAACCCTTGTTTTATGCATCACCCCACCTCACCTTTCCCGTTAAGCAGCCATAGTGCGTTTTCTAAATGTGTGACTCTGTTCTGTTTTGTAATTCAGTTCAAGTGTAGCGATTTTGACATTCCCTCTCTCAGTGATATCTTAGGATCAGTGTCTTTTTCTCTGTGACTTTTTTCACTGAGAGTCATCGTACCTAAATCCACTCATCCTGCTGCTACTAGCCTTATGACATTGATTTCATGGCTGAGTGATATTCCATTGTGCCTAAGTACCACAACTTCTGTATCCATTTTTCGCTTTCCTGGGATATTGAAGGTGTACTGAAGTGGAGGTTCTTGGAAACAGAGCAGCCCTAAACTTTGGGGTGCCTGTGTCTTGTTGATTTTTAGGTTTCCCGATTTATACGCCCATGAGTGGAAGTGCCCTATGCTCTCGAAGCTGTGCTTATTACATGTTTCAGGACACACCGTACACTTCTCCAGAGTGGCTGTTGGCAATTTACAGCTCGCCCATCAGCGTAGCAAGGCTCCCATGTCTCCACGGCCTGTCCTGCATTTCTGGTTTTTACACTTTTTTCAGCATGGCCCTTTTGACCGATGGCAAGTGAGACTTCTTTGTAGCGCTGATGTGCCTTTCCGGCTTGCCTGGTTGGCCAAAAAGGGCGTATGCGTATTTTCCTGAATATATTCAGGAAAAAACGCATACGCCCTTTTTGGCCAAGGGCATCATTGTCAACGCTTTGCCGCTTTTCATGTGCTTTCAAGGCGAGTCGAGTCTGCCTCCTGAAACCTGTTTCCTGCAATTCTGCCTTGCTTTCCAATCCTCCTCGTTGCCTTCCCTCAATATATTTGTGGACGAGAGTTATCATTTATAACTCTGCAGGTTTGTGAGTTGCAGTGCCCCTGAGCTCCATTTGTCAACTCGCTTTTTTGGGAGCTGGCCGCCAAAGCGCAGGATTGCTTCAGGCCGTATTCTGGTTCCGGGGGGCAGGCTGAGCCTGTGGTTCATTCTTCTTCCTGATGGGAAAATAGAGTGACCTGTGCCTGTCCCAACACCTAGAGCTAGTCTCTCATTGGTTCCCCCTCTTCCCGTTCATCCTCAGGCCAAATTGCGACCTGTCCGAAACAGGAGGTTAAAGGTGCTGATTCTCCAAGTAGGGAGATTGTTAGTCGAGCGGCTGGAATGGCGAACCCGAGCACAAGGAGAGGAGAAATGAGGTGCGTTTGAGAAACCTTTCCCGATCACACGGTGTACCATCTTGTGGGGTTCCCATGCATGTTTTCGATGTAGGAAGATGCCCTTGAACCTGGAGATTTGGGACCCACGGCATGGGTACCAAGCAGAATGACTTTAAAGGGTCTGCGTTTGCTCACCCAAGCTCACCAATCGTCTCAGCCCCAAGAGTGTCCAGCCTTATGTCTCATCCAGCTGTGGGTCTAGATATGGTCAATCCAGGTTGCATCAGAGCCCCTGAACGGATTTTGTAAGAATTTCTCTCTCTTTCACTGTCTTTGTTTTATGGGGTTTTTTTTTAAGTAATCTATTTTTATAATGGGGTTTAGCTGCTTTTCACTGCTGTGTTTATGCCGCTTTACACCGTCTTGATTCACTTCCAGAGAGAGATCAATACATAGGTTTTAAGACTCTTACTAGTCAGATGTATTCTTGGGCGGTGAATAGGGGCTGTTGAGTCCAGTTCACTGAGCAGGGAGTAGGTCTTGTCTATTACATATTTGGCTTGTGGAACGGTATCTGAGCTAATTTCAAACCCTTGTTTTATGCATCACCCCACCTCACCTTTCCCGTTAAGCAGCCATAGTGCGTTTTCTAAATGTGTGACTCTGTTCTGTTTTGTAATTCAGTTCAAGTGTAGCGATTTTGACATTCCCTCTCTCAGTGATATCTTAGGATCAGTGTCTTTTTCTCTGTGACTTTTTTCACTGAGAGTCATCGTACCTAAATCCACTCATCCTGCTGCTACTAGCCTTATGACATTGATTTCATGGCTGAGTGATATTCCATTGTGCCTAAGTACCACAACTTCTTTATCCATTTTTCGCTTTCCTGGGATATTGAAGGTGTACCGAAGTGGAGGTTCTTGGAAACAGAGCAGCCCTAAACTTTGGGGTGCCTGTGTCTTGTTGATTTTTAGGTTTCCCGATTTATACGCCCATGAGTGGAAGTGCCCTATGCTCTCGAAGCTGTGCTTATTACATGTTTCAGGACACATCGTACACTTCTCCAGAGTGGCTGTTGGCAATTTACAGCCCGCCCATCAGCGTAGCAAGGCTCCCATGTCTCCACGGCCTGTCCTGCATTTCTGGTTTTTACACTTTTTTCAGCATGGCCCTTTTGACCGATGGCAAGCGAGACTTCTTTGTAGCGCTGATTTGCCTTTCCGGCTTGCCTGGTTGGCCAAAAAGGGCGTATGCGTTTTTCCCTGAATATATTCAGGGAAAAACGCATACGCCCTTTTTGGCCAAGGGCATCATTGTCAACGCTTTGCCGCTTTTCATGTGCTTTCAAGGCGAGTCGAGTCTGCCTCCTGAAACCTGTTTCCTGCAATTCTGCCTTGCTTTCCAATCCTCCTCGTTGCCTTCCCTCAATATATTTGTGGACGAGAGTTATCATTTATAACTCTGCAGGTTTGTGAGTTGCAGTGCCCCTGAGCTCCATTTGTCAACTCGCTTTTTTGGGAGCTGGCCGCCAAAGCGCAGGATTGCTTCAGGCCGTATTCTGGTTCCGGGGGGCAGGCTGAGCCTGTGGTTCATTCTTCTTCCTGATGGGAAAATAGAGTGACCTGTGCCTGTCCCAACACCTAGAGCTAGTCTCTCATTGGTTCCCCCTCTTCCCGTTCATCCTCAGGCCAAATTGCGACCTGTATGAAACAGGAGGTTAAAGGTGCTGATTCTCCAAGTAGGGAGATTGTTAGTCGAGCGGCTGGAATGGCGAACCCGAGCACAAGGAGAGGAGAAATGAGGTGCGTTTGAGAAACCTTTCCCGATCACACGGTGTACCATCTTCTGGGTTTCCCACGCATGTTTTCGATGTAGGAAGATGCCCTTGAACCTGGAGATTTGGGACCCACGGCATGGGTACCACGCAGTATGACTTTAAAGGGTCTGCGTTTGCTCACCCAAGCTCACCAATTGTCTCAGCCCCAAGAGTGTCCAGCCTTATGTCTCATCCAGCTGTGGGTCTAGATATGGTCAATCCAGGTTGCATCAGAGCCCCTGAACGGATTTTGTAAGAATTTCTCTCTCTTTCACTGTCTTTGTTTTATGGGGTTTTTTTTTAAGTAATCTATTTTTATAATGGGGTTTAGCTGCTTTTCACTGCTGTGTTTATGCCGCTTTACACCGTCTTGATTCACTTCCAGAGAGAGATCAATACATAGGTTTTAAGACTCTTACTAGTCAGATGTATTCTTGGGCGGTGAATAGGGGCTGTTGAGTCCAGTTCACTGAGCAGGGAGTAGGTCTTGTCTATTACATATTTGGCTTGTGGAACGGTATCTGAGCTAATTTCAAACCCTTGTTTTATGCATCACCCCACCTCACCTTTCCCGTTAAGCAGCCATAGTGTGTTTTGTAAATGTGTGACTCTGTTCTGTTTTGTAATTCAGTTCAAGTGTAGCGATTTTGACATTCCCTCTCTCAGTGATATGTTAGGATAAGTGTCTTTTTCTCTGTGACTTTTTTCACTGAGTCATCGTACCTAAATCCACTCATCCTGCTGCTACTAGCCTTATGAAATTGATTTCATGGCTGAGTGATATTCCATTGTGGCTAAGTACCACAACTTCTTTATCCATTTTTCGCTTTCCTGGGATATTGAAGGTGTACCGAAGTGGAGGTTCTTGGAAACAGAGCAGCCCTAAACTTTGGGGTGCCTGTGTCTTGTTGATTTTTAGGTTTCCCGATTTATACGCCCATGAGTGGAAGTGCCCTATGCTCTCTAAGCTGTGCTTATTACATGTTTCAGGACACACCGTACACTTCTCCAGAGTGGCTGTTGGCAATTTACAGCTCGCCCATCAGCGTAGCAAGGCTCCCATGTCTCCACGGCCTGTCCTGCATTTCTGGTTTTTACACTTTTTTCAGCATGGCCCTTTTGACCGATGGCAAGTGAGACTTCTTTGTAGCGCTGATTTGCCTTTCCGGCTTGCCTGGTTGGCCAAAAAGGGCGTATGCGTATTTTCCTGAATATATTCAGGAAAAAACGCATACGCCCTTTTTGGCCAAGGGCATCATTGTCAACGCTTTGCCGCTTTTCATGTGCTTTCAAGGCGAGTCGAGTCTGCCTCCTGAAACCTGTTTCCTGCAATTCTGCCTTGCTTTCCAATCCTCCTCGTTGCCTTCCCTCAATATATTTGTGGACGAGAGTTATCATTTATAACTCTGCAGGTTTGTGAGTTGCAGTGCCCCTGAGCTCCATTTGTCAACTCGCTTTTTTGGGAGCTGGCCGCCAAAGCGCAGGATTGCTTCAGGCCGTATTCTGGTTCCGGGGGGCAGGCTGAGCCTGTGGTTCATTCTTCTTCCTGATGGGAAAATAGAGTGACCTGTGCCTGTCCCAACACCTAGAGCTAGTCTCTCATTGGTTCCCCCTCTTCCCGTTCATCCTCAGGCCAAATTGCGACCTGTCCGAAACAGGAGGTTAAAGGTGCTGATTCTCCAAGTAGGGAGATTGTTAGTCGAGCGGCTGGAATGGCGAACCCGAGCACAAGGAGAGGAGAAATGAGGTGCGTTTGAGAAACCTTTCCCGATCACACGGTGTACCATCTTGTGGGGTTCCCATGCATGTTTTCGATGTAGGAAGATGCCCTTGAACCTGGAGATTTGGGACCCACGGCATGGGTACCAAGCAGAATGACTTTAAAGGGTCTGCGTTTGCTCACCCAAGCTCACCAATCGTCTCAGCCCCAAGAGTGTCCAGCCTTATGTCTCATCCAGCTGTGGGTCTAGATATGGTCAATCCAGGTTGCATCAGAGCCCCTGAACGGATTTTGTAAGAATTTCTCTCTCTTTCACTGTCTTTGTTTTATGGGGTTTTTTTTTAAGTAATCTATTTTTATAATGGGGTTTAGCTGCTTTTCACTGCTGTGTTTATGCCGCTTTACACCCTCTTGATTCACTTCCAGAGAGAGATCAATACATAGGTTTTAAGACTCTTACTAGTCAGATGTATTCTTGGGCGGTGAATAGGGGCTGTTGAGTCCAGTTCACTGAGCAGGGAGTAGGTCTTGTCTATTACATATTTGGCTTGTGGAACGGTATCTGAGCTAATTTCAAACCCTTGTTTTATGCATCACCCCACCTCACCTTTCCCGTTAAGCAGCCATAGTGCGTTTTCTAAATGTGTGACTCTGTTCTGTTTTGTAATTCAGTTCAAGTGTAGCGATTTTGACATTCCCTCTCTCAGTGATATCTTAGGATCAGTGTCTTTTTCTCTGTGACTTTTTTCACTGAGAGTCATCGTACCTAAATCCACTCATCCTGCTGCTACTAGCCTTATGACATTGATTTCATGGCTGAGTGATATTCCATTGTGCCTAAGTACCACAACTTCTTTATCCATTTTTCGCTTTCCTGGGATATTGAAGGTGTACCGAAGTGGAGGTTCTTGGAAACAGAGCAGCCCTAAACTTTGGGGTGCCTGTGTCTTGTTGATTTTTAGGTTTCCCGATTTATACGCCCATGAGTGGAAGTGCCCTATGCTCTCGAAGCTGTGCTTATTACATGTTTCAGGACACATCGTACACTTCTCCAGAGTGGCTGTTGGCAATTTACAGCCCGCCCATCAGCGTAGCAAGGCTGCCATGTCTCCACGGCCTGTCCTGCATTTCTGGTTTTTACACTTTTTTCAGCATGGCCCTTTTGACCGATGGCAAGCGAGACTTCTTTGTAGCGCTGATTTGCCTTTCCGGCTTGCCTGGTTGGCCAAAAAGGGCGTATGCGTTTTTCCCTGAATATATTCAGGGAAAAACGCATACGCCCTTTTTGGCCAAGGGCATCATTGTCAACGCTTTGCCGCTTTTCATGTGCTTTCAAGGCGAGTCGAGTCTGCCTCCTGAAACCTGTTTCCTGCAATTCTGCCTTGCTTTCCAATCCTCCTCGTTGCCTTCCCTCAATATATTTGTGGACGAGAGTTATCATTTATAACTCTGCAGGTTTGTGAGTTGCAGTGCCCCTGAGCTCCATTTGTCAACTCGCTTTTTTGGGAGCTGGCCGCCAAAGCGCAGGATTGCTTCAGGCCGTATTCTGGTTCCAGGGGGCAGGCTGAGCCTGTGGTTCATTCTTCTTCCTGATGGGAAAATAGAGTGACCTGTGCCTGTCCCAACACCTAGAGCTAGTCTCTCATTGGTTCCCCCTCTTCCCGTTCATCCTCAGGCCAAATTGCGACCTGTCCGAAACAGGAGGTTAAAGGTGCTGATTCTCCAAGTAGGGAGATTGTTAGTCGAGCGGCTGGAATGGCGAACCCGAGCACAAGGAGAGGAGAAATGAGGTGCGTTTGAGAAACCTTTCCCGATCACACGGTGTACCATCTTCTGGGTTTCCCACGCATGTTTTCGATGTAGGAAGATGCCCTTGAACCTGGAGATTTGGGACCCACGGCATGGGTACCACGCAGTATGACTTTAAAGGGTCTGCGTTTGCTCACCCAAGCTCACCAATCGTCTCAGCCCCAAGAGTGTCCAGCCTTATGTCTCATCCAGCTGTGGGTCTAGATATGGTCAATCCAGGTTGCATCAGAGCCCCTGAACGGATTTTGTAAGAATTTCTCTCTCTTTCACTGTCTTTGTTTTATGGGGTTTTTTTTTAAGTAATCTATTTTTATAATGGGGTTTAGCTGCTTTTCACTGCTGTGTTTATGCCGCTTTACACCCTCTTGATTCACTTCCAGAGAGAGATCAATACATAGGTTTTAAGACTCTTACTAGTCAGATATATTCTTGGGCGGTGAATAGGGGCTGTTGAGTCCAGTTCACTGAGCAGGGAGTAGGTCTTGTCTATTACATATTTGGCTTGTGGAACGGTATCTGAGCTAATTTCAAACCCTTGTTTTATGCATCACCCCACCTCACCTTTCCCGTTAAGCAGCCATAGTGTGTTTTGTAAATGTGTGACTCTGTTCTGTTTTGTAATTCAGTTCAAGTGTAGCGATTTTGACATTCCCTCTCTCAGTGATATCTTAGGATAAGTGTCTTTTTCTCTGTGACTTTTTTCACTGAGTCATCGTACCTAAATCCACTCATCCTGCTGCTACTAGCCTTATGAAATTGATTTCATGGCTGAGTGATATTCCATTGTGGCTAAGTACCACAACTTCTTTATCCATTTTTCGCTTTCCTGGGATATTGAAGGTGTACCGAAGTGGAGGTTCTTGGAAACAGAGCAGCCCTAAACTTTGGGGTGCCTGTGTCTTGTTGATTTTTAGGTTTCCCGATTTATACGCCCATGAGTGGAAGTGCCCTATGCTCTCTAAGCTGTGCTTATTACATGTTTCAGGACACACCGTACACTTCTCCAGAGTGGCTGTTGGCAATTTACAGCTCGCCCATCAGCGTAGCAAGGCTCCCATGTCTCCACGGCCTGTCCTGCATTTCTGGTTTTTACACTTTTTTCAGCATGGCCCTTTTGACCGATGGCAAGTGAGACTTCTTTGTAGCGCTGATGTGCCTTTCCGGCTTGCCTGGTTGGCCAAAAAGGGCGTATGCGTATTTTCCTGAATATATTCAGGAAAAAACGCATACGCCCTTTTTGGCCAAGGGCATCATTGTCAACGCTTTGCCGCTTTTCATGTGCTTTCAAGGCGAGTCGAGTCTGCCTCCTGAAACCTGTTTCCTGCAATTCTGCCTTGCTTTCCAATCCTCCTCGTTGCCTTCCCTCAATATATTTGTGGACGAGAGTTATCATTTATAACTCTGCAGGTTTGTGAGTTGCAGTGCCCCTGAGCTCCATTTGTCAACTCGCTTTTTTGGGAGCTGGCCGCCAAAGCGCAGGATTGCTTCAGGCCGTATTCTGGTTCCGGGGGGCAGGCTGAGCCTGTGGTTCATTCTTCTTCCTGATGGGAAAATAGAGTGACCTGTGCCTGTCCCAACACCTAGAGCTAGTCTCTCATTGGTTCCCCCTCTTCCCGTTCATCCTCAGGCCAAATTGCGACCTGTCCGAAACAGGAGGTTAAAGGTGCTGATTCTCCAAGTAGGGAGATTGTTAGTCGAGCGGCTGGAATGGCGAACCCGAGCACAAGGAGAGGAGAAATGAGGTGCGTTTGAGAAACCTTTCCCGATCACACGGTGTACCATCTTGTGGGGTTCCCATGCATGTTTTCGATGTAGGAAGATGCCCTTGAACCTGGAGATTTGGGACCCACGGCATGGGTACCAAGCAGAATGACTTTAAAGGGTCTGCGTTTGCTCACCCAAGCTCACCAATCGTCTCAGCCCCAAGAGTGTCCAGCCTTATGTCTCATCCAGCTGTGGGTCTAGATATGGTCAATCCAGGTTGCATCAGAGCCCCTGAACGGATTTTGTAAGAATTTCTCTCTCTTTCACTGTCTTTGTTTTATGGGGTTTTTTTTTAAGTAATCTATTTTTATAATGGGGTTTAGCTGCTTTTCACTGCTGTGTTTATGCCGCTTTACACCGTCTTGATTCACTTCCAGAGAGAGATCAATACATAGGTTTTAAGACTCTTACTAGTCAGATGTATTCTTGGGCGGTGAATAGGGGCTGTTGAGTCCAGTTCACTGAGCAGGGAGTAGGTCTTGTCTATTACATATTTGGCTTGTGGAACGGTATCTGAGCTAATTTCAAACCCTTGTTTTATGCATCACCCCACCTCACCTTTCCCGTTAAGCAGCCATAGTGCGTTTTCTAAATGTGTGACTCTGTTCTGTTTTGTAATTCAGTTCAAGTGTAGCGATTTTGACATTCCCTCTCTCAGTGATATCTTAGGATAAGTGTCTTTTTCTCTGTGACTTATTTCACTGAGAGTCATCGTACCTAAATCCACTCATCCTGCTGCTACTAGCCTTATGACATTGATTTCATGGCTGAGTGATATTCCATTGTGCCTAAGTACCACAAGTTCTTTATCCATTTTTCGCTTTCCTGGGATATTGAAGGTGTGCCGAAGTGGAGGTTCTTGGAAACAGAGCAGCCCTAAAGTTTGGGGTGCCTGTGTCTTGTTGATTTTTAGGTTTCCCGATTTATACGCCCATGAGTGGAAGTGCCCTATGCTCTCTAAGCTGTGCTTATTACATGTTTCAGGACACACCGTACACTTCTCCAGAGTGGCTGTTGGCCATTTACAGCCCGCCCATCAGCGTAGCAAGGCTCCCATGTCTCCACGGCCTGTCCTGCATTTCTGGTTTTTACACTTTTTTCAGCATGGCCCTTTTGACCGATGGCAAGCGAGACTTCTTTGTAGCGCTGATTTGCCTTTCCGGCTTGCCTGGTTGGCCAAAAAGGGCGTATGCGTATTTTCCTGAATATATTCTGGAAAAAACGCATACGCCCTTTTTGGCCAAGGGCATCATTGTCAACGCTTTGCCGCTTTTCATGTGCTTTCAAGGCGAGTCGAGTCTGCCTCCTGAAACCTGTTTCCTGCAATTCTGCCTTGCTCTCCAATCCTCCTCGTTGCCTTCCCTCAATATATTTGTGGACGAGAGTTATCATTTATAACTCTGCAGGTTTGTGAGTTGCAGTGCCCCTGAGCTCCATTTGTCAACTCGCTTTTTTGGGAGCTGGCCGCCAAAGCGCAGGATTGCTTCAGGCCGTATTCTGGTTCCGGGGGGCAGGCTGAGCCTGTGGTTCATTCTTCTTCCTGATGGGAAAATAGAGTGACCTGTGCCTGTCCCAACACCTAGAGCTAGTCTCTCATTGGTTCCCCCTCTTCCCGTTCATCCTCAGGCCAAATTGCGACCTGTCCGAAACAGGAGGTTAAAGGTGCTGATTCTCCAAGTAGGGAGATTGTTAGTCGAGCGGCTGGAATGGCGAACCCGAGCACAAGGAGAGGAGAAATGAGGTGCGTTTGAGAAACCTTTCCCGATCACACGGTGTACCATCTTCTGGGTTTCCCACGCATGTTTTCGATGTAGGAAGATGCCCTTGAACCTGGAGATTTGGGACCCACGGCATGGGTACCACGCAGAATGACTTTAAAGGGTCTGCGTTTGCTCACCCAAGCTCACCAATCCTCTCAGCCCCAAGAGTGTCCAGCCTTATGTCTCATCCAGCTGTGGGTCTAGATATGGTCAATCCAGGTTGCATCAGAGCCCCTGAACGGATTTTGTAAGAATTTCTCTCTCTTTCACTGTCTTTGTTTTATGGGGTTTTTTTTTAAGTAATCTATTTTTATAATGGGGTTTAGCTGCTTTTCACTGCTGTGTTTATGCCGCTTTACACCGTCTTGATTCACTTCCAGAGAGAGATCAATACATAGGTTTTAAGACTCTTACTAGTCAGATGTATTCTTGGGCGGTGAATAGGGGCTGTTGAGTCCAGTTCACTGAGCAGGGAGTAGGTCTTGTCTATTACATATTTGGCTTGTGGAACGGTATCTGAGCTAATTTCAAACCCTTGTTTTATGCATCACCCCACCTCACCTTTCCCGTTAAGCAGCCATAGTGCGTTTTCTAAATGTGTGACTCTGTTCTGTTTTGTAATTCAGTTCAAGTGTAGCGATTTTGACATTCCCTCTCTCAGTGATATCTTAGGATAAGTGTCTTTTTCTCTGTGACTTATTTCACTGAGAGTCATCGTACCTAAATCCACTCATCCTGCTGCTACTAGCCTTATGACATTGATTTCATGGCTGAGTGATATTCCATTGTGCCTAAGTACCACAAGTTCTTTATCCATTTTTCGCTTTCCTGGGATATTGAAGGTGTGCCGAAGTGGAGGTTCTTGGAAACAGAGCAGCCCTAAAGTTTGGGGTGCCTGTGTCTTGTTGATTTTTAGGTTTCCCGATTTATACGCCCATGAGTGGAAGTGCCCTATGCTCTCTAAGCTGTGCTTATTACATGTTTCAGGACACACCGTACACTTCTCCAGAGTGGCTGTTGGCAATTTACAGCCCGCCCATCAGCGTAGCAAGGCTCCCATGTCTCCATGGCCTGTCCTGCATTTCTGGTTTTTACACTTCTTTCAGCATGGCCCTTTTGACCGATGGCAAGCGAGACTTCTTTGTAGCGCTGATTTGCCTTTCCGGCTTGCCTGGTTGGCCAAAAAGGGCGTATGCGTTTTTTCCTGAATATATTCAGGAAAAAACGCATACGCCCTTTTTGGCCAAGGGCATCATTGTCAACGCTTTGCCGCTTTTCATGTGCTTTCAAGGCGAGTCGAGTCTGCCTCCTGAAACCTGTTTCCTGCAATTCTGCCTTGCTTTCCAATCCTCCTCGTTGCCTTCCCTCAATATATTTGTGGACAAGAGTTATCATTTATAACTCTGCAGGTTTGTGAGTTGCAGTGCCCCTGAGCTCATTTGTCAACTCGCTTTTTTGGGAGCTGGCCGCCAAAGCGCAGGATTGCTTCAGGCCCTATTCTGGTTCCGGGGGGCAGGCTGAGCCTGTGGTTCGTTCTTCTTCCTGATGGGAAAATAGAGTGACCTGTGCCTGTCCCAACACCTAGAGCTGGTCTCTCATTGGTTCCCCCTCTTTCCGTTCATCCTCAGGCCAAATTGCGACCTGTTCGAAACAGGAGGTTAAAGGTGCTGATTCTCCAAGTAGGGAGATTGTTAGTCGAGCGGCTGGAATGGCGAACCCGAGCACAAGGAGAGGAGAAATGAGGTGCGTTTGAGAAACCTTTCCCGATCACACGGTGTACCATCTTCTGGGTTTCGCACGCATGTTTTCGATGTAGGAAGATGCCCTTGAACCTGGAGATTTGGGACCCACGGCATGGGTACCACGCAGTATGACTTTAAAGGGTCTGCGTTTGCTCACCCAAGCTCACCAATCCTCTCAGCCCCAAGAGTGTCCAGCCTTATGTCTCATCCAGCAGTGGGTCTAGATATGGTCAATCCAGGTTGCATCAGAGCCCCTGAACGGATTTTGTAAGAATTTCTCTCTCTTTCACTGTCTTTGTTTTATGGGGTTTTTTTTTAAGTAATCTATTTTTATAATGGGGTTTAGCTGCTTTTCACTGCTGTGTTTATGCCGCTTTACACCCTCTTGATTCACTTCCAGAGAGAGATCAATACATAGGTTTTAAGACTCTTACTAGTCAGATGTATTCTTGGGCGGTGAATAGGGGCTGTTGAGTCCAGTTCACTGAGCAGGGAGTAGGTCTTGTCTATTACATATTTGGCTTGTGGAACGGTATCTGAGCTAATTTCAAACCCTTGTTTTATGCATCACCCCACCTCACCTTTCCCATTAAGCAGCCATAGTGCGTTTTCTAAATGTGTGACTCTGTTCTGTTTTGTAATTCAGTTCAAGTGTAGCGATTTTGACATTCCCTCTCTCAGTGATATCTTAGGATAAGTGTCTTTTTCTCTGTGACTTATTTCACTGAGAGTGATCGTACCTAAATCCACTCATCCTGCTGCTACTAGCCTTATGACATTGATTTCATGGCTGAGTGATATTCCATTGTGCCTAAGTACCACAACTTCTTTATCCATTTTTCGCTTTCCTGGGATATTGAAGGTGTACCGAAGTGGAGGTTCTTGGAAACAGAGCAGCCCTAAACTTTGGGGTGCCTGTGTCTTGTTGATTTTTAGGTTTCCCGATTTATACGCCCATGAGTGGAAGTGCCCTATGCTCTCTAAGCTGTGCTTATTACATGTTTCAGGACACACCGTACACTTCTCCAGAGTGGCTGTTGGCAATTTACAGCCCGCCCATCAGCGTAGCAAGGCTCCCATGTCTCCACGGCCTGTCCTGCATTTCTGGTTTTTACACTTTTTTCAGCATGGCCCTTTTGACCGATGGCAAGCGAGACTTCTTTGTAGCGCTGATTTGCCTTTCCGGCTTGCCTGGTTGGCCAAAAAGGGCGTATGCGTATTTTCCTGAATATATTCTGGAAAAAACGCATACGCCCTTTTTGGCCAAGGGCATCATTGTCAACGCTTTGCCGCTTTTCATGTGCTTTCAAGGCGAGTCGAGTCTGCCTCCTGAAACCTGTTTCCTGCAATTCTGCCTTGCTCTCCAATCCTCCTCGTTGCCTTCCCTCAATATATTTGTGGACGAGAGTTATCATTTATAACTCTGCAGGTTTGTGAGTTGCAGTGCCCCTGAGCTCCATTTGTCAACTCGCTTTTTTGGGAGCTGGCCGCCAAAGCGCAGGATTGCTTCAGGCCGTATTCTGGTTCCGGGGGGCAGGCTGAGCCTGTGGTTCATTCTTCTTCCTGATGGGAAAATAGAGTGACCTGTGCCTGTCCCAACACCTAGAGCTAGTCTCTCATTGGTTCCCCCTCTTCCCGTTCATCCTCAGGCCAAATTGCGACCTGTCCGAAACAGGAGGTTAAAGGTGCTGATTCTCCAAGTAGGGAGATTGTTAGTCGAGCGGCTGGAATGGCGAACCCGAGCACAAGGAGAGGAGAAATGAGGTGCGTTTGAGAAACCTTTCCCGATCACACGGTGTACCATCTTCTGGGTTTCCCACGCATGTTTTCGATGTAGGAAGATGCCCTTGAACCTGGAGATTTGGGACCCACGGCATGGGTACCACGCAGTATGACTTTAAAGGGTCTGCGTTTGCTCACCCAAGCTCACCAATCCTCTCAGCCCCAAGAGTGTCCAGCCTTATGTCTCATCCAGCTGTGGGTCTAGATATGGTCAATCCAGGTTGCATCAGAGCCCCTGAACGGATTTTGTAAGAATTTCTCTCTCTTTCACTGTCTTTGTGTTATGGGTTTTTTTTTTTAAGTAATCTATTTTTATAATGGGGTTTAGCTGCTTTTCACTGCTGTGTTTATGCCGCTTTACACCCTCTTGATTCACTTCCAGAGAGAGATCAATACATAGGTTTTAAGACTCTTACTAGTCAGATGTATTCTTGGGCGGTGAATAGGGGCTGTTGAGTCCAGTTCACTGAGCAGGGAGTAGGTCTTGTCTATTATATATTTGGCTTGTGGAACGGTATCTGAGCTAATTTCAAACCCTTGTTTTATGCATCACCCCACCTCACCTTTCCCGTTAAGCAACCATAGTGCGTTTTCTAAATGTGTGACTCTGTTCTGTTTTTTAATTCAGTTCAAGTGTAGCGATTTTGACATTGCCTCTCTCAGTGATATCTTAGGATAAGTGTCTTTTTCTCTGTGACTTTTTTCACTGAGAGTCATCGTACCTAAATCCACTCATCCTGCTGCTACTAGCCTTATGACATTGATTTCATGGCTGAGTGACATTCCATTGTGGCTAAGTACCACAACTTCTTTATCCATTTTTCGCTTTCCTGGGATATTGAAGGTGTACCGAAGTGGAGGTTCTTGGAAACAGAGCAGCCCTAAACTTTGGGGTGCCTGTGTCTTGTTGATTTTTAGGTTTCCCGATTTATACGCCCATGAGTGGAAGTGCCCTATGCTCTCTAAGCTGTGCTTATTACATGTTTCAGGACACACCGTACACTTCTCCAGAGTGGCTGTTGGCAATTTACAGCCCGCCCATCAGCGTAGCAAGGCTCCCATGTCTCCACTGCCTGTCCTGCATTTCTGGTTTTTACACTTTTTTCAGCATGGCCCTTTTGGCCGATGGCAAGTGAGACTTCTTTGTAGCGCTGATTTGCCTTTCCGCCTTGCCTGGTTGGCCAAAAAGGGCGTATGCGTTTTTCCCTGAATATATTCAGGAAAAAACGCATACGCCCTTTTTGGCCAAGGGCATCATTGTCAACGCTTTGCCGCTTTTCATGTGCTTTCAAGGCGAGTCGAGTCTGCCTCCTGAAACCTGTTTCCTGCAATTCTGCCTTGCTTTCCAATCCTCCTCGTTGCCTTCCCTCAATATATTTGTGGACGAGAGTTATCATTTATAACTCTGCAGGTTTGTGAGTTGCAGTGCCCCTGAGCTCCATTTGTCAACTCGCTTTTTTGGGAGCTGGCCGCCAAAGCGCAGGATTGCTTCAGGCCCTATTCTGGTTCCGGGGGGCAGGCTGAGCCTGTGGTTCGTTCTTCTTCCTGATGGGAAAATAGAGTGACCTGTGCCTGTCCCAACACCTAGAGCTGGTCTCTCATTGATTCCCCCTCTTCCCGTTCATCCTCAGGCCAAATTGCGACCTGTCCGAAACAGGAGGTTAAAGGTGCTGATTCTCCAAATAGGGAGATTGTTAGTCGAGCGGCTGGAATGGCGAACCCGAGCACAAGGAGAGGAGAAATGAGGTGCGTTTGAGAAACCTTTCCCGATCACACGGTGTACCATCTTCTGGGTTTCGCACGCATGTTTTCGATGTAGGAAGATGCCCTTGAACCTGGAGATTTGGGACCCACGTCATGGGTACCACGCAGTATGACTTTAAAGGGTCTGCGTTTGCTCACCCAAGCTCACCAATCCTCTCAGCCCCAAGAGTGTCCAGCCTTATGTCTCATTCAGCTGTGGGTCTAGATATGGTCAATCCAGGTTGCATCAGAGCCCCCGAACGGATTTTGTAAGAATTTCTCTCTCTTTCACTGTCTTTGTTTTATGGGGTTTTTTTTTAAGTAATCTATTTTTATAATGGGGTTTAGCTGCTTTTCACTGCTGTGTTTATGCCGCTTTACACCCTCTTGATTCACTTCCAGAGAGAGATCAATACATAGGTTTTAAGACTCTTACTAGTCAGATGTATTCTTGGGCGGTGAATAGGGGCTGTTGAGTCCAGTTCACTGAGCAGGGAGTAGGTCTTGTCTATTACATATTTGGCTTGTGGAACGGTATCTGAGCTAATTTCAAACCCTTGTTTTATGCATCACCCCACCTCACCTTTCCCGTTAAGCAGCCATAGTGCGTTTTCTAAATGTGTGACTCTGTTCCGTTTTGTAATTCAGTTCAAGTGTAGCGATTTTGACATTCCCTCTCTCAGTGATATCTTAGGATAAGTGTCTTTTTCTCTGTGACTTATTTCACTGAGAGTCATCGTACCTAAATCCACTCATCCTGCTGCTACTAGCCTTATGAAATTGATTTCATGGCTGAGTGATATTCCATTGTGCCTAAGTACCACAACTTCTTTATCCATTTTTCGCTTTCCTGGGATATTGAAGGTGTACCGAAGTGGAGGTTCTTGGAAACAGAGCAGCCCTAAACTTTGGGGTGCCTGTGTCTTGTTGATTTTTAGGTTTCCCGATTTATACGCCCATGAGTGGAAGTGCCCTATGCTCTCTAAGCTGTGCTTATTACATGTTTCAGGACACACCGTACACTTCTCCAGAGTGGCTGTTGGCAATTTACAGCCCGCCCATCAGCGTAGCAAGGCTCCCATGTCTCCACTGCCTGTCCTGCATTTCTGGTTTTTACACTTTTTTCAGCATGGCCCTTTTGGCCGATGGCAAGCGAGACTTCTTTGTAGCGCTGATTTGCCTTTCCGGCTTGCCTGGTTGGCCAAAAAGGGCGTATGCGTTTTTTCCTGAATATATTCAGGAAAAAACGCATACGCCCTTTTTGGCCAAGGGCATCATTGTCAACGCTTTGCCGCTTTTCATGTGCTTTCAAGGCGAGTCGAGTCTGCCTCCTGAAACCTGTTTCCTGCAATTCTGCCTTGCTTTCCAATCCTCCTCGTTGCCTTCCCTCAATATATTTGTGGACGAGAGTTATCATTTATAACTCTGCAGGTTTGTGAGTTGCAGTGCCCCTGAGCTCCATTTGTCAACTCGCTTTTTTGGGAGCTGGCCGCCAAAGCGCAGGATTGCTTCAGGCCGTATTCTGGTTCCGGGGGGCAGGCTGAGCCTGTGGTTCATTCTTCTTCCTGATGGGAAAATAGAGTGACCTGTGCCTGTCCCAACACCTAGAGCTGGTCTCTCATTGGTTCCCCCTCTTCCCGTTCATCCTCAGGCCAAATTGCGACCTGTCCGAAACAGGAGGTTAAAGGTGCTGATTCTCCAAGTAGGGAGATTGTTAGTCGAGCGGCTGGAATGGCGAACCCGAGCACAAGGAGAGGAGAAATGAGGTGCGTTTGAGAAACCTTTCCCGATCACACGGTGTACCATCTTCTGGGTTTCGCACGCATGTTTTCGATGTAGGAAGATGCCCTTGAACCTGGAGATTTGGGACCCACGGCATGGGTACCACGCAGTATGACTTTAAAGGGTCTGCGTTTGCTCACCCAAGCTCACCAATCCTCTCAGCCCCAAGAGTGTCCAGCCTTATGTCTCATCCAGCTGTGGGTCTAGATATGGTCAATCCAGGTTGCATCAGAGCCCCTGAACGGATTTTGTAAGAATTTCTCTCTCTTTCACTGTCTTTGTTTTATGGGGTTTTTTTTTAAGTGATCTATTTTTATAATGGGGTTTAGCTGCTTTTCACTGCTGTGTTTATGCCGCTTTACACCCTCTTGATTCACTTCCAGAGAGAGATCAATACATAGGTTTTAAGACTCTTACTAGTCAGATGTATTCTTGGGCGGTGAATACGGGCTGTTGAGTCCAGTTCACTGAGCAGGGAGTAGGTCTTGTCTATTACATATTTGGCTTGTGGAACGGTATCTGAGCTAATTTCAAACCCTTGTTTTATGCATCACCCCACCTCACCTTTCCCGTTAAGCAGCCATAGTGCGTTTTCTAAATGTGTGACTCTGTTCCGTTTTGTAATTCAGTTCAAGTGTAGCGATTTTGACATTCCCTCTCTCAGTGATATCTTAGGATAAGTGTCTTTTTCTCTGTGACTTTTTTCACTGAGAGTCATCGTACCTAAATCCACTCATCCTGCTGCTACTAGCCTTATGACATTGATTTCATGGCTGAGTGATATTCCATTGTGCCTAAGTACCACAACTTCTTTATCCATTTTTCGCTTTCCTGGGATATTGAAGGTGTGCCGAAGTGGAGGTTCTGGGAAACAGAGCAGCCCTAAACTTTGGGGTGCCTGTGTCTTGTTGATTTTTAGGTTTCCCGATTTATACGCCCATGAGTGGAAGTGCCCTATGCTCTCTAAGCTGTGCTTATTACATGTTTCAGGACACACCGTACACTTCTCCAGAGTGGCTGTTGGCAATTTACAGCCCGCCCATCAGCGCAGCAAGGCTCCCATGTCTCCATGGCCTGTCCTGCATTTCTGGTTTTTACACTTTTTTCAGCATGGCCCTTTTGACCGATGGCAAGCGAGACTTCTTTGTAGCGCTGATTTGCCTTTCCGGCTTGCCTGGTTGGCCAAAAAGGGCGTATGCGTTTTTTCCTGAATATATTCAGGAAAAAACGCATACGCCCTTTTTGGCCAAGGGCATCATTGTCAACGCTTTGCCGCTTTTCATGTGCTTTCAAGGCGAGTCGAGTCTGCCTCCTGAAACCTGTTTCCTGCAATTCTGCCTTGCTTTCCAATCCTCCTCGTTGCCTTCCCTCAATATATTTGTGGACGAGAGTTATCATTTATAACTCTGCAGGTTTGTGAGTTGCAGTGCCCCTGAGCTCCATTTGTCAACTCGCTTTTTTGGGAGCTGGCCGCCAAAGCGCAGGATTGCTTCAGGCCCTATTCTGGTTCCGGGGGGCAGGCTGAGCCTGTGGTTCATTCTTCTTCCTGATGGGAAAATAGAGTGACCTGTGCCTGTCCCAACACCTAGAGCTGGTCTCTCATTGGTTCCCCCTCTTCCCGTTCATCCTCAGGCCAAATTGCGACCTGTCCGAAACAGGACGTTAAAGGTGCTGATTCTCCAAGTAGGGAGATTGTTAGTCGAGCGGCTGGAATGGCGAACCCGAGCACAAGGAGAGGAGAAATGAGGTGCGTTTGAGAAACCTTTCCCGGTCACACGGTGTACCATCTTCTGGGTTTCCCACGCATGTTTTCGATGTAGGAAGATGCCCTTGAACCTGGAGATTTGGGACCCACGGCATGGGTACCACGCAGTATGACTTTAAAGGGTCTGCGTTTGCTCACCCAAGCTCACCAATCCTCTCAGCCCCAAGAGTGTCCAGCCTTATGTCTCATCCAGCTGTGGGTCTAGATATGGTCAATCCAGGTTGCATCAGAGCCCCTGAACGGATTTTGTAAGAATTTCTCTCTCTTTCACTGTCTTTGTTTTATGGGGTTTTTTTTTAAGTAATCTATTTTTATAATGGGGTTTAGCTGCTTTTCACTGCTGTGTTTATGCCGCTTTACACCCTCTTGATTCACTTCCAGAGAGAGATCAATACATAGGTTTTAAGACTCTTACTAGTCAGATGTATTCTTGGGCGGTGAATAGGGGCTGTTGAGTCCAGTTCACTGAGCAGGGAGTAGGTCTTGTCTATTACATATTTGGCTTGTGGAACGGTATCTGAGCTAATTTCAAACCCTTGTTTTATGCATCACCCCACTTCACCTTTCCCGTTAAGCAGCCATAGTGCGTTTTCTAAATGTGTGACTCTGTTCCGTTTTGTAATTCAGTTCAAGTGTAGCGATTTTGACATTCCCTCTCTCAGTGATATCTTAGGATAAGTGTCTTTTTCTCTGTGACTTATTTCACTGAGAGTCATCGTACCTAAATCCACTCATCCTGCTGCTACTAGCCTTACGACATTGATTTCATGGCTGAGTGATATTCCATTGTGCCTAAGTACCACAACTTCTTTATCCATTTTTCGCTTTCCTGGGATATTGAAGGTGTGCCGAAGTGGAGGTTCTTGGAAACAGAGCAGCCCTAAACTTTGGGGTGCCTGTGTCTTGTTGATTTTTAGGTTTCCCGATTTATACGCCCGTGAGTGGAAGTGCCCTATGCTCTCTAAGCTGTGCTTATTACATGTTTCAGGACACACCGTACACTTCTCCAGAGTGGCTGTTGGCAATTTACAGCCCGCCCATCAGCGCAGCAAGGCTCCCATGTCTCCATGGCCTGTCCTGCATTTCTGGTTTTTACACTTTTTTCAGCATGGCCCTTTTGACCGATGGCAAGCGAGACTTCTTTGTAGCGCTGATTTGCCTTTCCGGCTTGCCTGGTTGGCCAAAAAGGGCGTATGCGTTTTTTCCTGAATATATTCAGGAAAAAACGCATACGCCCTTTTTGGCCAAGGGCATCATTGTCAACGCTTTGCCGCTTTTCATGTGCTTTCAAGGCGAGTCGAGTCTGCCTCCTGAAACCTGTTTCCTGCAATTCTGCCTTGCTTTCCAATCCTCCTCGTTGCCTTCCCTCAATATATTTGTGGACGAGAGTTATCATTTATAACTCTGCAGGTTTGTGAGTTGCAGTGCCCCTGAGCTCCATTTGTCAACTCGCTTTTTTGGGAGCTGGCCGCCAAAGCGCAGGATTGCTTCAGGCCCTATTCTGGTTCCGGGGGGCAGGCTGAGCCTGTGGTTCATTCTTCTTCCTGATGGGAAAATAGAGTGACCTGTGCCTGTCCCAACACCTAGAGCTGGTCTCTCATTGGTTCCCCCTCTTCCCGTTCATCCTCAGGCCAAATTGCGACCTGTCCGAAACAGGAGGTTAAAGGTGCTGATTCTCCAAGTAGGGAGATTGTTAGTCGAGCGGCTGGAATGGCGAACCCGAGCACAAGGAGAGGAGAAATGAGGTGCGTTTGAGAAACCTTTCCCGATCACACGGTGTACCATCTTCTGGGTTTCGCACGCATGTTTTCGATGTAGGAAGATGCCCTTGAACCTGGAGATTTGGGACCCACGGCATGGGTACCACGCAGTATGACTTTAAAGGGTCTGCGTTTGCTCACCCAAGCTCACCAATCCTCTCAGCCCCAAGAGTGTCCAGCCTTATGTCTCATCCAGCTGTGGGTCTAGATATGGTCAATCCAGGTTGCATCAGAGCCCCTGAACGGATTTTGTAAGAATTTCTCTCTCTTTCACTGTCTTTGTTTTATGGGGTTTTTTTTTAAGTGATCTATTTTTATAATGGGGTTTAGCTGCTTTTCACTGCTGTGTTTATGCCGCTTTACACCCTCTTGATTCACTTCCAGAGAGAGATCAATACATAGGTTTTAAGACTCTTACTAGTCAGATGTATTCTTGGGCGGTGAATAGGGGCTGTTGAGTCCAGTTCACTGAGCAGGGAGTAGGTCTTGTCTATTACATATTTGGCTTGTGGAACGGTATCTGAGCTAATTTCAAACCCTTGTTTTATGCATCACCCCACCTCACCTTTCCCGTTAAGCAGCCATAGTGCGTTTTCTAAATGTGTGACTCTGTTCCGTTTTGTAATTCAGTTCAAGTGTAGCGATTTTGACATTCCCTCTCTCAGTGATATCTTAGGATAAGTGTCTTTTTCTCTGTGACTTATTTCACTGAGAGTCATCGTACCTAAATCCACTCATCCTGCTGCTACTAGCCTTATGACATTGATTTCATGGCTGAGTGATATTCCATTGTGCCTAAGTACCACAACTTCTTTATCCATTTTTCGCTTTCCTGGGATATTGAAGGTGTGCCGAAGTGGAGGTTCTGGGAAACAGAGCAGCCCTAAACTTTGGGGTGCCTGTGTCTTGTTGATTTTTAGGTTTCCCGATTTATACGCCCATGAGTGGAAGTGCCCTATGCTCTCTAAGCTGTGCTTATTACATGTTTCAGGACACACCGTACACTTCTCCAGAGTGGCTGTTGGCAATTTACAGCCCGCCCATCAGCGCAGCAAGGCTCCCATGTCTCCATGGCCTGTCCTGCATTTCTGGTTTTTACACTTTTTTCAGCATGGCCCTTTTGACCGATGGCAAGCGAGACTTCTTTGTAGCGCTGATTTGCCTTTCCGGCTTGCCTGGTTGGCCAAAAAGGGCGTATGCGTTTTTTCCTGAATATATTCAGGAAAAAACGCATACGCCCTTTTTGGCCAAGGGCATCATTGTCAACGCTTTGCCGCTTTTCATGTGCTTTCAAGGCGAGTCGAGTCTGCCTCCTGAAACCTGTTTCCTGCAATTCTGCCTTGCTTTCCAATCCTCCTCGTTGCCTTCCCTCAATATATTTGTGGACGAGAGTTATCATTTATAACTCTGCAGGTTTGTGAGTTGCAGTGCCCCTGAGCTCCATTTGTCAACTCGCTTTTTTGGGAGCTGGCCGCCAAAGCGCAGGATTGCTTCAGGCCCTATTCTGGTTCCGGGGGGCAGGCTGAGCCTGTGGTTCATTCTTCTTCCTGATGGGAAAATAGAGTGACCTGTGCCTGTCCCAACACCTAGAGCTGGTCTCTCATTGGTTCCCCCTCTTCCCGTTCATCCTCAGGCCAAATTGCGACCTGTCCGAAACAGGACGTTAAAGGTGCTGATTCTCCAAGTAGGGAGATTGTTAGTCGAGCGGCTGGAATGGCGAACCCGAGCACAAGGAGAGGAGAAATGAGGTGCGTTTGAGAAACCTTTCCCGGTCACACGGTGTACCATCTTCTGGGTTTCCCACGCATGTTTTCGATGTAGGAAGATGCCCTTGAACCTGGAGATTTGGGACCCACGGCATGGGTACCACGCAGTATGACTTTAAAGGGTCTGCGTTTGCTCACCCAAGCTCACCAATCCTCTCAGCCCCAAGAGTGTCCAGCCTTATGTCTCATCCAGCTGTGGGTCTAGATATGGTCAATCCAGGTTGCATCAGAGCCCCTGAACGGATTTTGTAAGAATTTCTCTCTCTTTCACTGTCTTTGTTTTATGGGGTTTTTTTTTAAGTAATCTATTTTTATAATGGGGTTTAGCTGCTTTTCACTGCTGTGTTTATGCCGCTTTACACCCTCTTGATTCACTTCCAGAGAGAGATCAATACATAGGTTTTAAGACTCTTACTAGTCAGATGTATTCTTGGGCGGTGAATAGGGGCTGTTGAGTCCAGTTCACTGAGCAGGGAGTAGGTCTTGTCTATTACATATTTGGCTTGTGGAACGGTATCTGAGCTAATTTCAAACCCTTGTTTTATGCATCACCCCACTTCACCTTTCCCGTTAAGCAGCCATAGTGCGTTTTCTAAATGTGTGACTCTGTTCCGTTTTGTAATTCAGTTCAAGTGTAGCGATTTTGACATTCCCTCTCTCAGTGATATCTTAGGATAAGTGTCTTTTTCTCTGTGACTTATTTCACTGAGAGTCATCGTACCTAAATCCACTCATCCTGCTGCTACTAGCCTTACGACATTGATTTCATGGCTGAGTGATATTCCATTGTGCCTAAGTACCACAACTTCTTTATCCATTTTTCGCTTTCCTGGGATATTGAAGGTGTGCCGAAGTGGAGGTTCTTGGAAACAGAGCAGCCCTAAACTTTGGGGTGCCTGTGTCTTGTTGATTTTTAGGTTTCCCGATTTATACGCCCATGAGTGGAAGTGCCCTATGCTCTCTAAGCTGTGCTTATTACATGTTTCAGGACACACCGTACACTTCTCCAGAGTGGCTGTTGGCAATTTACAGCCCGCCCATCAGCGCAGCAAGGCTCCCATGTCTCCATGGCCTGTCCTGCATTTCTGGTTTTTACACTTTTTTCAGCATGGCCCTTTTGGCCGATGGCAAGTGAGACTTCTTTGTAGCGCTGATTTGCCTTTCCGGCTTGCCTGGTTGGCCAAAAAGGGCGTATGCGTTTTTTCCTGAATATATTCAGGAAAAAACGCATACGCCCTTTTTGGCCAAGGGCATCATTGTCAACGCTTTGCCGCTTTTCATGTGCTTTCAAGGCGAGTCGAGTCTGCCTCCTGAAACCTGTTTCCTGCAATTCTGCCTTGCTTTCCAATCCTCCTCGTTGCCTTCCCTCAATATATTTGTGGACGAGAGTTATCATTTATAACTCTGCAGGTTTGTGAGTTGCAGTGCCCCTGAGCTCCATTTGTCAACTCGCTTTTTTGGGAGCTGGCCGCCAAAGCGCAGGATTGCTTCAGGCCCTATTCTGGTTCCGGGGGGCAGGCTGAGCCTGTGGTTCGTTCTTCTTCCTGATGGGAAAATAGAGTGACCTGTGCCTGTCCCAACACCTAGAGCTGGTCTCTCATTGGTTCCCCCTCTTCCCGTTCATCCTCAGGCCAAATTGCGACCTGTCCGAAACAGGAGGTTAAAGGTGCTGATTCTCCAAGTAGGGAGATTGTTAGTCGAGCGGCTGGAATGGCGAACCCGAGCACAAGGAGAGGAGAAATGAGGTGCGTTTGAGAAACCTTTCCCGGTCACACGGTGTACCATCTTCTGGGTTTCCCACGCATGTTTTCGATGTAGGAAGATGCCCTTGAACCTGGAGATTTGGGACCCACGGCATGGGTACCACGCAGTATGACTTTAAAGGGTCTGCGTTTGCTCACCCAAGCTCACCAATCCTCTCAGCCCCAAGAGTGTCCAGCCTTATGTCTCATCCAGCTGTGGGTCTAGATATGGTCAATCCAGGTTGCCTCAGAGCCCCTGAACGGATTTTGTAAGAATTTCTCTCTCTTTCACTGTCTTTGTTTTATGGGGTTTTTTTTTAAGTAATCTATTTTTATAATGGGGTTTAGCTGCTTTTCACTGCTGTGTTTATGCCGCTTTACACCCTCTTGATTCACTTCCAGAGAGAGATCAATACATAGGTTTTAAGACTCTTACTAGTCAGATGTATTCTTGGGCGGTGAATAGGGGCTGTTGAGTCCAGTTCACTGAGCAGGGAGTAGGTCTTGTCTATTACATATTTGGCTTGTGGAACGGTATCTGAGCTAATTTCAAACCCTTGTTTTATGCATCACCCCACGTCACCTTTCCCGTTAAGCAGCCATAGTGCGTTTTCTAAATGTGTGACTCTGTTCCGTTTTGTAATTCAGTTCAAGTGTAGCGATTTTGACATTCCCTCTCTCAGTGATATCTTAGGATAAGTGTCTTTTTCTCTGTGACTTATTTCACTGAGAGTCATCGTACCTAAATCCACTCATCCTGCTGCTACTAGCCTTATGACATTGATTTCATGGCTGAGTGATATTCCATTGTGCCTAAGTACCACAACTTCTTTATCCATTTTTCGCTTTCCTGGGATATTGAAGGTGTGCCGAAGTGGAGGTTCTGGGAAACAGAGCAGCCCTAAACTTTGGGGTGCCTGTGTCTTGTTGATTTTTAGGTTTCCCGATTTATACGCCCATGAGTGGAAGTGCCCTATGCTCTCTAAGCTGTGCTTATTACATGTTTCAGGACACACCGTACACTTCTCCAGAGTGGCTGTTGGCAATTTACAGCCCGCCCATCAGCGCAGCAAGGCTCCCATGTCTCCATGGCCTGTCCTGCATTTCTGGTTTTTACACTTTTTTCAGCATGGCCCTTTTGACCGATGGCAAGCGAGACTTCTTTGTAGCGCTGATTTGCCTTTCCGGCTTGCCTGGTTGGCCAAAAAGGGCGTATGCGTTTTTTCCTGAATATATTCAGGAAAAAACGCATACGCCCTTTTTGGCCAAGGGCATCATTGTCAACGCTTTGCCGCTTTTCATGTGCTTTCAAGGCGAGTCGAGTCTGCCTCCTGAAACCTGTTTCCTGCAATTCTGCCTTGCTTTCCAATCCTCCTCGTTGCCTTCCCTCAATATATTTGTGGACGAGAGTTATCATTTATAACTCTGCAGGTTTGTGAGTTGCAGTGCCCCTGAGCTCCATTTGTCAACTCGCTTTTTTGGGAGCTGGCCGCCAAAGCGCAGGATTGCTTCAGGCCCTATTCTGGTTCCGGGGGGCAGGCTGAGCCTGTGGTTCATTCTTCTTCCTGATGGGAAAATAGAGTGACCTGTGCCTGTCCCAACACCTAGAGCTGGTCTCTCATTGGTTCCCCCTCTTCCCGTTCATCCTCAGGCCAAATTGCGACCTGTCCGAAACAGGACGTTAAAGGTGCTGATTCTCCAAGTAGGGAGATTGTTAGTCGAGCGGCTGGAATGGCGAACCCGAGCACAAGGAGAGGAGAAATGAGGTGCGTTTGAGAAACCTTTCCCGGTCACACGGTGTACCATCTTCTGGGTTTCGCACGCATGTTTTCGATGTAGGAAGATGCCCTTGAACCTGGAGATTTGGGACCCACGGCATGGGTACCACGCAGTATGACTTTAAAGGGTCTGCGTTTGCTCACCCAAGCTCACCAATCCTCTCAGCCCCAAGAGTGTCCAGCCTTATGTCTCATCCAGCTGTGGGTCTAGATATGGTCAATCCAGGTTGCATCAGAGCCCCTGAACGGATTTTGTAAGAATTTCTCTCTCTTTCACTGTCTTTGTTTTATGGGGTTTTTTTTTAAGTAATCTATTTTTATAATGGGGTTTAGCTGCTTTTCACTGCTGTGTTTATGCCGCTTTACACCCTCTTGATTCACTTCCAGAGAGAGATCAATACATAGGTTTTAAGACTCTTACTAGTCAGATGTATTCTTGGGCGGTGAATAGGGGCTGTTGAGTCCAGTTCACTGAGCAGGGAGTAGGTCTTGTCTATTACATATTTGGCTTGTGGAACGGTATCTGAGCTAATTTCAAACCCTTGTTTTATGCATCACCCCACCTCACCTTTCCCGTTAAGCAGCCATAGTGCGTTTTCTAAATGTGTGACTCTGTTCCGTTTTGTAATTCAGTTCAAGTGTAGCGATTTTGACATTCCCTCTCTCAGTGATATCTTAGGATAAGTGTCTTTTTCTCTGTGACTTATTTCACTGAGAGTCATCGTACCTAAATCCACTCATCCTGCTGCTACTAGCCTTATGACATTGATTTCATGGCTGAGTGATATTCCATTGTGCCTAAGTACCACAACTTCTTTATCCATTTTTCGCTTTCCTGGGATATTGAAGGTGTGCCGAAGTGGAGGTTCTGGGAAACAGAGCAGCCCTAAACTTTGGGGTGCCTGTGTCTTGTTGATTTTTAGGTTTCCCGATTTATACGCCCATGAGTGGAAGTGCCCTATGCTCTCTAAGCTGTGCTTATTACATGTTTCAGGACACACCGTACACTTCTCCAGAGTGGCTGTTGGCAATTTACAGCCCGCCCATCAGCGCAGCAAGGCTCCCATGTCTCCATGGCCTGTCCTGCATTTCTGGTTTTTACACTTTTTTCAGCATGGCCCTTTTGACCGATGGCAAGCGAGACTTCTTTGTAGCGCTGATTTGCCTTTCCGGCTTGCCTGGTTGGCCAAAAAGGGCGTATGCGTTTTTTCCTGAATATATTCAGGAAAAAACGCATACGCCCTTTTTGGCCAAGGGCATCATTGTCAACGCTTTGCCGCTTTTCATGTGCTTTCAAGGCGAGTCGAGTCTGCCTCCTGAAACCTGTTTCCTGCAATTCTGCCTTGCTTTCCAATCCTCCTCGTTGCCTTCCCTCAATATATTTGTGGACGAGAGTTATCATTTATAACTCTGCAGGTTTGTGAGTTGCAGTGCCCCTGAGCTCCATTTGTCAACTCGCTTTTTTGGGAGCTGGCCGCCAAAGCGCAGGATTGCTTCAGGCCCTATTCTGGTTCCGGGGGGCAGGCTGAGCCTGTGGTTCATTCTTCTTCCTGATGGGAAAATAGAGTGACCTGTGCCTGTCCCAACACCTAGAGCTGGTCTCTCATTGGTTCCCCCTCTTCCCGTTCATCCTCAGGCCAAATTGCGACCTGTCCGAAACAGGAGGTTAAAGGTGCTGATTCTCCAAGTAGGGAGATTGTTAGTCGAGCGGCTGGAATGGCGAACCCGAGCACAAGGAGAGGAGAAATGAGGTGCGTTTGAGAAACCTTTCCCGGTCACACGGTGTACCATCTTCTGGGTTTCGCACGCATGTTTTCGATGTAGGAAGATGCCCTTGAACCTGGAGATTTGGGACCCACGGCATGGGTACCACGCAGTATGACTTTAAAGGGTCTGCGTTTGCTCACCCAAGCTCACCAATCCTCTCAGCCCCAAGAGTGTCCAGCCTTATGTCTCATCCAGCTGTGGGTCTAGATATGGTCAATCCAGGTTGCCTCAGAGCCCCTGAACGGATTTTGTAAGAATTTCTCTCTCTTTCACTGTCTTTGTTTTATGGGGTTTTTTTTTAAGTAATCTATTTTTATAATGGGGTTTAGCTGCTTTTCACTGCTGTGTTTATGCCGCTTTACACCCTCTTGATTCACTTCCAGAGAGAGATCAATACATAGGTTTTAAGACTCTTACTAGTCAGATGTATTCTTGGGCGGTGAATAGGGGCTGTTGAGTCCAGTTCACTGAGCAGGGAGTAGGTCTTGTCTATTACATATTTGGCTTGTGGAACGGTATCTGAGCTAATTTCAAACCCTTGTTTTATGCATCACCCCACGTCACCTTTCCCGTTAAGCAGCCATAGTGCGTTTTCTAAATGTGTGACTCTGTTCCGTTTTGTAATTCAGTTCAAGTGTAGCGATTTTGACATTCCCTCTCTCAGTGATATCTTAGGATAAGTGTCTTTTTCTCTGTGACTTATTTCACTGAGAGTCATCGTACCTAAATCCACTCATCCTGCTGCTACTAGCCTTATGACATTGATTTCATGGCTGAGTGATATTCCATTGTGCCTAAGTACCACAACTTCTTTATCCATTTTTCGCTTTCCTGGGATATTGAAGGTGTGCCGAAGTGGAGGTTCTTGGAAACAGAGCAGCCCTAAACTTTGGGGTGCCTGTGTCTTGTTGATTTTTAGGTTTCCCGATTTATACGCCCATGAGTGGAAGTGCCCTATGCTCTCTAAGCTGTGCTTATTACATGTTTCAGGACACACCGTACACTTCTCCAGAGTGGCTGTTGGCAATTTACAGCCCGCCCATCAGCGCAGCAAGGCTCCCATGTCTCCATGGCCTGTCCTGCATTTCTGGTTTTTACACTTTTTTCAGCATGGCCCTTTTGGCCGATGGCAAGTGAGACTTCTTTGTAGCGCTGATTTGCCTTTCCGGCTTGCCTGGTTGGCCAAAAAGGGCGTACGCGTTTTTTCCTGAATATATTCAGGAAAAAACGCGTACGCCCTTTTTGGCCAAGGGCATCATTGTCAACGCTTTGCCGCTTTTCATGTGCTTTCAAGGCGAGTCGAGTCTGCCTCCTGAAACCTGTTTCCTGCAATTCTGCCTTGCTTTCCAATCCTCCTCGTTGCCTTCCCTCAATATATTTGTGGACGAGAGTTATCATTTATAACTCTGCAGGTTTGTGAGTTGCAGTGCCCCTGAGCTCCATTTGTCAACTCGCTTTTTTGGGAGCTGGCCGCCAAAGCGCAGGATTGCTTCAGGCCCTATTCTGGTTCCGGGGGGCAGGCTGAGCCTGTGGTTCGTTCTTCTTCCTGATGGGAAAATAGAGTGACCTGTGCCTGTCCCAACACCTAGAGCTGGTCTCTCATTGGTTCCCCCTCTTCCCGTTCATCCTCAGGCCAAATTGCGACCTGTCCGAAACAGGAGGTTAAAGGTGCTGATTCTCCAAGTAGGGAGATTGTTAGTCGAGCGGCTGGAATGGCGAACCCGAGCACAAGGAGAGGAGAAATGAGGTGCGTTTGAGAAACCTTTCCCGGTCACACGGTGTACCATCTTCTGGGTTTCCCACGCATGTTTTCGATGTAGGAAGATGCCCTTGAACCTGGAGATTTGGGACCCACGGCATGGGTACCACGCAGTATGACTTTAAAGGGTCTGCGTTTGCTCACCCAAGCTCACCAATCCTCTCAGCCCCAAGAGTGTCCAGCCTTATGTCTCATTCAGCTGTGGGTCTAGATATGGTCAATCCAGGTTGCCTCAGAGCCCCTGAACGGATTTTGTAAGAATTTCTCTCTCTTTCACTGTCTTTGTTTTATGGGGTTTTTTTTTAAGTAATCTATTTTTATAATGGGGTTTAGCTGCTTTTCACTGCTGTGTTTATGCCGCTTTACACCCTCTTGATTCACTTCCAGAGAGAGATCAATACATAGGTTTTAAGACTCTTACTAGTCAGATGTATTCTTGGGCGGTGAATAGGGGCTGTTGAGTCCAGTTCACTGAGCAGGGAGTAGGTCTTGTCTATTACATATTTGGCTTGTGGAACGGTATCTGAGCTAATTTCAAACCCTTGTTTTATGCATCACCCCACGTCACCTTTCCCGTTAAGCAGCCATAGTGCGTTTTCTAAATGTGTGACTCTGTTCCGTTTTGTAATTCAGTTCAAGTGTAGCGATTTTGACATTCCCTCTCTCAGTGATATCTTAGGATAAGTGTCTTTTTCTCTGTGACTTATTTCACTGAGAGTCATCGTACCTAAATCCACTCATCCTGCTGCTACTAGCCTTATGACATTGATTTCATGGCTGAGTGATATTCCATTGTGCCTAAGTACCACAACTTCTTTATCCATTTTTCGCTTTCCTGGGATATTGAAGGTGTGCCGAAGTGGAGGTTCTGGGAAACAGAGCAGCCCTAAACTTTGGGGTGCCTGTGTCTTGTTGATTTTTAGGTTTCCCGATTTATACGCCCATGAGTGGAAGTGCCCTATGCTCTCTAAGCTGTGCTTATTACATGTTTCAGGACACACCGTACACTTCTCCAGAGTGGCTGTTGGCAATTTACAGCCCGCCCATCAGCGCAGCAAGGCTCCCATGTCTCCATGGCCTGTCCTGCATTTCTGGTTTTTACACTTTTTTCAGCATGGCCCTTTTGACCGATGGCAAGCGAGACTTCTTTGTAGCGCTGATTTGCCTTTCCGGCTTGCCTGGTTGGCCAAAAAGGGCGTATGCGTTTTTTCCTGAATATATTCAGGAAAAAACGCATACGCCCTTTTTGGCCAAGGGCATCATTGTCAACGCTTTGCCGCTTTTCATGTGCTTTCAAGGCGAGTCGAGTCTGCCTCCTGAAACCTGTTTCCTGCAATTCTGCCTTGCTTTCCAATCCTCCTCGTTGCCTTCCCTCAATATATTTGTGGACGAGAGTTATCATTTATAACTCTGCAGGTTTGTGAGTTGCAGTGCCCCTGAGCTCCATTTGTCAACTCGCTTTTTTGGGAGCTGGCCGCCAAAGCGCAGGATTGCTTCAGGCCGTATTCTGGTTCCGGGGGGCAGGCTGAGCCTGTGGTTCATTCTTCTTCCTGATGGGAAAATAGAGTGACCTGTGCCTGTCCCAACACCTAGAGCTGGTCTCTCATTGGTTCCCCCTCTTCCCGTTCATCCTCAGGCCAAATTGCGACCTGTCCGAAACAGGAGGTTAAAGGTGCTGATTCTCCAAGTAGGGAGATTGTTAGTCGAGCGGCTGGAATGGCGAACCCGAGCACAAGGAGAGGAGAAATGAGGTGCGTTTGAGAAACCTTTCCCGGTCACACGGTGTACCATCTTCTGGGTTTCCCACGCATGTTTTCGATGTAGGAAGATGCCCTTGAACCTGGAGATTTGGGACCCACGGCATGGGTACCACGCAGTATGACTTTAAAGGGTCTGCGTTTGCTCACCCAAGCTCACCAATCCTCTCAGCCCCAAGAGTGTCCAGCCTTATGTCTCATCCAGCTGTGGGTCTAGATATGGTCAATCCAGGTTGCATCAGAGCCCCTGAACGGATTTTGTAAGAATTTCTCTCTCTTTCACTGTCTTTGTTTTATGGGGTTTTTTTTTAAGTAATCTATTTTTATAATGGGGTTTAGCTGCTTTTCACTGCTGTGTTTATGCCGCTTTACACCCTCTTGATTCACTTCCAGAGAGAGATCAATACATAGGTTTTAAGACTCTTACTAGTCAGATGTATTCTTGGGCGGTGAATAGGGGCTGTTGAGTCCAGTTCACTGAGCAGGGAGTAGGTCTTGTCTATTACATATTTGGCTTGTGGAACGGTATCTGAGCTAATTTCAAACCCTTGTTTTATGCATCACCCCACGTCACCTTTCCCGTTAAGCAGCCATAGTGCGTTTTCTAAATGTGTGACTCTGTTCCGTTTTGTAATTCAGTTCAAGTGTAGCGATTTTGACATTCCCTCTCTCAGTGATATCTTAGGATAAGTGTCTTTTTCTCTGTGACTTATTTCACTGAGAGTCATCGTACCTAAATCCACTCATCCTGCTGCTACTAGCCTTATGACATTGATTTCATGGCTGAGTGATATTCCATTGTGCCTAAGTACCACAACTTCTTTATCCATTTTTCGCTTTCCTGGGATATTGAAGGTGTGCCGAAGTGGAGGTTCTTGGAAACAGAGCAGCCCTAAACTTTGGGGTGCCTGTGTCTTGTTGATTTTTAGGTTTCCCGATTTATACGCCCATGAGTGGAAGTGCCCTATGCTCTCTAAGCTGTGCTTATTACATGTTTCAGGACACACCGTACACTTCTCCAGAGTGGCTGTTGGCAATTTACAGCCCGCCCATCAGCGCAGCAAGGCTCCCATGTCTCCATGGCCTGTCCTGCATTTCTGGTTTTTACACTTTTTTCAGCATGGCCCTTTTGGCCGATGGCAAGTGAGACTTCTTTGTAGCGCTGATTTGCCTTTCCGGCTTGCCTGGTTGGCCAAAAAGGGCGTATGCGTTTTTTCCTGAATATATTCAGGAAAAAACGCATACGCCCTTTTTGGCCAAGGGCATCATTGTCAACGCTTTGCCGCTTTTCATGTGCTTTCAAGGCGAGTCGAGTCTGCCTCCTGAAACCTGTTTCCTGCAATTCTGCCTTGCTTTCCAATCCTCCTCGTTGCCTTCCCTCAATATATTTGTGGACGAGAGTTATCATTTATAACTCTGCAGGTTTGTGAGTTGCAGTGCCCCTGAGCTCCATTTGTCAACTCGCTTTTTTGGGAGCTGGCCGCCAAAGCGCAGGATTGCTTCAGGCCCTATTCTGGTTCCGGGGGGCAGGCTGAGCCTGTGGTTCGTTCTTCTTCCTGATGGGAAAATAGAGTGACCTGTGCCTGTCCCAACACCTAGAGCTGGTCTCTCATTGGTTCCCCCTCTTCCCGTTCATCCTCAGGCCAAATTGCGACCTGTCCGAAACAGGAGGTTAAAGGTGCTGATTCTCCAAGTAGGGAGATTGTTAGTCGAGCGGCTGGAATGGCGAACCCGAGCACAAGGAGAGGAGAAATGAGGTGCGTTTGAGAAACCTTTCCCGGTCACACGGTGTACCATCTTCTGGGTTTCCCACGCATGTTTTCGATGTAGGAAGATGCCCTTGAACCTGGAGATTTGGGACCCACGGCATGGGTACCACGCAGTATGACTTTAAAGGGTCTGCGTTTGCTCACCCAAGCTCACCAATCCTCTCAGCCCCAAGAGTGTCCAGCCTTATGTCTCATTCAGCTGTGGGTCTAGATATGGTCAATCCAGGTTGCCTCAGAGCCCCTGAACGGATTTTGTAAGAATTTCTCTCTCTTTCACTGTCTTTGTTTTATGGGGTTTTTTTTTAAGTAATCTATTTTTATAATGGGGTTTAGCTGCTTTTCACTGCTGTGTTTATGCTGCTTTACACCCTCTTGATTCACTTCCAGAGAGAGATCAATACATAGGTTTTAAGACTCTTACTAGTCAGATGTATTCTTGGGCGGTGAATAGGGGCTGTTGAGTCCAGTTCACTGAGCAGGGAGTAGGTCTTGTCTATTACATATTTGGCTTGTGGAACGGTATCTGAGCTAATTTCAAACCCTTGTTTTATGCATCACCCCACCTCACCTTTCCCGTTAAGCAGCCATAGTGCGTTTTCTAAATGTGTGACTCTGTTCTGTTTTGTAATTCAGTTCAAGTGTAGCGATTTTGACATTCCCTCTCTCAGTGATATCTTAGGATAAGTGTCTTTTTCTCTGTGACTTATTTCACTGAGAGTCATCGTACCTAAATCCACTCATCCTGCTGCTACTAGCCTTATGACATTGATTTCATGGCTGAGTGATATTCCATTGTGCCTAAGTACCACAACTTCTTTATCCATTTTTCGCTTTCCTGGGATATTGAAGGTGTGCCGAAGTGGAGGTTCTGGGAAACAGAGCAGCCCTAAACTTTGGGGTGCCTGTGTCTTGTTGATTTTTAGGTTTCCCGATTTATACGCCCATGAGTGGAAGTGCCCTATGCTCTCTAAGCTGTGCTTATTACATGTTTCAGGACACACCGTACACTTCTCCAGAGTGGCTGTTGGCAATTTACAGCCCGCCCATCAGCGTAGCAAGGCTCCCATGTCTCCATGGCCTGTCCTGCATTTCTGGTTTTTACACTTTTTTCAGCATGGCCCTTTTGACCGATGGCAAGCGAGACTTCTTTGTAGCGCTGATTTGCCTTTCCGGCTTGCCTGGTTGGCCAAAAAGGGCGTATGCGTTTTTTCCTGAATATATTCAGGAAAAAACGCATACGCCCTTTTTGGCCAAGGGCATCATTGTCAACGCTTTGCCGCTTTTCATGTGCTTTCAAGGCGAGTCGAGTCTGCCTCCTGAAACCTGTTTCCTGCAATTCTGCCTTGCTTTCCAATCCTCCTCGTTGCCTTCCCTCAATATATTTGTGGACGAGAGTTATCATTTATAACTCTGCAGGTTTGTGAGTTGCAGTGCCCCTGAGCTCCATTTGTCAACTCGCTTTTTTGGGAGCTGGCCGCCAAAGCGCAGGATTGCTTCAGGCCCTATTCTGGTTCCGGGGGGCAGGCTGAGCCTGTGGTTCGTTCTTCTTCCTGATGGGAAAATAGAGTGACCTGTGCCTGTCCCAACACCTAGAGCTAGTCTCTCATTGGTTCCCCCTCTTCCCGTTCATCCTCAGGCCAAATTGCGACCTGTCCGAAACAGGAGGTTAAAGGTGCTGATTCTCCAAGTAGGGAGATTGTTAGTCGAGCGGCTGGAATGGCGAACCCGAGCACAAGGAGAGGAGAAATGAGGTGCGTTTGAGAAACCTTTCCCGATCACACGGTGTACCATCTTCTGGGTTTCGCACGCATGTTTTCGATGTAGGAAGATGCCCTTGAACCTGGAGATTTGGGACCCACGGCATGGGTACCACGCAGTATGACTTTAAAGGGTCTGCGTTTGCTCACCCAAGCTCACCAATCCTCTCAGCCCCAAGAGTGTCCAGCCTTATGTCTCATCCAGCTGTGGGTCTAGATATGGTCAATCCAGGTTGCCTCAGAGCCCCTGAACGGATTTTGTAAGAATTTCTCTCTCTTTCACTGTCTTTGTTTTATGGGGTTTTTTTTTAAGTAATCTATTTTTATAATGGGGTTTAGCTGCTTTTCACTGCTGTGTTTATGCCGCTTTACACCCTCTTGATTCACTTCCAGAGAGAGATCAATACATAGGTTTTAAGACTCTTACTAGTCAGATGTATTCTTGGGCGGTGAATAGGGGCTGTTGAGTCCAGTTCACTGAGCAGGGAGTAGGTCTTGTCTATTACATATTTGGCTTGTGGAACGGTATCTGAGCTAATTTCAAACCCTTGTTTTATGCATCACCCCACCTCACCTTTCCCGTTAAGCAGCCATAGTGCGTTTTCTAAATGTGTGACTCTGTTCTGTTTTGTAATTCAGTTCAAGTGTAGCGATTTTGACATTCCCTCTCTCAGTGATATCTTAGGATAAGTGTCTTTTTCTCTGTGACTTATTTCACTGAGAGTCATCGTACCTAAATCCACTCATCCTGCTGCTACTAGCCTTATGACATTGATTTCATGGCTGAGTGATATTCCATTGTGCCTAAGTACCACAACTTCTTTATCCATTTTTCGCTTTCCTGGGATATTGAAGGTGTGCCGAAGTGGAGGTTCTGGGAAACAGAGCAGCCCTAAACTTTGGGGTGCCTGTGTCTTGTTGATTTTTAGGTTTCCCGATTTATACGCCCATGAGTGGAAGTGCCCTATGCTCTCTAAGCTGTGCTTATTACATGTTTCAGGACACACCGTACACTTCTCCAGAGTGGCTGTTGGCAATTTACAGCCCGCCCATCAGCGTAGCAAGGCTCCCATGTCTCCATGGCCTGTCCTGCATTTCTGGTTTTTACACTTTTTTCAGCATGGCCCTTTTGACCGATGGCAAGCGAGACTTCTTTGTAGCGCTGATTTGCCTTTCCGGCTTGCCTGGTTGGCCAAAAAGGGCGTATGCGTTTTTTCCTGAATATATTCAGGAAAAAACGCATACGCCCTTTTTGGCCAAGGGCATCATTGTCAACGCTTTGCCGCTTTTCATGTGCTTTCAAGGCGAGTCGAGTCTGCCTCCTGAAACCTGTTTCCTGCAATTCTGCCTTGCTTTCCAATCCTCCTCGTTGCCTTCCCTCAATATATTTGTGGACGAGAGTTATCATTTATAACTCTGCAGGTTTGTGAGTTGCAGTGCCCCTGAGCTCCATTTGTCAACTCGCTTTTTTGGGAGCTGGCCGCCAAAGCGCAGGATTGCTTCAGGCCCTATTCTGGTTCCGGGGGGCAGGCTGAGCCTGTGGTTCGTTCTTCTTCCTGATGGGAAAATAGAGTGACCTGTGCCTGTCCCAACACCTAGAGCTAGTCTCTCATTGGTTCCCCCTCTTCCCGTTCATCCTCAGGCCAAATTGCGACCTGTCCGAAACAGGAGGTTAAAGGTGCTGATTCTCCAAGTAGGGAGATTGTTAGTCGAGCGGCTGGAATGGCGAACCCGAGCACAAGGAGAGGAGAAATGAGGTGCGTTTGAGAAACCTTTCCCGATCACACGGTGTACCATCTTCTGGGTTTCGCACGCATGTTTTCGATGTAGGAAGATGCCCTTGAACCTGGAGATTTGGGACCCACGGCATGGGTACCACGCAGTATGACTTTAAAGGGTCTGCGTTTGCTCACCCAAGCTCACCAATCCTCTCAGCCCCAAGAGTGTCCAGCCTTATGTCTCATCCAGCTGTGGGTCTAGATATGGTCAATCCAGGTTGCCTCAGAGCCCCTGAACGGATTTTGTAAGAATTTCTCTCTCTTTCACTGTCTTTGTTTTATGGGGTTTTTTTTTAAGTAATCTATTTTTATAATGGGGTTTAGCTGCTTTTCACTGCTGTGTTTATGCCGCTTTACACCCTCTTGATTCACTTCCAGAGAGAGATCAATACATAGGTTTTAAGACTCTTACTAGTCAGATGTATTCTTGGGCGGTGAATAGGGGCTGTTGAGTCCAGTTCACTGAGCAGGGAGTAGGTCTTGTCTATTACATATTTGGCTTGTGGAACGGTATCTGAGCTAATTTCAAACCCTTGTTTTATGCATCACCCCACCTCACCTTTCCCGTTAAGCAGCCATAGTGCGTTTTCTAAATGTGTGACTCTGTTCTGTTTTGTAATTCAGTTCAAGTGTAGCGATTTTGACATTCCCTCTCTCAGTGATATCTTAGGATAAGTGTCTTTTTCTCTGTGACTTATTTCACTGAGAGTCATCGTACCTAAATCCACTCATCCTGCTGCTACTAGCCTTATGACATTGATTTCATGGCTGAGTGATATTCCATTGTGCCTAAGTACCACAACTTCTTTATCCATTTTTCGCTTTCCTGGGATATTGAAGGTGTGCCGAAGTGGAGGTTCTGGGAAACAGAGCAGCCCTAAACTTTGGGGTGCCTGTGTCTTGTTGATTTTTAGGTTTCCCGATTTATACGCCCATGAGTGGAAGTGCCCTATGCTCTCTAAGCTGTGCTTATTACATGTTTCAGGACACACCGTACACTTCTCCAGAGTGGCTGTTGGCAATTTACAGCCCGCCCATCAGCGCAGCAAGGCTCCCATGTCTCCATGGCCTGTCCTGCATTTCTGGTTTTTACACTTTTTTCAGCATGGCCCTTTTGGCCGATGGCAAGTGAGACTTCTTTGTAGCGCTGATTTGCCTTTCCGGCTTGCCTGGTTGGCCAAAAAGGGCGTATGCGTTTTTTCCTGAATATATTCAGGAAAAAACGCATACGCCCTTTTTGGCCAAGGGCATCATTGTCAACGCTTTGCCGCTTTTCATGTGCTTTCAAGGCGAGTCGAGTCTGCCTCCTGAAACCTGTTTCCTGCAATTCTGCCTTGCTTTCCAATCCTCCTCGTTGCCTTCCCTCAATATATTTGTGGACGAGAGTTATCATTTATAACTCTGCAGGTTTGTGAGTTGCAGTGCCCCTGAGCTCCATTTGTCAACTCGCTTTTTTGGGAGCTGGCCGCCAAAGCGCAGGATTGCTTCAGGCCCTATTCTGGTTCCGGGGGGCAGGCTGAGCCTGTGGTTCGTTCTTCTTCCTGATGGGAAAATAGAGTGACCTGTGCCTGTCCCAACACCTAGAGCTAGTCTCTCATTGGTTCCCCCTCTTCCCGTTCATCCTCAGGCCAAATTGCGACCTGTCCGAAACAGGAGGTTAAAGGTGCTGATTCTCCAAGTAGGGAGATTGTTAGTCGAGCGGCTGGAATGGCGAACCCGAGCACAAGGAGAGGAGAAATGAGGTGCGTTTGAGAAACCTTTCCCGATCACACGGTGTACCATCTTCTGGGTTTCGCACGCATGTTTTCGATGTAGGAAGATGCCCTTGAACCTGGAGATTTGGGACCCACGGCATGGGTACCACGCAGTATGACTTTAAAGGGTCTGCGTTTGCTCACCCAAGCTCACCAATCCTCTCAGCCCCAAGAGTGTCCAGCCTTATGTCTCATCCAGCTGTGGGTCTAGATATGGTCAATCCAGGTTGCCTCAGAGCCCCTGAACGGATTTTGTAAGAATTTCTCTCTCTTTCACTGTCTTTGTTTTATGGGGTTTTTTTTTAAGTAATCTATTTTTATAATGGGGTTTAGCTGCTTTTCACTGCTGTGTTTATGCCGCTTTACACCCTCTTGATTCACTTCCAGAGAGAGATCAATACATAGGTTTTAAGACTCTTACTAGTCAGATGTATTCTTGGGCGGTGAATAGGGGCTGTTGAGTCCAGTTCACTGAGCAGGGAGTAGGTCTTGTCTATTACATATTTGGCTTGTGGAACGGTATCTGAGCTAATTTCAAACCCTTGTTTTATGCATCACCCCACCTCACCTTTCCCGTTAAGCAGCCATAGTGCGTTTTCTAAATGTGTGACTCTGTTCTGTTTTGTAATTCAGTTCAAGTGTAGCGATTTTGACATTCCCTCTCTCAGTGATATCTTAGGATAAGTGTCTTTTTCTCTGTGACTTATTTCACTGAGAGTCATCGTACCTAAATCCACTCATCCTGCTGCTACTAGCCTTATGACATTGATTTCATGGCTGAGTGATATTCCATTGTGCCTAAGTACCACAACTTCTTTATCCATTTTTCGCTTTCCTGGGATATTGAAGGTGTGCCGAAGTGGAGGTTCTTGGAAACAGAGCAGCCCTAAACTTTGGGGTGCCTGTGTCTTGTTGATTTTTAGGTTTCCCGATTTATACGCCCATGAGTGGAAGTGCCCTATGCTCTCTAAGCTGTGCTTATTACATGTTTCAGGACACACCGTACACTTCTCCAGAGTGGCTGTTGGCAATTTACAGCCCGCCCATCAGCGTAGCAAGGCTCCCATGTCTCCATGGCCTGTCCTGCATTTCTGGTTTTTACACTTTTTTCAGCATGGCCCTTTTGACCGATGGCAAGCGAGACTTCTTTGTAGCGCTGATTTGCCTTTCCGGCTTGCCTGGTTGGCCAAAAAGGGCGTATGCGTTTTTTCCTGAATATATTCAGGAAAAAATGCATACGCCCTTTTTGGCCAAGGGCATCATTGTCAACGCTTTGCCGCTTTTCATGTGTTTTCAAGGCGAGTCGAGTCTGCCTCCTGAAACCTGTTTCCTGCAATTCTGCCTTGCTTTCCAATCCTCCTCGTTGCCTTCCCTCAATATATTTGTGGACGAGAGTTATCATTTATAACTCTGCAGGTTTGTGAGTTGCAGTGCCCCTGAGCTCCATTTGTCAACTCGCTTTTTTGGGAGCTGGCCGCCAAAGCGCAGGATTGCTTCAGGCCCTATTCTGGTTCCGGGGGGCAGGCTGAGCCTGTGGTTCGTTCTTCTTCCTGATGGGAAAATAGAGTGACCTGTGCCTGTCCCAACACCTAGAGCTGGTCTCTCATTGGTTCCCCCTCTTCCCGTTCATCCTCAGGCCAAATTGCGACCTGTCCGAAACAGGAGGTTAAAGGTGCTGATTCTCCAAGTAGGGAGATTGTTAGTCGAGCGGCTGGAATGGCGAACCCGAGCACAAGGAGAGGAGAAATGAGGTGCGTTTGAGAAACCTTTCCCGGTCACACGGTGTACCATCTTCTGGGTTTCCCACGCATGTTTTCGATGTAGGAAGATGCCCTTGAACCTGGAGATTTGGGACCCACGGCATGGGTACCACGCAGTATGACTTTAAAGGGTCTGCGTTTGCTCACCCAAGCTCACCAATCCTCTCAGCCCCAAGAGTGTCCAGCCTTATGTGTCATTCAGCTGTGGGTCTAGATATGGTCAATCCAGGTTGCCTCAGAGCCCCTGAACGGATTTTGTAAGAATTTCTCTCTCTTTCACTGTCTTTGTTTTATGGGGTTTTTTTTTAAGTAATCTATTTTTATAATGGGGTTTAGCTGCTTTTCACTGCTGTGTTTATGCTGCTTTACACCCTCTTGATTCACTTCCAGAGAGAGATCAATACATAGGTTTTAAGACTCTTACTAGTCAGATGTATTCTTGGGCGGTGAATAGGGGCTGTTGAGTCCAGTTCACTGAGCAGGGAGTAGGTCTTGTCTATTACATATTTGGCTTGTGGAACGGTATCTGAGCTAATTTCAAACCCTTGTTTTATGCATCACCCCACCTCACCTTTCCCGTTAAGCAGCCATAGTGCGTTTTCTAAATGTGTGACTCTGTTCTGTTTTGTAATTCAGTTCAAGTGTAGCGATTTTGACATTCCCTCTCTCAGTGATATCTTAGGATAAGTGTCTTTTTCTCTGTGACTTATTTCACTGAGAGTCATCGTACCTAAATCCACTCATCCTGCTGCTACTAGCCTTATGACATTGATTTCATGGCTGAGTGATATTCCATTGTGCCTAAGTACCACAACTTCTTTATCCATTTTTCGCTTTCCTGGGATATTGAAGGTGTGCCGAAGTGGAGGTTCTGGGAAACAGAGCAGCCCTAAACTTTGGGGTGCCTGTGTCTTGTTGATTTTTAGGTTTCCCGATTTATACGCCCATGAGTGGAAGTGCCCTATGCTCTCTAAGCTGTGCTTATTACATGTTTCAGGACACACCGTACACTTCTCCAGAGTGGCTGTTGGCAATTTACAGCCCGCCCATCAGCGTAGCAAGGCTCCCATGTCTCCATGGCCTGTCCTGCATTTCTGGTTTTTACACTTTTTTCAGCATGGCCCTTTTGACCGATGGCAAGCGAGACTTCTTTGTAGCGCTGATTTGCCTTTCCGGCTTGCCTGGTTGGCCAAAAAGGGCGTATGCGTTTTTTCCTGAATATATTCAGGAAAAAACGCATACGCCCTTTTTGGCCAAGGGCATCATTGTCAACGCTTTGCCGCTTTTCATGTGCTTTCAAGGCGAGTCGAGTCTGCCTCCTGAAACCTGTTTCCTGCAATTCTGCCTTGCTTTCCAATCCTCCTCGTTGCCTTCCCTCAATATATTTGTGGACGAGAGTTATCATTTATAACTCTGCAGGTTTGTGAGTTGCAGTGCCCCTGAGCTCCATTTGTCAACTCGCTTTTTTGGGAGCTGGCCGCCAAAGCGCAGGATTGCTTCAGGCCCTATTCTGGTTCCGGGGGGCAGGCTGAGCCTGTGGTTCGTTCTTCTTCCTGATGGGAAAATAGAGTGACCTGTGCCTGTCCCAACACCTAGAGCTAGTCTCTCATTGGTTCCCCCTCTTCCCGTTCATCCTCAGGCCAAATTGCGACCTGTCCGAAACAGGAGGTTAAAGGTGCTGATTCTCCAAGTAGGGAGATTGTTAGTCGAGCGGCTGGAATGGCGAACCCGAGCACAAGGAGAGGAGAAATGAGGTGCGTTTGAGAAACCTTTCCCGATCACACGGTGTACCATCTTCTGGGTTTCGCACGCATGTTTTCGATGTAGGAAGATGCCCTTGAACCTGGAGATTTGGGACCCACGGCATGGGTACCACGCAGTATGACTTTAAAGGGTCTGCGTTTGCTCACCCAAGCTCACCAATCCTCTCAGCCCCAAGAGTGTCCAGCCTTATGTCTCATCCAGCTGTGGGTCTAGATATGGTCAATCCAGGTTGCATCAGAGCCCCTGAACGGATTTTGTAAGAATTTCTCTCTCTTTCACTGTCTTTGTTTTATGGGGTTTTTTTTTAAGTAATCTATTTTTATAATGGGGTTTAGCTGCTTTTCACTGCTGTGTTTATGCCGCTTTACACCCTCTTGATTCACTTCCAGAGAGAGATCAATACATAGGTTTTAAGACTCTTACTAGTCAGATGTATTCTTGGGCGGTGAATAGGGGCTGTTGAGTCCAGTTCACTGAGCAGGGAGTAGGTCTTGTCTATTACATATTTGGCTTGTGGAACGGTATCTGAGCTAATTTCAAACCCTTGTTTTATGCATCACCCCACCTCACCTTTCCCGTTAAGCAGCCATAGTGCGTTTTCTAAATGTGTGACTCTGTTCTGTTTTGTAATTCAGTTCAAGTGTAGCGATTTTGACATTCCCTCTCTCAGTGATATCTTAGGATAAGTGTCTTTTTCTCTGTGACTTATTTCACTGAGAGTCATCGTACCTAAATCCACTCATCCTGCTGCTACTAGCCTTATGACATTGATTTCATGGCTGAGTGATATTCCATTGTGCCTAAGTACCACAACTTCTTTATCCATTTTTCGCTTTCCTGGGATATTGAAGGTGTGCCGAAGTGGAGGTTCTTGGAAACAGAGCAGCCCTAAACTTTGGGGTGCCTGTGTCTTGTTGATTTTTAGGTTTCCCGATTTATACGCCCATGAGTGGAAGTGCCCTATGCTCTCTAAGCTGTGCTTATTACATGTTTCAGGACACACCGTACACTTCTCCAGAGTGGCTGTTGGCAATTTACAGCCCGCCCATCAGCGCAGCAAGGCTCCCATGTCTCCATGGCCTGTCCTGCATTTCTGGTTTTTACACTTTTTTCAGCATGGCCCTTTTGGCCGATGGCAAGTGAGACTTCTTTGTAGCGCTGATGTGCCTTTCCGGCTTGCCTGGTTGGCCAAAAAGGGCGTATGCGTTTTTTCCTGAATATATTCAGGAAAAAACGCATACGCCCTTTTTGGCCAAGGGCATCATTGTCAACGCTTTGCCGCTTTTCATGTGCTTTCAAGGCGAGTCGAGTCTGCCTCCTGAAACCTGTTTCCTGCAATTCTGCCTTGCTTTCCAATCCTCCTCGTTGCCTTCCCTCAATATATTTGTGGACGAGAGTTATCATTTATAACTCTGCAGGTTTGTGAGTTGCAGTGCCCCTGAGCTCCATTTGTCAACTCGCTTTTTTGGGAGCTGGCCGCCAAAGCGCAGGATTGCTTCAGGCCCTATTCTGGTTCCGGGGGGCAGGCTGAGCCTGTGGTTCGTTCTTCTTCCTGATGGGAAAATAGAGTGACCTGTGCCTGTCCCAACACCTAGAGCTGGTCTCTCATTGGTTCCCCCTCTTCCCGTTCATCCTCAGGCCAAATTGCGACCTGTCCGAAACAGGAGGTTAAAGGTGCTGATTCTCCAAGTAGGGAGATTGTTAGTCGAGCGGCTGGAATGGCGAACCCGAGCACAAGGAGAGGAGAAATGAGGTGCGTTTGAGAAACCTTTCCCGGTCACACGGTGTACCATCTTCTGGGTTTCGCACGCATGTTTTCGATGTAGGAAGATGCCCTTGAACCTGGAGATTTGGGACCCACGGCATGGGTACCACGCAGTATGACTTTAAAGGGTCTGCGTTTGCTCACCCAAGCTCACCAATCCTCTCAGCCCCAAGAGTGTCCAGCCTTATGTCTCATCCAGCTGTGGGTCTAGATATGGTCAATCCAGGTTGCCTCAGAGCCCCTGAACGGATTTTGTAAGAATTTCTCTCTCTTTCACTGTCTTTGTTTTATGGGGTTTTTTTTTAAGTAATCTATTTTTATAATGGGGTTTAGCTGCTTTTCACTGCTGTGTTTATGCTGCTTTACACCCTCTTGATTCACTTCCAGAGAGAGATCAATACATAGGTTTTAAGACTCTTACTAGTCAGATGTATTCTTGGGCGGTGAATAGGGGCTGTTGAGTCCAGTTCACTGAGCAGGGAGTAGGTCTTGTCTATTACATATTTGGCTTGTGGAACGGTATCTGAGCTAATTTCAAACCCTTGTTTTATGCATCACCCCACCTCACCTTTCCCGTTAAGCAGCCATAGTGCGTTTTCTAAATGTGTGACTCTGTTCTGTTTTGTAATTCAGTTCAAGTGTAGCGATTTTGACATTCCCTCTCTCAGTGATATCTTAGGATAAGTGTCTTTTTCTCTGTGACTTATTTCACTGAGAGTCATCGTACCTAAATCCACTCATCCTGCTGCTACTAGCCTTATGACATTGATTTCATGGCTGAGTGATATTCCATTGTGCCTAAGTACCACAACTTCTTTATCCATTTTTCGCTTTCCTGGGATATTGAAGGTGTGCTGAAGTGGAGGTTCTTGGAAACAGAGCAGCCCTAAACTTTGGGGTGCCTGTGTCTTGTTGATTTTTAGGTTTCCCGATTTATACGCCCATGAGTGGAAGTGCCCTATGCTCTCTAAGCTGTGCTTATTACATGTTTCAGGACACACCGTACACTTCTCCAGAGTGGCTGTTGGCAATTTACAGCCCGCCCATCAGCGTAGCAAGGCTCCCATGTCTCCATGGCCTGTCCTGCATTTCTGGTTTTTACACTTTTTTCAGCATGGCCCTTTTGACCGATGGCAAGCGAGACTTCTTTGTAGCGCTGATTTGCCTTTCCGGCTTGCCTGGTTGGCCAAAAAGGGCGTATGCGTTTTTTCCTGAATATATTCAGGAAAAAACGCATACGCCCTTTTTGGCCAAGGGCATCATTGTCAACGCTTTGCCGCTTTTCATGTGCTTTCAAGGCGAGTCGAGTCTGCCTCCTGAAACCTGTTTCCTGCAATTCTGCCTTGCTTTCCAATCCTCCTCGTTGCCTTCCCTCAATATATTTGTGGACGAGAGTTATCATTTATAACTCTGCAGGTTTGTGAGTTGCAGTGCCCCTGAGCTCCATTTGTCAACTCGCTTTTTTGGGAGCTGGCCGCCAAAGCGCAGGATTGCTTCAGGCCCTATTCTGGTTCCGGGGGGCAGGCTGAGCCTGTGGTTCGTTCTTCTTCCTGATGGGAAAATAGAGTGACCTGTGCCTGTCCCAACACCTAGAGCTGGTCTCTCATTGGTTCCCCCTCTTCCCGTTCATCCTCAGGCCAAATTGCGACCTGTCCGAAACAGGAGGTTAAAGGTGCTGATTCTCCAAGTAGGGAGATTGTTAGTCGAGCGGCTGGAATGGCGAACCCGAGCACAAGGAGAGGAGAAATGAGGTGCGTTTGAGAAACCTTTCCCGATCACACGGTGTACCATCTTCTGGGTTTCGCACGCATGTTTTCGATGTAGGAAGATGCCCTTGAACCTGGAGATTTGGGACCCACGGCATGGGTACCACGCAGTATGACTTTAAAGGGTCTGCGTTTGCTCACCCAAGCTCACCAATCCTCTCAGCCCCAAGAGTGTCCAGCCTTATGTCTCATCCAGCTGTGGGTCTAGATATGGTCAATCCAGGTTGCATCAGAGCCCCCGAACGGATTTTGTAAGAATTTCTCTCTCTTTCACTGTCTTTGTTTTATGGGGTTTTTTTTTAAGTAATCTATTTTTATAATGGGGTTTAGCTGCTTTTCACTGCTGTGTTTATGCCGCTTTACACCCTCTTGATTCACTTCCAGAGAGAGATCAATACATAGGTTTTAAGACTCTTACTAGTCAGATGTATTCTTGGGCGGTGAATAGGGGCTGTTGAGTCCAGTTCACTGAGCAGGGAGTAGGTCTTGTCTATTACATATTTGGCTTGTGGAACGGTATCTGAGCTAATTTCAAACCCTTGTTTTATGCATCACCCCACCTCACCTTTCCCGTTAAGCAGCCATAGTGCGTTTTCTAAATGTGTGACTCTGTTCCGTTTTGTAATTCAGTTCAAGTGTAGCGATTTTGACATTCCCTCTCTCAGTGATATCTTAGGATAAGTGTCTTTTTCTCTGTGACTTATTTCACTGAGAGTCATCGTACCTAAATCCACTCATCCTGCTGCTACTAGCCTTATGACATTGATTTCATGGCTGAGTGATATTCCATTGTGCCTAAGTACCACAACTTCTTTATCCATTTTTCGCTTTCCTGGGATATTGAAGGTGTGCCGAAGTGGAGGTTCTTGGAAACAGAGCAGCCCTAAACTTTGGGGTGCCTGTGTCTTGTTGATTTTTAGGTTTCCCGATTTATACGCCCATGAGTGGAAGTGCCCTATGCTCTCTAAGCTGTGCTTATTACATGTTTCAGGACACACCGTACACTTCTCCAGAGTGGCTGTTGGCAATTTACAGCCCGCCCATCAGCGCAGCAAGGCTCCCATGTCTCCATGGCCTGTCCTGCATTTCTGGTTTTTACACTTTTTTCAGCATGGCCCTTTTGGCCGATGGCAAGTGAGACTTCTTTGTAGCGCTGATTTGCCTTTCCGGCTTGCCTGGTTGGCCAAAAAGGGCGTATGCGTTTTTTCCTGAATATATTCAGGAAAAAACGCATACGCCCTTTTTGGCCAAGGGCATCATTGTCAACGCTTTGCCGCTTTTCATGTGCTTTCAAGGCGAGTCGAGTCTGCCTCCTGAAACCTGTTTCCTGCAATTCTGCCTTGCTTTCCAATCCTCCTCGTTGCCTTCCCTCAATATATTTGTGGACGAGAGTTATCATTTATAACTCTGCAGGTTTGTGAGTTGCAGTGCCCCTGAGCTCCATTTGTCAACTCGCTTTTTTGGGAGCTGGCCGCCAAAGCGCAGGATTGCTTCAGGCCCTATTCTGGTTCCGGGGGGCAGGCTGAGCCTGTGGTTCGTTCTTCTTCCTGATGGGAAAATAGAGTGACCTGTGCCTGTCCCAACACCTAGAGCTGGTCTCTCATTGGTTCCCCCTCTTCCCGTTCATCCTCAGGCCAAATTGCGACCTGTCCGAAACAGGAGGTTAAAGGTGCTGATTCTCCAAGTAGGGAGATTGTTAGTCGAGCGGCTGGAATGGCGAACCCGAGCACAAGGAGAGGAGAAATGAGGTGCGTTTGAGAAACCTTTCCCGGTCACACGGTGTACCATCTTCTGGGTTTCCGACGCATGTTTTCGATGTAGGAAGATGCCCTTGAACCTGGAGATTTGGGACCCACGGCATGGGTACCACGCAGTATGACTTTAAAGGGTCTGCGTTTGCTCACCCAAGCTCACCAATCCTCTCAGCCCCAAGAGTGTCCAGCCTTATGTCTCATCCAGCTGTGGGTCTAGATATGGTCAATCCAGGTTGCATCAGAGCCCCTGAACGGATTTTGTAAGAATTTCTCTCTCTTTCACTGTCTTTGTGTTATGGGTTTTTTTTTTTAAGTAATCTATTTTTATAATGGGGTTTAGCTGCTTTTCACTGCTGTGTTTATGCCGCTTTACACCCTCTTGATTCACTTCCAGAGAGAGATCAATACATAGGTTTTAAGACTCTTACTAGTCAGATGTATTCTTGGGCGGTGAATAGGGGCTGTTGAGTCCAGTTCACTGAGCAGGGAGTAGGTCTTGTCTATTATATATTTGGCTTGTGGAACGGTATCTGAGCTAATTTCAAACCCTTGTTTTATGCATCACCCCACCTCACCTTTCCCGTTAAGCAGCCATAGTGCGTTTTCTAAATGTGTGACTCTGTTCTGTTTTTTAATTCAGTTCAAGTGTAGCGATTTTGACATTCCCTCTCTCAGTGATATCTTAGGATAAGTGTCTTTTTCTCTGTGACTTTTTTCACTGAGAGTCATCGTACCTAAATCCACTCATCCTGCTGCTACTAGCCTTATGACATTGATTTCATGGCTGAGTGATATTCCATTGTGGCTAAGTACCACAACTTCTTTATCCATTTTTCGCTTTCCTGGGATATTGAAGGTGTACCGAAGTGGAGGTTCTTGGAAACAGAGCAGCCCTAAACTTTGGGGTGCCTGTGTCTTGTTGATTTTTAGGTTTCCCGATTTATACGCCCATGAGTGGAAGTGCCCTATGCTCTCTAAGCTGTGCTTATTACATGTTTCAGGACACACCGTACACTTCTCCAGAGTGGCTGTTGGCAATTTACAGCCCGCCCATCAGCGTAGCAAGGCTCCCATGTCTCCACTGCCTGTCCTGCATTTCTGGTTTTTACACTTTTTTCAGCATGGCCCTTTTGGCCGATGGCAAGCGAGACTTCTTTGTAGCGCTGATTTGCCTTTCCGGCTTGCCTGGTTGGCCAAAAAGGGCGTATGCGTTTTTTCCTGAATATATTCAGGAAAAAACGCATACGCCCTTTTTGGCCAAGGGCATCATTGTCAACGCTTTGCCGCTTTTCATGTGCTTTCAAGGCGAGTCGAGTCTGCCTCCTGAAACCTGTTTCCTGCAATTCTGCCTTGCTTTCCAATCCTCCTCGTTGCCTTCCCTCAATATATTTGTGGACGAGAGTTATCATTTATAACTCTGCAGGTTTGTGAGTTGCAGTGCCCCTGAGCTCCATTTGTCAACTCGCTTTTTTGGGAGCTGGCCGCCAAAGCGCAGGATTGCTTCAGGCCGTATTCTGGTTCCGGGGGGCAGGCTGAGCCTGTGGTTCATTCTTCTTCCTGATGGGAAAATAGAGTGACCTGTGCCTGTCCCAACACCTAGAGCTGGTCTCTCATTGGTTCCCCCTCTTCCCGTTCATCCTCAGGCCAAATTGCGACCTGTCCGAAACAGGACGTTAAAGGTGCTGATTCTCCAAGTAGGGAGATTGTTAGTCGAGCGGCTGGAATGGCGAACCCGAGCACAAGGAGAGGAGAAATGAGGTGCGTTTGAGAAACCTTTCCCGATCACACGGTGTACCATCTTCTGGGTTTCGCACGCATGTTTTCGATGTAGGAAGATGCCCTTGAACCTGGAGATTTGGGACCCACGGCATGGGTACCACGCAGTATGACTTTAAAGGGTCTGCGTTTGCTCACCCAAGCTCACCAATCCTCTCAGCCCCAAGAGTGTCCAGCCTTATGTCTCATCCAGCTGTGGGTCTAGATATGGTCAATCCAGGTTGCATCAGAGCCCCTGAACGGATTTTGTAAGAATTTCTCTCTCTTTCACTGTCTTTGTTTTATGGGGTTTTTTTTTAAGTGATCTATTTTTATAATGGGGTTTAGCTGCTTTTCACTGCTGTGTTTATGCCGCTTTACACCCTCTTGATTCACTTCCAGAGAGAGATCAATACATAGGTTTTAAGACTCTTACTAGTCAGATGTATTCTTGGGCGGTGAATAGGGGCTGTTGAGTCCAGTTCACTGAGCAGGGAGTAGGTCTTGTCTATTACATATTTGGCTTGTGGAACGGTATCTGAGCTAATTTCAAACCCTTGTTTTATGCATCACCCCACCTCACCTTTCCCGTTAAGCAGCCATAGTGCGTTTTCTAAATGTGTGACTCTGTTCCGTTTTGTAATTCAGTTCAAGTGTAGCGATTTTGACATTCCCTCTCTCAGTGATATCTTAGGATAAGTGTCTTTTTCTCTGTGACTTATTTCACTGAGAGTCATCGTACCTAAATCCACTCATCCTGCTGCTACTAGCCTTATGACATTGATTTCATGGCTGAGTGATATTCCATTGTGCCTAAGTACCACAACTTCTTTATCCATTTTTCGCTTTCCTGGGATATTGAAGGTGTGCCGAAGTGGAGGTTCTGGGAAACAGAGCAGCCCTAAACTTTGGGGTGCCTGTGTCTTGTTGATTTTTAGGTTTCCCGATTTATACGCCCATGAGTGGAAGTGCCCTATGCTCTCTAAGCTGTGCTTATTACATGTTTCAGGACACACCGTACACTTCTCCAGAGTGGCTGTTGGCAATTTACAGCCCGCCCATCAGCGCAGCAAGGCTCCCATGTCTCCATGGCCTGTCCTGCATTTCTGGTTTTTACACTTTTTTCAGCATGGCCCTTTTGACCGATGGCAAGCGAGACTTCTTTGTAGCGCTGATTTGCCTTTCCGGCTTGCCTGGTTGGCCAAAAAGGGCGTATGCGTTTTTTCCTGAATATATTCAGGAAAAAACGCATACGCCCTTTTTGGCCAAGGGCATCATTGTCAACGCTTTGCCGCTTTTCATGTGCTTTCAAGGCGAGTCGAGTCTGCCTCCTGAAACCTGTTTCCTGCAATTCTGCCTTGCTTTCCAATCCTCCTCGTTGCCTTCCCTCAATATATTTGTGGACGAGAGTTATCATTTATAACTCTGCAGGTTTGTGAGTTGCAGTGCCCCTGAGCTCCATTTGTCAACTCGCTTTTTTGGGAGCTGGCCGCCAAAGCGCAGGATTGCTTCAGGCCCTATTCTGGTTCCGGGGGGCAGGCTGAGCCTGTGGTTCATTCTTCTTCCTGATGGGAAAATAGAGTGACCTGTGCCTGTCCCAACACCTAGAGCTGGTCTCTCATTGGTTCCCCGTCTTCCCGTTCATCCTCAGGCCAAATTGCGACCTGTCCGAAACAGGACGTTAAAGGTGCTGATTCTCCAAGTAGGGAGATTGTTAGTCGAGCGGCTGGAATGGCGAACCCGAGCACAAGGAGAGGAGAAATGAGGTGCGTTTGAGAAACCTTTCCCGGTCACACGGTGTACCATCTTCTGGGTTTCGCACGCATGTTTTCGATGTAGGAAGATGCCCTTGAACCTGGAGATTTGGGACCCACGGCATGGGTACCACGCAGTATGACTTTAAAGGGTCTGCGTTTGCTCACCCAAGCTCACCAATCCTCTCAGCCCCAAGAGTGTCCAGCCTTATGTCTCATCCAGCTGTGGGTCTAGATATGGTCAATCCAGGTTGCATCAGAGCCCCTGAACGGATTTTGTAAGAATTTCTCTCTCTTTCACTGTCTTTGTTTTATGGGGTTTTTTTTTAAGTGATCTATTTTTATAATGGGGTTTAGCTGCTTTTCACTGCTGTGTTTATGCCGCTTTACACCCTCTTGATTCACTTCCAGAGAGAGATCAATACATAGGTTTTAAGACTCTTACTAGTCAGATGTATTCTTGGGCGGTGAATAGGGGCTGTTGAGTCCAGTTCACTGAGCAGGGAGTAGGTCTTGTCTATTACATATTTGGCTTGTGGAACGGTATCTGAGCTAATTTCAAACCCTTGTTTTATGCATCACCCCACCTCACCTTTCCCGTTAAGCAGCCATAGTGCGTTTTCTAAATGTGTGACTCTGTTCCGTTTTGTAATTCAGTTCAAGTGTAGCGATTTTGACATTCCCTCTCTCAGTGATATCTTAGGATAAGTGTCTTTTTCTCTGTGACTTATTTCACTGAGAGTCATCGTACCTAAATCCACTCATCCTGCTGCTACTAGCCTTATGACATTGATTTCATGGCTGAGTGATATTCCATTGTGCCTAAGTACCACAACTTCTTTATCCATTTTTCGCTTTCCTGGGATATTGAAGGTGTGCCGAAGTGGAGGTTCTGGGAAACAGAGCAGCCCTAAACTTTGGGGTGCCTGTGTCTTGTTGATTTTTAGGTTTCCCGATTTATACGCCCATGAGTGGAAGTGCCCTATGCTCTCTAAGCTGTGCTTATTACATGTTTCAGGACACACCGTACACTTCTCCAGAGTGGCTGTTGGCAATTTACAGCCCGCCCATCAGCGCAGCAAGGCTCCCATGTCTCCATGGCCTGTCCTGCATTTCTGGTTTTTACACTTTTTTCAGCATGGCCCTTTTGACCGATGGCAAGCGAGACTTCTTTGTAGCGCTGATTTGCCTTTCCGGCTTGCCTGGTTGGCCAAAAAGGGCGTATGCGTTTTTTCCTGAATATATTCAGGAAAAAACGCATACGCCCTTTTTGGCCAAGGGCATCATTGTCAACGCTTTGCCGCTTTTCATGTGCTTTCAAGGCGAGTCGAGTCTGCCTCCTGAAACCTGTTTCCTGCAATTCTGCCTTGCTTTCCAATCCTCCTCGTTGCCTTCCCTCAATATATTTGTGGACGAGAGTTATCATTTATAACTCTGCAGGTTTGTGAGTTGCAGTGCCCCTGAGCTCCATTTGTCAACTCGCTTTTTTGGGAGCTGGCCGCCAAAGCGCAGGATTGCTTCAGGCCCTATTCTGGTTCCGGGGGGCAGGCTGAGCCTGTGGTTCATTCTTCTTCCTGATGGGAAAATAGAGTGACCTGTGCCTGTCCCAACACCTAGAGCTGGTCTCTCATTGGTTCCCCGTCTTCCCGTTCATCCTCAGGCCAAATTGCGACCTGTCCGAAACAGGACGTTAAAGGTGCTGATTCTCCAAGTAGGGAGATTGTTAGTCGAGCGGCTGGAATGGCGAACCCGAGCACAAGGAGAGGAGAAATGAGGTGCGTTTGAGAAACCTTTCCCGGTCACACGGTGTACCATCTTCTGGGTTTCGCACGCATGTTTTCGATGTAGGAAGATGCCCTTGAACCTGGAGATTTGGGACCCACGGCATGGGTACCACGCAGTATGACTTTAAAGGGTCTGCGTTTGCTCACCCAAGCTCACCAATCCTCTCAGCCCCAAGAGTGTCCAGCCTTATGTCTCATCCAGCTGTGGGTCTAGATATGGTCAATCCAGGTTGCATCAGAGCCCCTGAACGGATTTTGTAAGAATTTCTCTCTCTTTCACTGTCTTTGTTTTATGGGGTTTTTTTTTAAGTGATCTATTTTTATAATGGGGTTTAGCTGCTTTTCACTGCTGTGTTTATGCCGCTTTACACCCTCTTGATTCACTTCCAGAGAGAGATCAATACATAGGTTTTAAGACTCTTACTAGTCAGATGTATTCTTGGGCGGTGAATAGGGGCTGTTGAGTCCAGTTCACTGAGCAGGGAGTAGGTCTTGTCTATTACATATTTGGCTTGTGGAACGGTATCTGAGCTAATTTCAAACCCTTGTTTTATGCATCACCCCACCTCACCTTTCCCGTTAAGCAGCCATAGTGCGTTTTCTAAATGTGTGACTCTGTTCCGTTTTGTAATTCAGTTCAAGTGTAGCGATTTTGACATTCCCTCTCTCAGTGATATCTTAGGATAAGTGTCTTTTTCTCTGTGACTTATTTCACTGAGAGTCATCGTACCTAAATCCACTCATCCTGCTGCTACTAGCCTTATGACATTGATTTCATGGCTGAGTGATATTCCATTGTGCCTAAGTACCACAACTTCTTTATCCATTTTTCGCTTTCCTGGGATATTGAAGGTGTGCCGAAGTGGAGGTTCTGGGAAACAGAGCAGCCCTAAACTTTGGGGTGCCTGTGTCTTGTTGATTTTTAGGTTTCCCGATTTATACGCCCATGAGTGGAAGTGCCCTATGCTCTCTAAGCTGTGCTTATTACATGTTTCAGGACACACCGTACACTTCTCCAGAGTGGCTGTTGGCAATTTACAGCCCGCCCATCAGCGCAGCAAGGCTCCCATGTCTCCATGGCCTGTCCTGCATTTCTGGTTTTTACACTTTTTTCAGCATGGCCCTTTTGACCGATGGCAAGCGAGACTTCTTTGTAGCGCTGATTTGCCTTTCCGGCTTGCCTGGTTGGCCAAAAAGGGCGTATGCGTTTTTTCCTGAATATATTCAGGAAAAAACGCATACGCCCTTTTTGGCCAAGGGCATCATTGTCAACGCTTTGCCGCTTTTCATGTGCTTTCAAGGCGAGTCGAGTCTGCCTCCTGAAACCTGTTTCCTGCAATTCTGCCTTGCTTTCCAATCCTCCTCGTTGCCTTCCCTCAATATATTTGTGGACGAGAGTTATCATTTATAACTCTGCAGGTTTGTGAGTTGCAGTGCCCCTGAGCTCCATTTGTCAACTCGCTTTTTTGGGAGCTGGCCGCCAAAGCGCAGGATTGCTTCAGGCCCTATTCTGGTTCCGGGGGGCAGGCTGAGCCTGTGGTTCATTCTTCTTCCTGATGGGAAAATAGAGTGACCTGTGCCTGTCCCAACACCTAGAGCTGGTCTCTCATTGGTTCCCCCTCTTCCCGTTCATCCTCAGGCCAAATTGCGACCTGTCCGAAACAGGACGTTAAAGGTGCTGATTCTCCAAGTAGGGAGATTGTTAGTCGAGCGGCTGGAATGGCGAACCCGAGCACAAGGAGAGGAGAAATGAGGTGCGTTTGAGAAACCTTTCCCGGTCACACGGTGTACCATCTTCTGGGTTTCCCACGCATGTTTTCGATGTAGGAAGATGCCCTTGAACCTGGAGATTTGGGACCCACGGCATGGGTACCACGCAGTATGACTTTAAAGGGTCTGCGTTTGCTCACCCAAGCTCACCAATCCTCTCAGCCCCAAGAGTGTCCAGCCTTATGTCTCATCCAGCTGTGGGTCTAGATATGGTCAATCCAGGTTGCATCAGAGCCCCTGAACGGATTTTGTAAGAATTTCTCTCTCTTTCACTGTCTTTGTTTTATGGGGTTTTTTTTTAAGTAATCTATTTTTATAATGGGGTTTAGCTGCTTTTCACTGCTGTGTTTATGCCGCTTTACACCCTCTTGATTCACTTCCAGAGAGAGATCAATACATAGGTTTTAAGACTCTTACTAGTCAGATGTATTCTTGGGCGGTGAATAGGGGCTGTTGAGTCCAGTTCACTGAGCAGGGAGTAGGTCTTGTCTATTACATATTTGGCTTGTGGAACGGTATCTGAGCTAATTTCAAACCCTTGTTTTATGCATCACCCCACTTCACCTTTCCCGTTAAGCAGCCATAGTGCGTTTTCTAAATGTGTGACTCTGTTCCGTTTTTTAATTCAGTTCAAGTGTAGCGATTTTGACATTCCCTCTCTCAGTGATATCTTAGGATAAGTGTCTTTTTCTCTGTGACTTATTTCACTGAGAGTCATCGTACCTAAATCCACTCATCCTGCTGCTACTAGCCTTACGACATTGATTTCATGGCTGAGTGATATTCCATTGTGCCTAAGTACCACAACTTCTTTATCCATTTTTCGCTTTCCTGGGATATTGAAGGTGTGCCGAAGTGGAGGTTCTTGGAAACAGAGCAGCCCTAAACTTTGGGGTGCCTGTGTCTTGTTGATTTTTAGGTTTCCCGATTTATACGCCCATGAGTGGAAGTGCCCTATGCTCTCTAAGCTGTGCTTATTACATGTTTCAGGACACACCGTACACTTCTCCAGAGTGGCTGTTGGCAATTTACAGCCCGCCCATCAGCGCAGCAAGGCTCCCATGTCTCCATGGCCTGTCCTGCATTTCTGGTTTTTACACTTTTTTCAGCATGGCCCTTTTGGCCGATGGCAAGTGAGACTTCTTTGTAGCGCTGATTTGCCTTTCCGGCTTGCCTGGTTGGCCAAAAAGGGCGTATGCGTTTTTTCCTGAATATATTCAGGAAAAAACGCATACGCCCTTTTTGGCCAAGGGCATCATTGTCAACGCTTTGCCGCTTTTCATGTGCTTTCAAGGCGAGTCGAGTCTGCCTCCTGAAACCTGTTTCCTGCAATTCTGCCTTGCTTTCCAATCCTCCTCGTTGCCTTCCCTCAATATATTTGTGGACGAGAGTTATCATTTATAACTCTGCAGGTTTGTGAGTTGCAGTGCCCCTGAGCTCCATTTGTCAACTCGCTTTTTTGGGAGCTGGCCGCCAAAGCGCAGGATTGCTTCAGGCCCTATTCTGGTTCCGGGGGGCAGGCTGAGCCTGTGGTTCGTTCTTCTTCCTGATGGGAAAATAGAGTGACCTGTGCCTGTCCCAACACCTAGAGCTGGTCTCTCATTGGTTCCCCCTCTTCCCGTTCATCCTCAGGCCAAATTGCGACCTGTCCGAAACAGGAGGTTAAAGGTGCTGATTCTCCAAGTAGGGAGATTGTTAGTCGAGCGGCTGGAATGGCGAACCCGAGCACAAGGAGAGGAGAAATGAGGTGCGTTTGAGAAACCTTTCCCGGTCACACGGTGTACCATCTTCTGGGTTTCCCACGCATGTTTTCGATGTAGGAAGATGCCCTTGAACCTGGAGATTTGGGACCCACGGCATGGGTACCACGCAGTATGACTTTAAAGGGTCTGCGTTTGCTCACCCAAGCTCACCAATCCTCTCAGCCCCAAGAGTGTCCAGCCTTATGTCTCATTCAGCTGTGGGTCTAGATATGGTCAATCCAGGTTGCCTCAGAGCCCCTGAACGGATTTTGTAAGAATTTCTCTCTCTTTCACTGTCTTTGTTTTATGGGGTTTTTTTTTAAGTAATCTATTTTTATAATGGGGTTTAGCTGCTTTTCACTGCTGTGTTTATGCCGCTTTACACCCTCTTGATTCACTTCCAGAGAGAGATCAATACATAGGTTTTAAGACTCTTACTAGTCAGATGTATTCTTGGGCGGTGAATAGGGGCTGTTGAGTCCAGTTCACTGAGCAGGGAGTAGGTCTTGTCTATTACATATTTGGCTTGTGGAACGGTATCTGAGCTAATTTCAAACCCTTGTTTTATGCATCACCCCACGTCACCTTTCCCGTTAAGCAGCCATAGTGCGTTTTCTAAATGTGTGACTCTGTTCCGTTTTGTAATTCAGTTCAAGTGTAGCGATTTTGACATTCCCTCTCTCAGTGATATCTTAGGATAAGTGTCTTTTTCTCTGTGACTTATTTCACTGAGAGTCATCGTACCTAAATCCACTCATCCTGCTGCTACTAGCCTTATGACATTGATTTCATGGCTGAGTGATATTCCATTGTGCCTAAGTACCACAACTTCTTTATCCATTTTTCGCTTTCCTGGGATATTGAAGGTGTGCCGAAGTGGAGGTTCTGGGAAACAGAGCAGCCCTAAACTTTGGGGTGCCTGTGTCTTGTTGATTTTTAGGTTTCCCGATTTATACGCCCATGAGTGGAAGTGCCCTATGCTCTCTAAGCTGTGCTTATTACATGTTTCAGGACACACCGTACACTTCTCCAGAGTGGCTGTTGGCAATTTACAGCCCGCCCATCAGCGCAGCAAGGCTCCCATGTCTCCATGGCCTGTCCTGCATTTCTGGTTTTTACACTTTTTTCAGCATGGCCCTTTTGACCGATGGCAAGCGAGACTTCTTTGTAGCGCTGATTTGCCTTTCCGGCTTGCCTGGTTGGCCAAAAAGGGCGTATGCGTTTTTTCCTGAATATATTCAGGAAAAAACGCATACGCCCTTTTTGGCCAAGGGCATCATTGTCAACGCTTTGCCGCTTTTCATGTGCTTTCAAGGCGAGTCGAGTCTGCCTCCTGAAACCTGTTTCCTGCAATTCTGCCTTGCTTTCCAATCCTCCTCGTTGCCTTCCCTCAATATATTTGTGGACGAGAGTTATCATTTATAACTCTGCAGGTTTGTGAGTTGCAGTGCCCCTGAGCTCCATTTGTCAACTCGCTTTTTTGGGAGCTGGCCGCCAAAGCGCAGGATTGCTTCAGGCCCTATTCTGGTTCCGGGGGGCAGGCTGAGCCTGTGGTTCATTCTTCTTCCTGATGGGAAAATAGAGTGACCTGTGCCTGTCCCAACACCTAGAGCTGGTCTCTCATTGGTTCCCCCTCTTCCCGTTCATCCTCAGGCCAAATTGCGACCTGTCCGAAACAGGAGGTTAAAGGTGCTGATTCTCCAAGTAGGGAGATTGTTAGTCGAGCGGCTGGAATGGCGAACCCGAGCACAAGGAGAGGAGAAATGAGGTGCGTTTGAGAAACCTTTCCCGATCACACGGTGTACCATCTTCTGGGTTTCGCACGCATGTTTTCGATGTAGGAAGATGCCCTTGAACCTGGAGATTTGGGACCCACGGCATGGGTACCACGCAGTATGACTTTAAAGGGTCTGCGTTTGCTCACCCAAGCTCACCAATCCTCTCAGCCCCAAGAGTGTCCAGCCTTATGTCTCATCCAGCTGTGGGTCTAGATATGGTCAATCCAGGTTGCATCAGAGCCCCTGAACGGATTTTGTAAGAATTTCTCTCTCTTTCACTGTCTTTGTTTTATGGGGTTTTTTTTTAAGTGATCTATTTTTATAATGGGGTTTAGCTGCTTTTCACTGCTGTGTTTATGCCGCTTTACACCCTCTTGATTCACTTCCAGAGAGAGATCAATACATAGGTTTTAAGACTCTTACTAGTCAGATGTATTCTTGGGCGGTGAATAGGGGCTGTTGAGTCCAGTTCACTGAGCAGGGAGTAGGTCTTGTCTATTACATATTTGGCTTGTGGAACGGTATCTGAGCTAATTTCAAACCCTTGTTTTATGCATCACCCCACCTCACCTTTCCCGTTAAGCAGCCATAGTGCGTTTTCTAAATGTGTGACTCTGTTCCGTTTTGTAATTCAGTTCAAGTGTAGCGATTTTGACATTCCCTCTCTCAGTGATATCTTAGGATAAGTGTCTTTTTCTCTGTGACTTATTTCACTGAGAGTCATCGTACCTAAATCCACTCATCCTGCTGCTACTAGCCTTATGACATTGATTTCATGGCTGAGTGATATTCCATTGTGCCTAAGTACCACAACTTCTTTATCCATTTTTCGCTTTCCTGGGATATTGAAGGTGTGCCGAAGTGGAGGTTCTGGGAAACAGAGCAGCCCTAAACTTTGGGGTGCCTGTGTCTTGTTGATTTTTAGGTTTCCCGATTTATACGCCCATGAGTGGAAGTGCCCTATGCTCTCTAAGCTGTGCTTATTACATGTTTCAGGACACACCGTACACTTCTCCAGAGTGGCTGTTGGCAATTTACAGCCCGCCCATCAGCGCAGCAAGGCTCCCATGTCTCCATGGCCTGTCCTGCATTTCTGGTTTTTACACTTTTTTCAGCATGGCCCTTTTGACCGATGGCAAGCGAGACTTCTTTGTAGCGCTGATTTGCCTTTCCGGCTTGCCTGGTTGGCCAAAAAGGGCGTATGCGTTTTTTCCTGAATATATTCAGGAAAAAACGCATACGCCCTTTTTGGCCAAGGGCATCATTGTCAACGCTTTGCCGCTTTTCATGTGCTTTCAAGGCGAGTCGAGTCTGCCTCCTGAAACCTGTTTCCTGCAATTCTGCCTTGCTTTCCAATCCTCCTCGTTGCCTTCCCTCAATATATTTGTGGACGAGAGTTATCATTTATAACTCTGCAGGTTTGTGAGTTGCAGTGCCCCTGAGCTCCATTTGTCAACTCGCTTTTTTGGGAGCTGGCCGCCAAAGCGCAGGATTGCTTCAGGCCCTATTCTGGTTCCGGGGGGCAGGCTGAGCCTGTGGTTCATTCTTCTTCCTGATGGGAAAATAGAGTGACCTGTGCCTGTCCCAACACCTAGAGCTGGTCTCTCATTGGTTCCCCCTCTTCCCGTTCATCCTCAGGCCAAATTGCGACCTGTCCGAAACAGGACGTTAAAGGTGCTGATTCTCCAAGTAGGGAGATTGTTAGTCGAGCGGCTGGAATGGCGAACCCGAGCACAAGGAGAGGAGAAATGAGGTGCGTTTGAGAAACCTTTCCCGGTCACACGGTGTACCATCTTCTGGGTTTCCCACGCATGTTTTCGATGTAGGAAGATGCCCTTGAACCTGGAGATTTGGGACCCACGGCATGGGTACCACGCAGTATGACTTTAAAGGGTCTGCGTTTGCTCACCCAAGCTCACCAATCCTCTCAGCCCCAAGAGTGTCCAGCCTTATGTCTCATCCAGCTGTGGGTCTAGATATGGTCAATCCAGGTTGCATCAGAGCCCCTGAACGGATTTTGTAAGAATTTCTCTCTCTTTCACTGTCTTTGTTTTATGGGGTTTTTTTTTAAGTAATCTATTTTTATAATGGGGTTTAGCTGCTTTTCACTGCTGTGTTTATGCCGCTTTACACCCTCTTGATTCACTTCCAGAGAGAGATCAATACATAGGTTTTAAGACTCTTACTAGTCAGATGTATTCTTGGGCGGTGAATAGGGGCTGTTGAGTCCAGTTCACTGAGCAGGGAGTAGGTCTTGTCTATTACATATTTGGCTTGTGGAACGGTATCTGAGCTAATTTCAAACCCTTGTTTTATGCATCACCCCACCTCACCTTTCCCGTTAAGCAGCCATAGTGCGTTTTCTAAATGTGTGACTCTGTTCCGTTTTGTAATTCAGTTCAAGTGTAGCGATTTTGACATTCCCTCTCTCAGTGATATCTTAGGATAAGTGTCTTTTTCTCTGTGACTTATTTCACTGAGAGTCATCGTACCTAAATCCACTCATCCTGCTGCTACTAGCCTTATGACATTGATTTCATGGCTGAGTGATATTCCATTGTGCCTAAGTACCACAACTTCTTTATCCATTTTTCGCTTTCCTGGGATATTGAAGGTGTGCCGAAGTGGAGGTTCTGGGAAACAGAGCAGCCCTAAACTTTGGGGTGCCTGTGTCTTGTTGATTTTTAGGTTTCCCGATTTATACGCCCATGAGTGGAAGTGCCCTATGCTCTCTAAGCTGTGCTTATTACATGTTTCAGGACACACCGTACACTTCTCCAGAGTGGCTGTTGGCAATTTACAGCCCGCCCATCAGCGCAGCAAGGCTCCCATGTCTCCATGGCCTGTCCTGCATTTCTGGTTTTTACACTTTTTTCAGCATGGCCCTTTTGACCGATGGCAAGCGAGACTTCTTTGTAGCGCTGATTTGCCTTTCCGGCTTGCCTGGTTGGCCAAAAAGGGCGTATGCGTTTTTTCCTGAATATATTCAGGAAAAAACGCATACGCCCTTTTTGGCCAAGGGCATCATTGTCAACGCTTTGCCGCTTTTCATGTGCTTTCAAGGCGAGTCGAGTCTGCCTCCTGAAACCTGTTTCCTGCAATTCTGCCTTGCTTTCCAATCCTCCTCGTTGCCTTCCCTCAATATATTTGTGGACGAGAGTTATCATTTATAACTCTGCAGGTTTGTGAGTTGCAGTGCCCCTGAGCTCCATTTGTCAACTCGCTTTTTTGGGAGCTGGCCGCCAAAGCGCAGGATTGCTTCAGGCCCTATTCTGGTTCCGGGGGGCAGGCTGAGCCTGTGGTTCATTCTTCTTCCTGATGGGAAAATAGAGTGACCTGTGCCTGTCCCAACACCTAGAGCTGGTCTCTCATTGGTTCCCCCTCTTCCCGTTCATCCTCAGGCCAAATTGCGACCTGTCCGAAACAGGAGGTTAAAGGTGCTGATTCTCCAAGTAGGGAGATTGTTAGTCGAGCGGCTGGAATGGCGAACCCGAGCACAAGGAGAGGAGAAATGAGGTGCGTTTGAGAAACCTTTCCCGGTCACACGGTGTACCATCTTCTGGGTTTCCCACGCATGTTTTCGATGTAGGAAGATGCCCTTGAACCTGGAGATTTGGGACCCACGGCATGGGTACCACGCAGTATGACTTTAAAGGGTCTGCGTTTGCTCACCCAAGCTCACCAATCCTCTCAGCCCCAAGAGTGTCCAGCCTTATGTCTCATCCAGCTGTGGGTCTAGATATGGTCAATCCAGGTTGCCTCAGAGCCCCTGAACGGATTTTGTAAGAATTTCTCTCTCTTTCACTGTCTTTGTTTTATGGGGTTCTTTTTAAGTAATCTATTTTTATAATGGGGTTTAGCTGCTTTTCACTGCTGTGTTTATGCCGCTTTACACCCTCTTGATTCACTTCCAGAGAGAGATCAATACATAGGTTTTAAGACTCTTACTAGTCAGATGTATTCTTGGGCGGTGAATAGGGGCTGTTGAGTCCAGTTCACTGAGTAGGGAGTAGGTCTTGTCTATTACATATTTGGCTTGTGGAACGGTATCTGAGCTAATTTCAAACCCTTGTTTTATGCATCACCCCACCTCACCTTTCCCGTTAAGCAGCCATAGTGCGTTTTCTAAATGTGTGACTCTGTTCCGTTTTGTAATTCAGTTCAAGTGTAGCGATTTTGACATTCCCTCTCTCAGTGATATCTTAGGATAAGTGTCTTTTTCTCTGTGACTTATTTCACTGAGAGTCATCGTACCTAAATCCACTCATCCTGCTGCTACTAGCCTTATGACATTGATTTCATGGCTGAGTGATATTCCATTGTGCCTAAGTACCACAACTTCTTTATCCATTTTTCGCTTTCCTGGGATATTGAAGGTGTGCCGAAGTGGAGGTTCTTGGAAACAGAGCAGCCCTAAACTTTGGGGTGCCTGTGTCTTGTTGATTTTTAGGTTTCCCGATTTATACGCCCATGAGTGGAAGTGCCCTATGCTCTCTAAGCTGTGCTTATTACATGTTTCAGGACACACCGTACACTTCTCCAGAGTGGCTGTTGGCAATTTACAGCCCGCCCATCAGCGCAGCAAGGCTCCCATGTTTCCATGGCCTGTCCTGCATTTCTGGTTTTTACACTTTTTTCAGCATGGCCCTTTTGGCCGATGGCAAGTGAGACTTCTTTGTAGCGCTGATTTGCCTTTCCGGCTTGCCTGGTTGGCCAAAAAGGGCGTATGCGTTTTTTCCTGAATATATTCAGGAAAAAACGCATACGCCCTTTTTGGCCAAGGGCATCATTGTCAACGCTTTGCCGCTTTTCATGTGCTTTCAAGGCGAGTCGAGTCTGCCTCCTGAAACCTGTTTCCTGCAATTCTGCCTTGCTTTCCAATCCTCCTCGTTGCCTTCCCTCAATATATTTGTGGACGAGAGTTATCATTTATAACTCTGCAGGTTTGTGAGTTGCAGTGCCCCTGAGCTCCATTTGTCAACTCGCTTTTTTGGGAGCTGGCCGCCAAAGCGCAGGATTGCTTCAGGCCCTATTCTGGTTCCGGGGGGCAGGCTGAGCCTGTGGTTCGTTCTTCTTCCTGATGGGAAAATAGAGTGACCTGTGCCTGTCCCAACACCTAGAGCTGGTCTCTCATTGGTTCCCCCTCTTCCCGTTCATCCTCAGGCCAAATTGCGACCTGTCCGAAACAGGAGGTTAAAGGTGCTGATTCTCCAAGTAGGGAGATTGTTAGTCGAGCGGCTGGAATGGCGAACCCGAGCACAAGGAGAGGAGAAATGAGGTGCGTTTGAGAAACCTTTCCCGGTCACACGGTGTACCATCTTCTGGGTTTCCCACGCATGTTTTCGATGTAGGAAGATGCCCTTGAACCTGGAGATTTGGGACCCACGGCATGGGTACCACGCAGTATGACTTTAAAGGGTCTGCGTTTGCTCACCCAAGCTCACCAATCCTCTCAGCCCCAAGAGTGTCCAGCCTTATGTCTCATTCAGCTGTGGGTCTAGATATGGTCAATCCAGGTTGCCTCAGAGCCCCTGAACGGATTTTGTAAGAATTTCTCTCTCTTTCACTGTCTTTGTTTTATGGGTTTTTTTTTTAAGTAATCTATTTTTATAATGGGGTTTAGCTGCTTTTCACTGCTGTGTTTATGCCGCTTTACACCCTCTTGATTCACTTCCAGAGAGAGATCAATACATAGGTTTTAAGACTCTTACTAGTCAGATGTATTCTTGGGCGGTGAATAGGGGCTGTTGAGTCCAGTTCACTGAGCAGGGAGTAGGTCTTGTCTATTACATATTTGGCTTGTGGAACGGTATCTGAGCTAATTTCAAACCCTTGTTTTATGCATCACCCCACGTCACCTTTCCCGTTAAGCAGCCATAGTGCGTTTTCTAAATGTGTGACTCTGTTCCGTTTTGTAATTCAGTTCAAGTGTAGCGATTTTGACATTCCCTCTCTCAGTGATATCTTAGGATAAGTGTCTTTTTCTCTGTGACTTATTTCACTGAGAGTCATCGTACCTAAATCCACTCATCCTGCTGCTACTAGCCTTATGACATTGATTTCATGGCTGAGTGATATTCCATTGTGCCTAAGTACCACAACTTCTTTATCCATTTTTCGCTTTCCTGGGATATTGAAGGTGTGCCGAAGTGGAGGTTCTGGGAAACAGAGCAGCCCTAAACTTTGGGGTGCCTGTGTCTTGTTGATTTTTAGGTTTCCCGATTTATACGCCCATGAGTGGAAGTGCCCTATGCTCTCTAAGCTGTGCTTATTACATGTTTCAGGACACACCGTACACTTCTCCAGAGTGGCTGTTGGCAATTTACAGCCCGCCCATCAGCGCAGCAAGGCTCCCATGTCTCCATGGCCTGTCCTGCATTTCTGGTTTTTACACTTTTTTCAGCATGGCCCTTTTGACCGATGGCAAGCGAGACTTCTTTGTAGCGCTGATTTGCCTTTCCGGCTTGCCTGGTTGGCCAAAAAGGGCGTATGCGTTTTTTCCTGAATATATTCAGGAAAAAACGCATACGCCCTTTTTGGCCAAGGGCATCATTGTCAACGCTTTGCCGCTTTTCATGTGCTTTCAAGGCGAGTCGAGTCTGCCTCCTGAAACCTGTTTCCTGCAATTCTGCCTTGCTTTCCAATCCTCCTCGTTGCCTTCCCTCAATATATTTGTGGACGAGAGTTATCATTTATAACTCTGCAGGTTTGTGAGTTGCAGTGCCCCTGAGCTCCATTTGTCAACTCGCTTTTTTGGGAGCTGGCCGCCAAAGCGCAGGATTGCTTCAGGCCCTATTCTGGTTCCGGGGGGCAGGCTGAGCCTGTGGTTCATTCTTCTTCCTGATGGGAAAATAGAGTGACCTGTGCCTGTCCCAACACCTAGAGCTGGTCTCTCATTGGTTCCCCCTCTTCCCGTTCATCCTCAGGCCAAATTGCGACCTGTCCGAAACAGGAGGTTAAAGGTGCTGATTCTCCAAGTAGGGAGATTGTTAGTCGAGCGGCTGGAATGGCGAACCCGAGCACAAGGAGAGGAGAAATGAGGTGCGTTTGAGAAACCTTTCCCGGTCACACGGTGTACCATCTTCTGGGTTTCCCACGCATGTTTTCGATGTAGGAAGATGCCCTTGAACCTGGAGATTTGGGACCCACGGCATGGGTACCACGCAGTATGACTTTAAAGGGTCTGCGTTTGCTCACCCAAGCTCACCAATCCTCTCAGCCCCAAGAGTGTCCAGCCTTATGTCTCATCCAGCTGTGGGTCTAGATATGGTCAATCCAGGTTGCATCAGAGCCCCTGAACGGATTTTGTAAGAATTTCTCTCTCTTTCACTGTCTTTGTTTTATGGGGTTTTTTTTTAAGTAATCTATTTTTATAATGGGGTTTAGCTGCTTTTCACTGCTGTGTTTATGCCGCTTTACACCCTCTTGATTCACTTCCAGAGAGAGATCAATACATAGGTTTTAAGACTCTTACTAGTCAGATGTATTCTTGGGCGGTGAATAGGGGCTGTTGAGTCCAGTTCACTGAGCAGGGAGTAGGTCTTGTCTATTACATATTTGGCTTGTGGAACGGTATCTGAGCTAATTTCAAACCCTTGTTTTATGCATCACCCCACCTCACCTTTCCCGTTAAGCAGCCATAGTGCGTTTTCTAAATGTGTGACTCTGTTCCGTTTTGTAATTCAGTTCAAGTGTAGCGATTTTGACATTCCCTCTCTCAGTGATATCTTAGGATAAGTGTCTTTTTCTCTGTGACTTATTTCACTGAGAGTCATCGTACCTAAATCCACTCATCCTGCTGCTACTAGCCTTATGACATTGATTTCATGGCTGAGTGATATTCCATTGTGCCTAAGTACCACAACTTCTTTATCCATTTTTCGCTTTCCTGGGATATTGAAGGTGTGCCGAAGTGGAGGTTCTTGGAAACAGAGCAGCCCTAAACTTTGGGGTGCCTGTGTCTTGTTGATTTTTAGGTTTCCCGATTTATACGCCCATGAGTGGAAGTGCCCTATGCTCTCTAAGCTGTGCTTATTACATGTTTCAGGACACACCGTACACTTCTCCAGAGTGGCTGTTGGCAATTTACAGCCCGCCCATCAGCGCAGCAAGGCTCCCATGTCTCCATGGCCTGTCCTGCATTTCTGGTTTTTACACTTTTTTCAGCATGGCCCTTTTGGCCGATGGCAAGTGAGACTTCTTTGTAGCGCTGATTTGCCTTTCCGGCTTGCCTGGTTGGCCAAAAAGGGCGTATGCGTTTTTTCCTGAATATATTCAGGAAAAAACGCATACGCCCTTTTTGGCCAAGGGCATCATTGTCAACGCTTTGCCGCTTTTCATGTGCTTTCAAGGCGAGTCGAGTCTGCCTCCTGAAACCTGTTTCCTGCAATTCTGCCTTGCTTTCCAATCCTCCTCGTTGCCTTCCCTCAATATATTTGTGGACGAGAGTTATCATTTATAACTCTGCAGGTTTGTGAGTTGCAGTGCCCCTGAGCTCCATTTGTCAACTCGCTTTTTTGGGAGCTGGCCGCCAAAGCGCAGGATTGCTTCAGGCCCTATTCTGGTTCCGGGGGGCAGGCTGAGCCTGTGGTTCGTTCTTCTTCCTGATGGGAAAATAGAGTGACCTGTGCCTGTCCCAACACCTAGAGCTGGTCTCTCATTGGTTCCCCCTCTTCCCGTTCATCCTCAGGCCAAATTGCGACCTGTCCGAAACAGGAGGTTAAAGGTGCTGATTCTCCAAGTAGGGAGATTGTTAGTCGAGCGGCTGGAATGGCGAACCCGAGCACAAGGAGAGGAGAAATGAGGTGCGTTTCAGAAACCTTTCCCGGTCACACGGTGTACCATCTTCTGGGTTTCCCACGCATGTTTTCGATGTAGGAAGATGCCCTTGAACCTGGAGATTTGGGACCCACGGCATGGGTACCACGCAGTATGACTTTAAAGGGTCTGCGTTTGCTCACCCAAGCTCACCAATCCTCTCAGCCCCAAGAGTGTCCAGCCTTATGTCTCATTCAGCTGTGGGTCTAGATATGGTCAATCCAGGTTGCCTCAGAGCCCCTGAACGGATTTTGTAAGAATTTCTCTCTCTTTCACTGTCTTTGTTTTATGGGGTTTTTTTTTAAGTAATCTATTTTTATAATGGGGTTTAGCTGCTTTTCACTGCTGTGTTTATGCTGCTTTACACCCTCTTGATTCACTTCCAGAGAGAGATCAATACATAGGTTTTAAGACTCTTACTAGTCAGATGTATTCTTGGGCGGTGAATAGGGGCTGTTGAGTCCAGTTCACTGAGCAGGGAGTAGGTCTTGTCTATTACATATTTGGCTTGTGGAACGGTATCTGAGCTAATTTCAAACCCTTGTTTTATGCATCACCCCACCTCACCTTTCCCGTTAAGCAGCCATAGTGCGTTTTCTAAATGTGTGACTCTGTTCTGTTTTGTAATTCAGTTCAAGTGTAGCGATTTTGACATTCCCTCTCTCAGTGATATCTTAGGATAAGTGTCTTTTTCTCTGTGACTTATTTCACTGAGAGTCATCGTACCTAAATCCACTCATCCTGCTGCTACTAGCCTTATGACATTGATTTCATGGCTGAGTGATATTCCATTGTGCCTAAGTACCACAACTTCTTTATCCATTTTTCGCTTTCCTGGGATATTGAAGGTGTGCCGAAGTGGAGGTTCTGGGAAACAGAGCAGCCCTAAACTTTGGGGTGCCTGTGTCTTGTTGATTTTTAGGTTTCCCGATTTATACGCCCATGAGTGGAAGTGCCCTATGCTCTCTAAGCTGTGCTTATTACATGTTTCAGGACACACCGTACACTTCTCCAGAGTGGCTGTTGGCAATTTACAGCCCGCCCATCAGCGTAGCAAGGCTCCCATGTCTCCATGGCCTGTCCTGCATTTCTGGTTTTTACACTTTTTTCAGCATGGCCCTTTTGACCGATGGCAAGCGAGACTTCTTTGTAGCGCTGATTTGCCTTTCCGGCTTGCCTGGTTGGCCAAAAAGGGCGTATGCGTCTTTTCCTGAATATATTCAGGAAAAAACGCATACGCCCTTTTTGGCCAAGGGCATCATTGTCAACGCTTTGCCGCTTTTCATGTGCTTTCAAGGCGAGTCGAGTCTGCCTCCTGAAACCTGTTTCCTGCAATTCTGCCTTGCTTTCCAATCCTCCTCGTTGCCTTCCCTCAATATATTTGTGGACGAGAGTTATCATTTATAACTCTGCAGGTTTGTGAGTTGCAGTGCCCCTGAGCTCCATTTGTCAACTCGCTTTTTTGGGAGCTGGCCGCCAAAGCGCAGGATTGCTTCAGGCCGTATTCTGGTTCCGGGGGGCAGGCTGAGCCTGTGGTTCGTTCTTCTTCCTGATGGGAAAATAGAGTGACCTGTGCCTGTCCCAACACCTAGAGCTAGTCTCTCATTGGTTCCCCCTCTTCCCGTTCATCCTCAGGCCAAATTGCGACCTGTCCGAAACAGGAGGTTAAAGGTGCTGATTCTCCAAGTAGGGAGATTGTTAGTCGAGCGGCTGGAATGGCGAACCCGAGCACAAGGAGAGGAGAAATGAGGTGCGTTTGAGAAACCTTTCCCGATCACACGGTGTACCATCTTCTGGGTTTCGCACGCATGTTTTCGATGTAGGAAGATGCCCTTGAACCTGGAGATTTGGGACCCACGGCATGGGTACCACGCAGTATGACTTTAAAGGGTCTGCGTTTGCTCACCCAAGCTCACCAATCCTCTCAGCCCCAAGAGTGTCCAGCCTTATGTCTCATCCAGCTGTGGGTCTAGATATGGTCAATCCAGGTTGCCTCAGAGCCCCTGAACGGATTTTGTAAGAATTTCTCTCTCTTTCACTGTCTTTGTTTTATGGGGTTTTTTTTTAAGTAATCTATTTTTATAATGGGGTTTAGCTGCTTTTCACTGCTGTGTTTATGCCGCTTTACACCCTCTTGATTCACTTCCAGAGAGAGATCAATACATAGGTTTTAAGACTCTTACTAGTCAGATGTATTCTTGGGCGGTGAATAGGGGCTGTTGAGTCCAGTTCACTGAGCAGGGAGTAGGTCTTGTCTATTACATATTTGGCTTGTGGAACGGTATCTGAGCTAATTTCAAACCCTTGTTTTATGCATCACCCCACGTCACCTTTCCCGTTAAGCAGCCATAGTGCGTTTTCTAAATGTGTGACTCTGTTCCGTTTTGTAATTCAGTTCAAGTGTAGCGATTTTGACATTCCCTCTCTCAGTGATATCTTAGGATAAGTGTCTTTTTCTCTGTGACTTATTTCACTGAGAGTGATCGTACCTAAATCCACTCATCCTGCTGCTACTAGCCTTATGACATTGATTTCATGGCTGAGTGATATTCCATTGTGCCTAAGTACCACAACTTCTTTATCCATTTTTCGCTTTCCTGGGATATTGAAGGTGTGCCGAAGTGGAGGTTCTGGGAAACAGAGCAGCCCTAAACTTTGGGGTGCCTGTGTCTTGTTGATTTTTAGGTTTCCCGATTTATACGCCCATGAGTGGAAGTGCCCTATGCTCTCTAAGCTGTGCTTATTACATGTTTCAGGACACACCGTACACTTCTCCAGAGTGGCTGTTGGCAATTTACAGCCCGCCCATCAGCGCAGCAAGGCTCCCATGTCTCCATGGCCTGTCCTGCATTTCTGGTTTTTACACTTTTTTCAGCATGGCCCTTTTGACCGATGGCAAGCGAGACTTCTTTGTAGCGCTGATTTGCCTTTCCGGCTTGCCTGGTTGGCCAAAAAGGGCGTATGCGTTTTTTCCTGAATATATTCAGGAAAAAACGCATACGCCCTTTTTGGCCAAGGGCATCATTGTCAACGCTTTGCCGCTTTTCATGTGCTTTCAAGGCGAGTCGAGTCTGCCTCCTGAAACCTGTTTCCTGCAATTCTGCCTTGCTTTCCAATCCTCCTCGTTGCCTTCCCTCAATATATTTGTGGACGAGAGTTATCATTTATAACTCTGCAGGTTTGTGAGTTGCAGTGCCCCTGAGCTCCATTTGTCAACTCGCTTTTTTGGGAGCTGGCCGCCAAAGCGCAGGATTGCTTCAGGCCCTATTCTGGTTCCGGGGGGCAGGCTGAGCCTGTGGTTCATTCTTCTTCCTGATGGGAAAATAGAGTGACCTGTGCCTGTCCCAACACCTAGAGCTGGTCTCTCATTGGTTCCCCCTCTTCCCGTTCATCCTCAGGCCAAATTGCGACCTGTCCGAAACAGGAGGTTAAAGGTGCTGATTCTCCAAGTAGGGAGATTGTTAGTCGAGCGGCTGGAATGGCGAACCCGAGCACAAGGAGAGGAGAAATGAGGTGCGTTTGAGAAACCTTTCCCGGTCACACGGTGTACCATCTTCTGGGTTTCCCACGCATGTTTTCGATGTAGGAAGATGCCCTTGAACCTGGAGATTTGGGACCCACGGCATGGGTACCACGCAGTATGACTTTAAAGGGTCTGCGTTTGCTCACCCAAGCTCACCAATCCTCTCAGCCCCAAGAGTGTCCAGCCTTATGTCTCATCCAGCTGTGGGTCTAGATATGGTCAATCCAGGTTGCATCAGAGCCCCTGAACGGATTTTGTAAGAATTTCTCTCTCTTTCACTGTCTTTGTTTTATGGGGTTTTTTTTTAAGTAATCTATTTTTATAATGGGGTTTAGCTGCTTTTCACTGCTGTGTTTATGCCGCTTTACACCCTCTTGATTCACTTCCAGAGAGAGATCAATACATAGGTTTTAAGACTCTTACTAGTCAGATGTATTCTTGGGCGGTGAATAGGGGCTGTTGAGTCCAGTTCACTGAGCAGGGAGTAGGTCTTGTCTATTACATATTTGGCTTGTGGAACGGTATCTGAGCTAATTTCAAACCCTTGTTTTATGCATCACCCCACCTCACCTTTCCCGTTAAGCAGCCATAGTGCGTTTTCTAAATGTGTGACTCTGTTCCGTTTTGTAATTCAGTTCAAGTGTAGCGATTTTGACATTCCCTCTCTCAGTGATATCTTAGGATAAGTGTCTTTTTCTCTGTGACTTATTTCACTGAGAGTCATCGTACCTAAATCCACTCATCCTGCTGCTACTAGCCTTATGACATTGATTTCATGGCTGAGTGATATTCCATTGTGCCTAAGTACCACAACTTCTTTATCCATTTTTCGCTTTCCTGGGATATTGAAGGTGTGCCGAAGTGGAGGTTCTTGGAAACAGAGCAGCCCTAAACTTTGGGGTGCCTGTGTCTTGTTGATTTTTAGGTTTCCCGATTTATACGCCCATGAGTGGAAGTGCCCTATGCTCTCTAAGCTGTGCTTATTACATGTTTCAGGACACACCGTACACTTCTCCAGAGTGGCTGTTGGCAATTTACAGCCCGCCCATCAGCGCAGCAAGGCTCCCATGTCTCCATGGCCTGTCCTGCATTTCTGGTTTTTACACTTTTTTCAGCATGGCCCTTTTGGCCGATGGCAAGTGAGACTTCTTTGTAGCGCTGATTTGCCTTTCCGGCTTGCCTGGTTGGCCAAAAAGGGCGTATGCGTTTTTTCCTGAATATATTCAGGAAAAAACGCATACGCCCTTTTTGGCCAAGGGCATCATTGTCAACGCTTTGCCGCTTTTCATGTGCTTTCAAGGCGAGTCGAGTCTGCCTCCTGAAACCTGTTTCCTGCAATTCTGCCTTGCTTTCCAATCCTCCTCGTTGCCTTCCCTCAATATATTTGTGGACGAGAGTTATCATTTATAACTCTGCAGGTTTGTGAGTTGCAGTGCCCCTGAGCTCCATTTGTCAACTCGCTTTTTTGGGAGCTGGCCGCCAAAGCGCAGGATTGCTTCAGGCCCTATTCTGGTTCCGGGGGGCAGGCTGAGCCTGTGGTTCGTTCTTCTTCCTGATGGGAAAATAGAGTGACCTGTGCCTGTCCCAACACCTAGAGCTGGTCTCTCATTGGTTCCCCCTCTTCCCGTTCATCCTCAGGCCAAATTGCGACCTGTCCGAAACAGGAGGTTAAAGGTGCTGATTCTCCAAGTAGGGAGATTGTTAGTCGAGCGGCTGGAATGGCGAACCCGAGCACAAGGAGAGGAGAAATGAGGTGCGTTTCAGAAACCTTTCCCGGTCACACGGTGTACCATCTTCTGGGTTTCCCACGCATGTTTTCGATGTAGGAAGATGCCCTTGAACCTGGAGATTTGGGACCCACGGCATGGGTACCACGCAGTATGACTTTAAAGGGTCTGCGTTTGCTCACCCAAGCTCACCAATCCTCTCAGCCCCAAGAGTGTCCAGCCTTATGTCTCATTCAGCTGTGGGTCTAGATATGGTCAATCCAGGTTGCCTCAGAGCCCCTGAACGTATTTTGTAAGAATTTCTCTCTCTTTCACTGTCTTTGTTTTATGGGGTTTTTTTTTAAGTAATCTATTTTTATAATGGGGTTTAGCTGCTTTTCACTGCTGTGTTTATGCTGCTTTACACCCTCTTGATTCACTTCCAGAGAGAGATCAATACATAGGTTTTAAGACTCTTACTAGTCAGATGTATTCTTGGGCGGTGAATAGGGGCTGTTGAGTCCAGTTCACTGAGCAGGGAGTAGGTCTTGTCTATTACATATTTGGCTTGTGGAACGGTATCTGAGCTAATTTCAAACCCTTGTTTTATGCATCACCCCACCTCACCTTTCCCGTTAAGCAGCCATAGTGCGTTTTCTAAATGTGTGACTCTGTTCTGTTTTGTAATTCAGTTCAAGTGTAGCGATTTTGACATTCCCTCTCTCAGTGATATCTTAGGATAAGTGTCTTTTTCTCTGTGACTTATTTCACTGAGAGTGATCGTACCTAAATCCACTCATCCTGCTGCTACTAGCCTTATGACATTGATTTCATGGCTGAATGATATTCCATTGTGCCTAAGTACCACAACTTCTTTATCCATTTTTCGCTTTCCTGGGATATTGAAGGTGTGCCGAAGTGGAGGTTCTGGGAAACAGAGCAGCCCTAAACTTTGGGGTGCCTGTGTCTTGTTGATTTTTAGGTTTCCCGATTTATACGCCCATGAGTGGAAGTGCCCTATGCTCTCTAAGCTGTGCTTATTACATGTTTCAGGACACACCGTACACTTCTCCAGAGTGGCTGTTGGCAATTTACAGCCCGCCCATCAGCGTAGCAAGGCTCCCATGTCTCCATGGCCTGTCCTGCATTTCTGGTTTTTACACTTTTTTCAGCATGGCCCTTTTGACCGATGGCAAGCGAGACTTCTTTGTAGCGCTGATTTGCCTTTCCGGCTTGCCTGGTTGGCCAAAAAGGGCGTATGCGTTTTTTCCTGAATATATTCAGGAAAAAACGCATACGCCCTTTTTGGCCAAGGGCATCATTGTCAACGCTTTGCCGCTTTTCATGTGCTTTCAAGGCGAGTCGAGTCTGCCTCCTGAAACCTGTTTCCTGCAATTCTGCCTTGCTTTCCAATCCTCCTCGTTGCCTTCCCTCAATATATTTGTGGACGAGAGTTATCATTTATAACTCTGCAGGTTTGTGAGTTGCAGTGCCCCTGAGCTCCATTTGTCAACTCGCTTTTTTGGGAGCTGGCCGCCAAAGCGCAGGATTGCTTCAGGCCGTATTCTGGTTCCGGGGGGCAGGCTGAGCCTGTGGTTCGTTCTTCTTCCTGATGGGAAAATAGAGTGACCTGTGCCTGTCCCAACACCTAGAGCTAGTCTCTCATTGGTTCCCCCTCTTCCCGTTCATCCTCAGGCCAAATTGCGACCTGTCCGAAACAGGAGGTTAAAGGTGCTGATTCTCCAAGTAGGGAGATTGTTAGTCGAGCGGCTGGAATGGCGAACCCGAGCACAAGGAGAGGAGAAATGAGGTGCGTTTGAGAAACCTTTCCCGATCACACGGTGTACCATCTTCTGGGTTTCGCACGCATGTTTTCGATGTAGGAAGATGCCCTTGAACCTGGAGATTTGGGACCCACGGCATGGGTACCACGCAGTATGACTTTAAAGGGTCTGCGTTTGCTCACCCAAGCTCACCAATCGTCTCAGCCCCAAGAGTGTCCAGCCTTATGTCTCATCCAGCTGTGGGTCTAGATATGGTCAATCCAGGTTGCCTCAGAGCCCCTGAACGGATTTTGTAAGAATTTCTCTCTCTTTCACTGTCTTTGTTTTATGGGGTTTTTTTTTAAGTAATCTATTTTTATAATGGGGTTTAGCTGCTTTTCACTGCTGTGTTTATGCCGCTTTACACCCTCTTGATTCACTTCCAGAGAGAGATCAATACATAGGTTTTAAGACTCTTACTAGTCAGATGTATTCTTGGGCGGTGAATAGGGGCTGTTGAGTCCAGTTCACTGAGCAGGGAGTAGGTCTTGTCTATTACATATTTGGCTTGTGGAACGGTATCTGAGCTAATTTCAAACCCTTGTTTTATGCATCACCCCACCTCACCTTTCCCGTTAAGCAGCCATAGTGCGTTTTCTAAATGTGTGACTCTGTTCTGTTTTGTAATTCAGTTCAAGTGTAGCGATTTTGACATTCCCTCTCTCAGTGATATCTTAGGATAAGTGTCTTTTTCTCTGTGACTTATTTCACTGAGAGTCATCGTACCTAAATCCACTCATCCTGCTGCTACTAGCCTTATGACATTGATTTCATGGCTGAGTGATATTCCATTGTGCCTAAGTACCACAACTTCTTTATCCATTTTTCGCTTTCCTGGGATATTGAAGGTGTGCCGAAGTGGAGGTTCTTGGAAACAGAGCAGCCCTAAACTTTGGGGTGCCTGTGTCTTGTTGATTTTTAGGTTTCCCGATTTATACGCCCATGAGTGGAAGTGCCCTATGCTCTCTAAGCTGTGCTTATTACATGTTTCAGGACACACCGTACACTTCTCCAGAGTGGCTGTTGGCAATTTACAGCCCGCCCATCAGCGCAGCAAGGCTCCCATGTCTCCATGGCCTGTCCTGCATTTCTGGTTTTTACACTTTTTTCAGCATGGCCCTTTTGGCCGATGGCAAGTGAGACTTCTTTGTAGCGCTGATTTGCCTTTCCGGCTTGCCTGGTTGGCCAAAAAGGGCGTATGCGTTTTTTCCTGAATATATTCAGGAAAAAACGCATACGCCCTTTTTGGCCAAGGGCATCATTGTCAACGCTTTGCCGCTTTTCATGTGCTTTCAAGGCGAGTCGAGTCTGCCTCCTGAAACCTGTTTCCTGCAATTCTGCCTTGCTTTCCAATCCTCCTCGTTGCCTTCCCTCAATATATTTGTGGACGAGAGTTATCATTTATAACTCTGCAGGTTTGTGAGTTGCAGTGCCCCTGAGCTCCATTTGTCAACTCGCTTTTTTGGGAGCTGGCCGCCAAAGCGCAGGATTGCTTCAGGCCCTATTCTGGTTCCGGGGGGCAGGCTGAGCCTGTGGTTCGTTCTTCTTCCTGATGGGAAAATAGAGTGACCTGTGCCTGTCCCAACACCTAGAGCTGGTCTCTCATTGGTTCCCCCTCTTCCCGTTCATCCTCAGGCCAAATTGCGACCTGTCCGAAACAGGAGGTTAAAGGTGCTGATTCTCCAAGTAGGGAGATTGTTAGTCGAGCGGCTGGAATGGCGAACCCGAGCACAAGGAGAGGAGAAATGAGGTGCGTTTGAGAAACCTTTCCCGGTCACACGGTGTACCATCTTCTGGGTTTCCCACGCATGTTTTCGATGTAGGAAGATGCCCTTGAACCTGGAGATTTGGGACCCACGGCATGGGTACCACGCAGTATGACTTTAAAGGGTCTGCGTTTGCTCACCCAAGCTCACCAATCCTCTCAGCCCCAAGAGTGTCCAGCCTTATGTCTCATCCAGCTGTGGGTCTAGATATGGTCAATCCAGGTTGCCTCAGAGCCGCTGAACGGATTTTGTAAGAATTTCTCTCTCTTTCACTGTCTTTGTTTTATGGGGTTTTTTTTAAAGTAATCTATTTTTATAATGGGGTTTAGCTGCTTTTCACTGCTGTGTTTATGCTGCTTTACACTCTCTTGATTCACTTCCAGAGAGAGATCAATACATAGGTTTTAAGACTCTTACTAGTCAGATGTATTCTTGGGCGGTGAATAGGGGCTGTTGAGTCCAGTTCACTGAGCAGGGAGTAGGTCTTGTCTATTACATATTTGGCTTGTGGAACGGTATCTGAGCTAATTTCAAACCCTTGTTTTATGCATCACCCCACCTCACCTTTCCCGTTAAGCAGCCATAGTGCGTTTTCTAAATGTGTGACTCTGTTCTGTTTTGTAATTCAGTTCAAGTGTAGCGATTTTGACATTCCCTCTCTCAGTGATATCTTAGGATAAGTGTCTTTTTCTCTGTGACTTATTTCACTGAGAGTCATCGTACCTAAATCCACTCATCCTGCTGCTACTAGCCTTATGACATTGATTTCATGGCTGAGTGATATTCCATTGTGCCTAAGTACCACAACTTCTTTATCCATTTTTCGCTTTCCTGGGATATTGAAGGTGTGCCGAAGTGGAGGTTCTTGGAAACAGAGCAGCCCTAAAGTTTGGGGTGCCTGTGTCTTGTTGATTTTTAGGTTTCCCGATTTATACGCCCATGAGTGGAAGTGCCCTATGCTCTCTAAGCTGTGCTTATTACATGTTTCAGGACACACCGTACACTTCTCCAGAGTGGCTGTTGGCAATTTACAGCCCGCCCATCAGCGTAGCAAGGCTCCCATGTCTCCATGGCCTGTCCTGCATTTCTGGTTTTTACACTTTTTTCAGCATGGCCCTTTTGACCGATGGCAAGCGAGACTTCTTTGTAGCGCTGATTTGCCTTTCCGGCTTGCCTGGTTGGCCAAAAAGGGCGTATGCGTTTTTTCCTGAATATATTCAGGAAAAAACGCATACGCCCTTTTTGGCCAAGGGCATCATTGTCAACGCTTTGCCCCTTTTCATGTGCTTTCAAGGCGAGTCGAGTCTGCCTCCTGAAACCTGTTTCCTGCAATTCTGCCTTGCTTTCCAATCCTCCTCGTTGCCTTCCCTCAATATATTTGTGGACGAGAGTTATCATTTATAACTCTGCAGGTTTGTGAGTTGCAGTGCCCCTGAGCTCCATTTGTCAACTCGCTTTTTTGGGAGCTGGCCGCCAAAGCGCAGGATTGCTTCAGGCCCTATTCTGGTTCCGGGGGGCAGGCTGAGCCTGTGGTTCGTTCTTCTTCCTGATGGGAAAATAGAGTGACCTGTGCCTGTCCCAACACCTAGAGCTAGTCTCTCATTGGTTCCCCCTCTTCCCGTTCATCCTCAGGCCAAATTGCGACCTGTCCGAAACAGGAGGTTAAAGGTGCTGATTCTCCAAGTAGGGAGATTGTTAGTCGAGCGGCTGGAATGGCGAACCCGAGCACAAGGAGAGGAGAAATGAGGTGCGTTTGAGAAACCTTTCCCGATCACACGGTGTACCATCTTCTGGGTTTCGCACGCATGTTTTCGATGTAGGAAGATGCCCTTGAACCTGGAGATTTGGGACCCACGGCATGGGTACCACGCAGTATGACTTTAAAGGGTCTGCGTTTGCTCACCCAAGCTCACCAATCCTCTCAGCCCCAAGAGTGTCCAGCCTTATGTCTCATCCAGCTGTGGGTCTAGATATGGTCAATCCAGGTTGCATCAGAGCCCCTGAACGGATTTTGTAAGAATTTCTCTCTCTTTCACTGTCTTTGTTTTATGGGTTTTTTTTTTAAGTAATCTATTTTTATAATGGGGTTTAGCTGCTTTTCACTGCTGTGTTTATGCCGCTTTACACCCTCTTGATTCACTTCCAGAGAGAGATCAATACATAGGTTTTAAGACTCTTACTAGTCAGATGTATTCTTGGGCGGTGAATAGGGGCTGTTGAGTCCAGTTCACTGAGCAGGGAGTAGGTCTTGTCTATTACATATTTGGCTTGTGGAACGGTATCTGAGCTAATTTCAAACCCTTGTTTTATGCATCACCCCACCTCACCTTTCCCGTTAAGCAGCCATAGTGCGTTTTCTAAATGTGTGACTCTGTTCTGTTTTGTAATTCAGTTCAAGTGTAGCGATTTTGACATTCCCTCTCTCAGTGATATCTTAGGATAAGTGTCTTTTTCTCTGTGACTTATTTCACTGAGAGTCATCGTACCTAAATCCACTCATCCTGCTGCTACTAGCCTTATGACATTGATTTCATGGCTGAGTGATATTCCATTGTGCCTAAGTACCACAACTTCTTTATCCATTTTTCGCTTTCCTGGGATATTGAAGGTGTGCCGAAGTGGAGGTTCTTGGAAACAGAGCAGCCCTAAACTTTGGGGTGCCTGTGTCTTGTTGATTTTTAGGTTTCCCGATTTATACGCCCATGAGTGGAAGTGCCCTATGCTCTCTAAGCTGTGCTTATTACATGTTTCAGGACACACCGTACACTTCTCCAGAGTGGCTGTTGGCAATTTACAGCCCGCCCATCAGCGCAGCAAGGCTCCCATGTCTCCATGGCCTGTCCTGCATTTCTGGTTTTTACACTTTTTTCAGCATGGCCCTTTTGGCCGATGGCAAGTGAGACTTCTTTGTAGCGCTGATTTGCCTTTCCGGCTTGCCTGGTTGGCCAAAAAGGGCGTATGCGTTTTTTCCTGAATATATTCAGGAAAAAACGCATACGCCCTTTTTGGCCAAGGGCATCATTGTCAACGCTTTGCCGCTTTTCATGTGCTTTCAAGGCGAGTCGAGTCTGCCTCCTGAAACCTGTTTCCTGCAATTCTGCCTTGCTTTCCAATCCTCCTCGTTGCCTTCCCTCAATATATTTGTGGACGAGAGTTATCATTTATAACTCTGCAGGTTTGTGAGTTGCAGTGCCCCTGAGCTCCATTTGTCAACTCGCTTTTTTGGGAGCTGGCCGCCAAAGCGCAGGATTGCTTCAGGCCCTATTCTGGTTCCGGGGGGCAGGCTGAGCCTGTGGTTCGTTCTTCTTCCTGATGGGAAAATAGAGTGACCTGTGCCTGTCCCAACACCTAGAGCTGGTCTCTCATTGGTTCCCCCTCTTCCCGTTCATCCTCAGGCCAAATTGCGACCTGTCCGAAACAGGAGGTTAAAGGTGCTGATTCTCCAAGTAGGGAGATTGTTAGTCGAGCGGCTGGAATGGCGAACCCGAGCACAAGGAGAGGAGAAATGAGGTGCGTTTGAGAAACCTTTCCCGGTCACACGGTGTACCATCTTCTGGGTTTCCCACGCATGTTTTCGATGTAGGAAGATGCCCTTGAACCTGGAGATTTGGGACCCACGGCATGGGTACCACGCAGTATGACTTTAAAGGGTCTGCGTTTGCTCACCCAAGCTCACCAATCCTCTCAGCCCCAAGAGTGTCCAGCCTTATGTCTCATCCAGCTGTGGGTCTAGATATGGTCAATCCAGGTTGCCTCAGAGCCCCTGAACGGATTTTGTAAGAATTTCTCTCTCTTTCACTGTCTTTGTTTTATGGGGTTTTTTTTTAAGTAATCTATTTTTATAATGGGGTTTAGCTGCTTTTCACTGCTGTGTTTATGCTGCTTTACACCCTCTTGATTCACTTCCAGAGAGAGATCAATACATAGGTTTTAAGACTCTTACTAGTCAGATGTATTCTTGGGCGGTGAATAGGGGCTGTTGAGTCCAGTTCACTGAGCAGGGAGTAGGTCTTGTCTATTACATATTTGGCTTGTGGAACGGTATCTGAGCTAATTTCAAACCCTTGTTTTATGCATCACCCCACCTCACCTTTCCCGTTAAGCAGCCATAGTGCGTTTTCTAAATGTGTGACTCTGTTCTGTTTTGTAATTCAGTTCAAGTGTAGCGATTTTGACATTCCCTCTCTCAGTGATATCTTAGGATAAGTGTCTTTTTCTCTGTGACTTATTTCACTGAGAGTGATCGTACCTAAATCCACTCATCCTGCTGCTACTAGCCTTATGACATTGATTTCATGGCTGAGTGATATTCCATTGTGCCTAAGTACCACAACTTCTTTATCCATTTTTCGCTTTCCTGGGATATTGAAGGTGTGCTGAAGTGGAGGTTCTTGGAAACAGAGCAGCCCTAAACTTTGGGGTGCCTGTGTCTTGTTGATTTTTAGGTTTCCCGATTTATACGCCCATGAGTGGAAGTGCCCTATGCTCTCTAAGCTGTGCTTATTACATGTTTCAGGACACACCGTACACTTCTCCAGAGTGGCTGTTGGCAATTTACAGCCCGCCCATCAGCGTAGCAAGGCTCCCATGTCTCCATGGCCTGTCCTGCATTTCTGGTTTTTACACTTTTTTCAGCATGGCCCTTTTGACCGATGGCAAGCGAGACTTCTTTGTAGCGCTGATTTGCCTTTCCGGCTTGCCTGGTTGGCCAAAAAGGGCGTATGCGTTTTTTCCTGAATATATTCAGGAAAAAATGCATACGCCCTTTTTGGCCAAGGGCATCATTGTCAACGCTTTGCCGCTTTTCATGTGCTTTCAAGGCGAGTCGAGTCTGCCTCCTGAAACCTGTTTCCTGCAATTCTGCCTTGCTTTCCAATCCTCCTCGTTGCCTTCCCTCAATATATTTGTGGACGAGAGTTATCATTTATAACTCTGCAGGTTTGTGAGTTGCAGTGCCCCTGAGCTCCATTTGTCAACTCGCTTTTTTGGGAGCTGGCCGCCAAAGCGCAGGATTGCTTCAGGCCCTATTCTGGTTCCGGGGGGCAGGCTGAGCCTGTGGTTCGTTCTTCTTCCTGATGGGAAAATAGAGTGACCTGTGCCTGTCCCAACACCTAGAGCTGGTCTCTCATTGGTTCCCCCTCTTCCCGTTCATCCTCAGGCCAAATTGCGACCTGTCCGAAACAGGAGGTTAAAGGTGCTGATTCTCCAAGTAGGGAGATTGTTAGTCGAGCGGCTGGAATGGCGAACCCGAGCACAAGGAGAGGAGAAATGAGGTGCGTTTGAGAAACCTTTCCCGATCACACGGTGTACCATCTTCTGGGTTTCGCACGCATGTTTTCGATGTAGGAAGATGCCCTTGAACCTGGAGATTTGGGACCCACGGCATGGGTACCACGCAGTATGACTTTAAAGGGTCTGCGTTTGCTCACCCAAGCTCACCAATCCTCTCAGCCCCAAGAGTGTCCAGCCTTATGTCTCATCCAGCTGTGGGTCTAGATATGGTCAATCCAGGTTGCATCAGAGCCCCCGAACGGATTTTGTAAGAATTTCTCTCTCTTTCACTGTCTTTGTTTTATGGGGTTTTTTTTTAAGCAATCTATTTTTATAACGGGGTTTAGCTGCTTTTCACTGCTGTGTTTATGCCGCTTTACACCCTCTTGATTCACTTCCAGAGAGAGATCAATACATAGGTTTTAAGATTCTTACTAGTCAGATGTATTCTTGGGCGGTGAATAGGGGCTGTTGAGTCCAGTTCACTGAGCAGGGAGTAGGTCTTGTCTATTACATATTTGGCTTGTGGAACGGTATCTGAGCTAATTTCAAACCCTTGTTTTATGCATCACCCCACCTCACCTTTCCCGTTAAGCAGCCATAGTGCGTTTTCTAAATGTGTGACTCTGTTCCGTTTTGTAATTCAGTTCAAGTGTAGCGATTTTGACATTCCCTCTCTCAGTGATATCTTAGGATAAGTGTCTTTTTCTCTGTGACTTATTTCACTGAGAGTCATCGTACCTAAATCCACTCATCCTGCTGCTACTAGCCTTATGACATTGATTTCATGGCTGAGTGATATTCCATTGTGCCTAAGTACCACAACTTCTTTATCCATTTTTCGCTTTCCTGGGATATTGAAGGTGTGCCGAAGTGGAGGTTCTTGGAAACAGAGCAGCCCTAAACTTTGGGGTGCCTGTGTCTTGTTGATTTTTAGGTTTCCCGATTTATACGCCCGTGAGTGGAAGTGCCCTATGCTCTCTAAGCTGTGCTTATTACATGTTTCAGGACACACCGTACACTTCTCCAGAGTGGCTGTTGGCAATTTACAGCCCGCCCATCAGCGTAGCAAGGCTCCCATGTCTCCATGGCCTGTCCTGCATTTCTGGTTTTTACACTTTTTTCAGCATGGCCCTTTTGACCGATGGCAAGCGAGCCTTCTTTGTAGCGCTGATTTGCCTTTCCGGCTTGCCTGGTTGGCCAAAAAGGGCGTATGCGTTTTTTCCTGAATATATTCAGGAAAAAACGCATACGCCCTTTTTGGCCAAGGGCATCATTGTCAACGCTTTGCCGCTTTTCATGTGCTTTCAAGGCGAGTCGAGTCTGCCTCCTGAAACCTGTTTCCTGCAATTCTGCCTTGCTTTCCAATCCTCCTCGTTGCCTTCCCTCAATATATTTGTGGACGAGAGTTATCATTTATAACTCTGCAGGTTTGTGAGTTGCAGTGCCCCTGAGCTCCATTTGTCAACTCGCTTTTTTGGGAGCTGGCCGCCAAAGCGCAGGATTGCTTCAGGCCCTAATCTGGTTCCGGGGGGCAGGCTGAGCCTGTGGTTCATTCTTCTTCCTGATGGGAAAATAGAGTGACCTGTGCCTGTCCCAACACCTAGAGCTGGTCTCTCATTGGTTCCCCCTCTTCCCGTTCATCCTCAGGCCAAATTGCGACCTGTCCGAAACAGGAGGTTAAAGGTGCTGATTCTCCAAGTAGGGAGATTGTTAGTCGAGCGGCTGGAATGGCGAACCCGAGCACAAGGAGAGGAGAAATGAGGTGCGTTTGAGAAACCTTTCCCGATCACACGGTGTACCATCTTCTGGGTTTCGCACGCATGTTTTCGATGTAGGAAGATGCCCTTGAACCTGGAGATTTGGGACCCACGGCATGGGTACCACGCAGTATGACTTTAAAGGGTCTGCGTTTGCTCACCCAAGCTCACCAATCCTCTCAGCCCCAAGAGTGTCCAGCCTTATGTCTCATCCAGCTGTGGGTCTAGATATGGTCAATCCAGGTTGCATCAGAGCCCCTGAACGGATTTTGTAAGAATTTCTCTCTCTTTCACTGTCTTTGTTTTATGGGGTTTTTTTTTAAGTAATCTATTTTTATAATGGGGTTTAGCTGCTTTTCACTGCTGTGTTTATGCCGCTTTACACCCTCTTGATTCACTTCCAGAGAGAGATCAATACATAGGTTTTAAGACTCTTACTAGTCAGATGTATTCTTGGGCAGTGAATAGGGGCTGTTGAGTCCAGTTCACTGAGCAGGGAGTAGGTCTTGTCTATTACATATTTGGCTTGTGGAACGGTATCTGAGCTAATTTCAAACCCTTGTTTTATGCATCACCCCACCTCACCTTTCCCGTTAAGCAGCCATAGTGCGTTTTCTAAATGTGTGACTCTGTTCTGTTTTGTAATTCAGTTCAAGTGTAGCGATTTTGACATTCCCTCTCTCAGTGATATCTTAGGATAAGTGTCTTTTTCTCTGTGACTTATTTCACTGAGAGTCATCGTACCTAAATCCACTCATCCTGCTGCTACTAGCCTTATGACATTGATTTCATGGCTGAGTGATATTCCATTGTGCCTAAGTACCACAACTTCTTTATCCATTTTTCGCTTTCCTGGGATATTGAAGGTGTGCCGAAGTGGAGGTTCTTGGAAACAGAGCAGCCCTAAAGTTTGGGGTGCCTGTGTCTTGTTGATTTTTAGGTTTCCCGATTTATACGCCCATGAGTGGAAGTGCCCTATGCTCTCTAAGCTGTGCTTATTACATGTTTCAGGACACACCGTACACTTCTCCAGAGTGGCTGTTGGCAATTGACAGCCCGCCCATCAGCGTAGCAAGGCTCCCATGTCTCCATGGCCTGTCCTGCATTTCTGGTTTTTACACTTTTTTCAGCATGGCCCTTTTGACCGATGGCAAGCGAGCCTTCTTTGTAGCGCTGATTTGCCTTTCCGGCTTGCCTGGTTGGCCAAAAAGGGCGTATGCGTTTTTTCCTGAATATATTCAGGAAAAAACGCATACGCCCTTTTTGGCCAAGGGCATCATTGTCAACGCTTTGCCGCTTTTCATGTGCTTTCAAGGCGAGTCGAGTCTGCCTCCTGAAACCTGTTTCCTGCAATTCTGCCTTGCTTTCCAATCCTCCTCGTTGCCTTCCCTCAATATATTTGTGGACGAGAGTTATCATTTATAACTCTGCAGGTTTGTGAGTTGCAGTGCCCCTGAGCTCCATTTGTCAACTCGCTTTTTTGGGAGCTGGCCGCCAAAGCGCAGGATTGCTTCAGGCCCTATTCTGGTTCCGGGGGGCAGGCTGAGCCTGTGGTTCGTTCTTCTTCCTGATGGGAAAATAGAGTGACCTGTGCCTGTCCCAACACCTAGAGCTGGTCTCTCATTGGTTCCCCCTCTTCCCGTTCATCCTCAGGCCAAATTGCGACCTGTCCGAAACAGGAGGTTAAAGGTGCTGATTCTCCAAGTAGGGAGATTGTTAGTCGAGCGGCTGGAATGGCGAACCCGAGCACAAGGAGAGGAGAAATGAGGTGCGTTTGAGAAACCTTTCCCGATCACACGGTGTACCATCTTCTGGGTTTCGCACGCATGTTTTCGATGTAGGAAGATGCCCTTGAACCTGGAGATTTGGGACCCACGGCATGGGTACCACGCAGTATGACTTTAAAGGGTCTGCGTTTGCTCACCCAAGCTCACCAATCCTCTCAGCCCCAAGAGTGTCCAGCCTTATGTCTCATCCAGCTGTGGGTCTAGATATGGTCAATCCAGGTTGCATCAGAGCCCCCGAACGGATTTTGTAAGAATTTCTCTCTCTTTCACTGTCTTTGTTTTATGGGGTTTTTTTTTAAGCAATCTATTTTTATAACGGGGTTTAGCTGCTTTTCACTGCTGTGTTTATGCCGCTTTACACCCTCTTGATTCACTTCCAGAGAGAGATCAATACATAGGTTTTAAGATTCTTACTAGTCAGATGTATTCTTGGGCGGTGAATAGGGGCTGTTGAGTCCAGTTCACTGAGCAGGGAGTAGGTCTTGTCTATTACATATTTGGCTTGTGGAACGGTATCTGAGCTAATTTCAAACCCTTGTTTTATGCATCACCCCACCTCACCTTTCCCGTTAAGCAGCCATAGTGCGTTTTCTAAATGTGTGACTCTGTTCCGTTTTGTAATTCAGTTCAAGTGTAGCGATTTTGACATTCCCTCTCTCAGTGATATCTTAGGATAAGTGTCTTTTTCTCTGTGACTTATTTCACTGAGAGTCATCGTACCTAAATCCACTCATCCTGCTGCTACTAGCCTTATGACATTGATTTCATGGCTGAGTGATATTCCATTGTGCCTAAGTACCACAACTTCTTTATCCATTTTTCGCTTTCCTGGGATATTGAAGGTGTGCCGAAGTGGAGGTTCTTGGAAACAGAGCAGCCCTAAACTTTGGGGTGCCTGTGTCTTGTTGATTTTTAGGTTTCCCGATTTATACGCCCGTGAGTGGAAGTGCCCTATGCTCTCTAAGCTGTGCTTATTACATGTTTCAGGACACACCGTACACTTCTCCAGAGTGGCTGTTGGCAATTTACAGCCCGCCCATCAGCGTAGCAAGGCTCCCATGTCTCCATGGCCTGTCCTGCATTTCTGGTTTTTACACTTTTTTCAGCATGGCCCTTTTGACCGATGGCAAGCGAGCCTTCTTTGTAGCGCTGATTTGCCTTTCCGGCTTGCCTGGTTGGCCAAAAAGGGCGTATGCGTTTTTTCCTGAATATATTCAGGAAAAAACGCATACGCCCTTTTTGGCCAAGGGCATCATTGTCAACGCTTTGCCGCTTTTCATGTGCTTTCAAGGCGAGTCGAGTCTGCCTCCTGAAACCTGTTTCCTGCAATTCTGCCTTGCTTTCCAATCCTCCTCGTTGCCTTCCCTCAATATATTTGTGGACGAGAGTTATCATTTATAACTCTGCAGGTTTGTGAGTTGCAGTGCCCCTGAGCTCCATTTGTCAACTCGCTTTTTTGGGAGCTGGCCGCCAAAGCGCAGGATTGCTTCAGGCCCTAATCTGGTTCCGGGGGGCAGGCTGAGCCTGTGGTTCATTCTTCTTCCTGATGGGAAAATAGAGTGACCTGTGCCTGTCCCAACACCTAGAGCTGGTCTCTCATTGGTTCCCCCTCTTCCCGTTCATCCTCAGGCCAAATTGCGACCTGTCCGAAACAGGAGGTTAAAGGTGCTGATTCTCCAAGTAGGGAGATTGTTAGTCGAGCGGCTGGAATGGCGAACCCGAGCACAAGGAGAGGAGAAATGAGGTGCGTTTGAGAAACCTTTCCCGATCACACGGTGTACCATCTTCTGGGTTTCGCACGCATGTTTTCGATGTAGGAAGATGCCCTTGAACCTGGAGATTTGGGACCCACGGCATGGGTACCACGCAGTATGACTTTAAAGGGTCTGCGTTTGCTCACCCAAGCTCACCAATCCTCTCAGCCCCAAGAGTGTCCAGCCTTATGTCTCATCCAGCTGTGGGTCTAGATATGGTCAATCCAGGTTGCATCAGAGCCCCTGAACGGATTTTGTAAGAATTTCTCTCTCTTTCACTGTCTTTGTTTTATGGGGTTTTTTTTTAAGTAATCTATTTTTATAATGGGGTTTAGCTGCTTTTCACTGCTGTGTTTATGCCGCTTTACACCCTCTTGATTCACTTCCAGAGAGAGATCAATACATAGGTTTTAAGACTCTTACTAGTCAGATGTATTCTTGGGCAGTGAATAGGGGCTGTTGAGTCCAGTTCACTGAGCAGGGAGTAGGTCTTGTCTATTACATATTTGGCTTGTGGAACGGTATCTGAGCTAATTTCAAACCCTTGTTTTATGCATCACCCCACCTCACCTTTCCCGTTAAGCAGCCATAGTGCGTTTTCTAAATGTGTGACTCTGTTCTGTTTTGTAATTCAGTTCAAGTGTAGCGATTTTGACATTCCCTCTCTCAGTGATATCTTAGGATAAGTGTCTTTTTCTCTGTGACTTATTTCACTGAGAGTCATCGTACCTAAATCCACTCATCCTGCTGCTACTAGCCTTATGACATTGATTTCATGGCTGAGTGATATTCCATTGTGCCTAAGTACCACAACTTCTTTATCCATTTTTCGCTTTCCTGGGATATTGAAGGTGTGCCGAAGTGGAGGTTCTTGGAAACAGAGCAGCCCTAAAGTTTGGGGTGCCTGTGTCTTGTTGATTTTTAGGTTTCCCGATTTATACGCCCATGAGTGGAAGTGCCCTATGCTCTCTAAGCTGTGCTTATTACATGTTTCAGGACACACCGTACACTTCTCCAGAGTGGCTGTTGGCAATTGACAGCCCGCCCATCAGCGTAGCAAGGCTCCCATGTCTCCATGGCCTGTCCTGCATTTCTGGTTTTTACACTTTTTTCAGCATGGCCCTTTTGACCGATGGCAAGCGAGACTTCTTTGTAGCGCTGATTTGCCTTTCCGGCTTGCCTGGTTGGCCAAAAAGGGCGTATGCGTTTTTTCCTGAATATATTCAGGAAAAAACGCATACGCCCTTTTTGGCCAAGGGCATCATTGTCAACGCTTTGCCGCTTTTCATGTGCTTTCAAGGCGAGTCGAGTCTGCCTCCTGAAACCTGTTTCCTGCAATTCTGCCTTGCTTTCCAATCCTCCTCGTTGCCTTCCCTCAATATATTTGTGGACGAGAGTTATCATTTATAACTCTGCAGGTTTGTGAGTTGCAGTGCCCCTGAGCTCCATTTGTCAACTCGCTTTTTTGGGAGCTGGCCGCCAAAGCGCAGGATTGCTTCAGGCCCTATTCTGGTTCCGGGGGGCAGGCTGAGCCTGTGGTTCGTTCTTCTTCCTGATGGGAAAATAGAGTGACCTGTGCCTGTCCCAACACCTAGAGCTGGTCTCTCATTGGTTCCCCCTCTTCCCGTTCATCCTCAGGCCAAATTGCGACCTGTCCGAAACAGGAGGTTAAAGGTGCTGATTCTCCAAGTAGGGAGATTGTTAGTCGAGCGGCTGGAATGGCGAACCCGAGCACAAGGAGAGGAGAAATGAGGTGCGTTTGAGAAACCTTTCCCGATCACACGGTGTACCATCTTCTGGGTTTCCCACGCATGTTTTCGATGTAGGAAGATGCCCTTGAACCTGGAGATTTGGGACCCACGGCATGGGTACCACGCAGTATGACTTTAAAGGGTCTGCGTTTGCTCACCCAAGCTCACCAATCCTCTCAGCCCCAAGAGTGTCCAGCCTTATGTCTCATCCAGCTGTGGGTCTAGATATGGTCAATCCAGGTTGCATCAGAGCCCCCGAACGGATTTTGTAAGAATTTCTCTCTCTTTCACTGTCTTTGTTTTATGGGGGTTTTTTTTTAAGTAATCTATTTTTATAATGGGGTTTAGCTGCTTTTCACTGCTGTGTTTATGCCGCTTTACACCCTCTTGATTCACTTCCAGAGAGAGATCAATACATAGGTTTTAAGACTCTTACTAGTCAGATGTATTCTTGGGCGGTGAATAGGGGCTGTTGAGTCCAGTTCACTGAGCAGGGAGTAGGTCTTGTCTATTACATATTTGGCTTGTGGAACGGTATCTGAGCTAATTTCAAACCCTTGTTTTATGCATCACCCCACCTCACCTTTCCCGTTAAGCAGCCATAGTGCGTTTTCTAAATGTGTGACTCTGTTCTGTTTTGTAATTCAGTTCAAGTGTAGCGATTTTGACATTCCCTCTCTCAGTGATATCTTAGGATAAGTGTCTTTTTCTCTGTGACTTTTTTCACTGAGAGTCATCGTACCTAAATCCACTCATCCTGCTGCTACTAGCCTTATGACATTGATTTCATGGCTGAGTGATATTCCATTGTGCCTAAGTACCACAACTTCTTTATCCATTTTTCGCTTTCCTGGGATATTGAAGGTGTGCCGAAGTGGAGGTTCTTGGAAACAGAGCAGCCCTAAACTTTGGGGTGCCTGTGTCTTGTTGATTTTTAGGTTTCCCGATTTATACGCCCATGAGTGGAAGTGCCCTATGCTCTCTAAGCTGTGCTTATTACATGTTTCAGGACACACCGTACACTTCTCCAGAGTGGCTGTTGGCAATTTACAGCCCGCCCATCAGCGTAGCAAGGCTCCCATGTCTCCATGGCCTGTCCTGCATTTCTGGTTTTTACACTTCTTTCAGCATGGCCCGTTTGACCGATGGCAAGCGAGACTTCTTTGTAGCGCTGATTTGCCTTTCCGGCTTGCCTGGTTGGCCAAAAAGGGCGTATGCGTTTTTTTCTGAATATATTCAGGAAAAAACGCATACGCCCTTTTTGGCCAAGGGCATCATCGTTAACGCTTTGCTGCTTTTCATGTGCTTTCAAGGCGAGTCGAGTCTGCCTCCTGAAACCTGTTTCCTGCAATTCTGCCTTGCTTTCCAATCCTCCTCGTTGCCTTCCCTCAATATATTTGTGGACGAGCGTTATCATTTATAACTCTGCAGGTTTGTGAGTTGCAGTGCCCCTGAGCTCCATTTGTCAACTCGCTTTTTTGGGAGCTGGCCGCCAAAGCGCAGGATTGCTTCAGGCCGTATTCTGGTTCCGGGGGGCAGGCTGAGCCTGTGGTTCATTCTTCTTCCTGATGGGAAAATAGAGTGACCTGTGCCTGTCCCAACACCTAGAGCTGGTCTCTCATTGGTTCCCCCTCTTCCCGTTCATCCTCAGGCCAAATTGCGACCTGTCCGAAACAGGAGGTTAAAGGTGCTGATTCTCCAAGTAGGGAGATTGTCAGTCGAGCGGCTGGAATGGCGAACCCGAGCACAAGGAGAGGAGAAATGAGGTGCGTTTGAGAAACCTTTCCCGATCACACGGTGTACCATCTTCTGGGTTTCGCACGCATGTTTTCGATGTAGGAAGATGCCCTTGAACCTGGAGATTTGGGACCCACGGCATGGGTACCACGCAGTATGACTTTAAAGGGTCTGCGTTTGCTCACCCAAGCTCACCAATCCTCTCAGCCCCAAGAGTGTCCAGCCTTATGTCTCATCCAGCTGTGGGTCTAGATATGGTCAATCCAGGTTGCATCAGAGCCCCCGAACGGATTTTGTAAGAATTTCTCTCTCTTTCACTGTCTTTGTTTTATGGGGTTTTTTTTTAAGTAATCTATTTTTATAATGGGGTTTAGCTGCTTTTCACTGCTGTCTTTATGCCGCTTTACACCCTCTTGATTCACTTCCAGAGAGAGATCAATACATAGGTTTTAAGACTCTTACTAGTCAGATGTATTCTTGGGCGGTGAATAGGGGCTGTTGAGTCCAGTTCACTGAGCAGGGAGTAGGTCTTGTCTATTACATATTTGGCTTGTGGAACGGTATCTGAGCTAATTTCAAACCCTTGTTTTATGCATCACCCCACCTCACCTTTCCCGTTAAGCAGCCATAGTGCGTTTTCTAAATGTGTGACTCTGTTCTGTTTTGTAATTCAGTTCAAGTGTAGCGATTTTGACATTCCCTCTCTCAGTGATATCTTAGGATAAGTGTCTTTTTCTCTGTGACTTATTTCACTGAGAGTCATCGTACCTAAATCCACTCATCCTGCTGCTACTAGCCTTATGACATTGATTTCATGGCTGAGTGATATTCCATTGTGCCTAAGTACCACAACTTCTTTATCCATTTTTCGCTTTCCTGGGATATTGAAGGTGTGCCGAAGTGGAGGTTCTTGGAAACAGAGCAGCCCTAAAGTTTGGGGTGCCTGTGTCTTGTTGATTTTTAGGTTTCCCGATTTATACGCCCATGAGTGGAAGTGCCCTATGCTCTCGAAGCTGTGCTTATTACATGTTTCAGGACACACCGTACACTTCTCCAGAGTGGCTGTTGCCAATTGACAGCCCGCCCATCAGCGCAGCAAGGCTCCCATGTCTCCATGGCCTGTCCTGCATTTCTGGTTTTTACACTTTTTTCAGCATGGCCCTTTTGACCGATGGCAAGCGAGACTTCTTTGTAGCGCTGATTTGCCTTTCCGGCTTGCCTGGTTGGCCAAAAAGGGCGTATGCGTTTTTTCCTGAATATATTCAGGAAAAAACGCATACGCCCTTTTTGGCCAAGGGCATCATTGTCAACGCTTTGCCGCTTTTCATGTGCTTTCAAGGCGAGTCGAGTCTGCCTCCTGAAACCTGTTTCCTGCAATTCTGCCTTGCTTTCCAATCCTCCTCGTTGCCTTCCCTCAATATATTTGTGGACGAGAGTTATCATTTATAACTCTGCAGGTTTGTCAGTTGCAGTGCCCCTGAGCTCCATTTGTCAACTCGCTTTTTTGGGAGCTGGCCGCCAAAGCGCAGGATTGCTTCAGGCCGTATTCTGGTTCCGGGGGGCAGGCTGAGCCTGTGGTTCATTCTTCTTCCTGATGGGAAAATAGAGTGACCTGTGCCTGTCCCAACACCTAGAGCTGGTCTCTCATTGGTTCCCCCTCTTCCCGTTCATCCTCAGGCCAAATTGCGACCTGTCCGAAACAGGAGGTTAAAGGTGCTGATTCTCCAAGTAGGGAGATTGTTAGTCGAGCGGCTGGAATGGCGAACCCGAGCACAAGGAGAGGAGAAATGAGGTGCGTTTGAGAAACCTTTCCCGATCACACGGTGTACCATCTTCTGGGTTTCGCACGCATGTTTTCGATGTAGGAAGATGCCCTTGAACCTGGAGATTTGGGACCCACGGCATGGGTACCACGCAGTATGACTTTAAAGGGTCTGCGTTTGCTCACCCAAGCTCACCAATCCTCTCAGCCCCAAGAGTGTCCAGCCTTATGTCTCATCCAGCTGTGGGTCTAGATATGGTCAATCCAGGTTGCATCAGAGCCCCTGAACGGATTTTGTAAGAATTTCTCTCTCTTTCACTGTCTTTGTTTTATGGGGTTTTTTTTAAAGTAATCTATTTTTATAATGGGGTTTAGCTGCTTTTCACTGCTGTGTTTATGCCGCTTTACACCCTCTTGATTCACTTCCAGAGAGAGATCAATACATAGGTTTTAAGACTCTTACTAGTCAGATGTATTCTTGGGCGGTGAATAGGGGCTGTTGAGTCCAGTTCACTGAGCAGGGAGTAGGTCTTGTCTATTACATATTTGGCTTGTGGAACGGTATCTGAGCTAATTTCAAACCCTTGTTTTATGCATCACCCCACCTCACCTTTCCCGTTAAGCAGCCATAGTGCGTTTTCTAAATGTGTGACTCTGTTCTGTTTTGTAATTCAGTTCAAGTGTAGCGATTTTGACATTCCCTCTCTCAGTGATATCTTAGGATAAGTGTCTTTTTCTCTGTGACTTATTTCACTGAGAGTCATCGTACCTAAATCCACTCATCCTGCTGCTACTAGCCTTATGACATTGATTTCATGGCTGAGTGATATTCCATTGTGCCTAAGTACCACAACTTCTTTATCCATTTTTCGCTTTCCTGGGATATTGAAGGTGTGCCGAAGTGGAGGTTCTTGGAAACAGAGCAGCCCTAAAGTTTGGGGTGCCTGTGTCTTGTTGATTTTTAGGTTTCCCGATTTATACGCCCATGAGTGGAAGTGCCCTATGCTCTCTAAGCTGTGCTTATTACATGTTTCAGGACACACCGTACACTTCTCCAGAGTGGCTGTTGGCAATTTACAGCCCGCCCATCAGCGTAGCAAGGCTCCCATGTCTCCATGGCCTGTCCTGCATTTCTGGTTTTTACACTTCTTTCAGCATGGCCCTTTTGACCGATGGCAAGCGAGACTTCTTTGTAGCGCTGATTTGCCTTTCCGGCTTGCCTGGTTGGCCAAAAAGGGCGTATGCGTTTTTTCCTGAATATATTCAGGAAAAAACGCATACGCCCTTTTTGGCCAAGGGCATCATTGTCAACGCTTTGCCGCTTTTCATGTGCTTTCAAGGCGAGTCGAGTCTGCCTCCTGAAACCTGTTTCCTGCAATTCTGCCTTGCTTTCCAATCCTCCTCGTTGCCTTCCCTCAATATATTTGTGGACGAGAGTTATCATTTATAACTCTGCAGGTTTGTGAGTTGCAGTGCCCCTGAGCTCCATTTGTCAACTCGCTTTTTTGGGAGCTGGCCGCCAAAGCGCAGGATTGCTTCAGGCCCTATTCTGGTTCCGGGGGGCAGGCTGAGCCTGTGGTTCGTTCTTCTTCCTGATGGGAAAATAGAGTGACCTGTGCCTGTCCCAACACCTAGAGCTGGTCTCTCATTGGTTCCCCCTCTTCCCGTTCATCCTCAGGCCAAATTGCGACCTGTCCGAAACAGGAGGTTAAAGGTGCTGATTCTCCAAGTAGGGAGATTGTTAGTCGAGCGGCTGGAATGGCGAACCCGAGCACAAGGAGAGGAGAAATGAGGTGCGTTTGAGAAACCTTTCCCGATCACACGGTGTACCATCTTCTGGGTTTCGCACGCATGTTTTCGATGTAGGAAGATGCCCTTGAACCTGGAGATTTGGGACCCACGGCATGGGTACCACGCAGTATGACTTTAAAGGGTCTGCGTTTGCTCACCCAAGCTCACCAATCCTCTGAGCCCCAAGAGTGTCCAGCCTTATGTCTCATCCAGCTGTGGGTCTAGATATGGTCAATCCAGGTTGCATCAGAGCCCCTGAACGGATTTTGTAAGAATTTCTCTCTCTTTCACTGTCTTTGTTTTATGGCGTTTTTTTTTTTTAAGTAATCTATTTTTATAATGGGGTTTAGCTGCTTTTCACTGCTGTGTTTATGCCGCTTTACACCGTCTTGATTCACTTCCAGAGAGAGATCAATACATAGGTTTTAAGACTCTTACTAGTCAGATGTATTCTTGGGCGGTGAATAGGGGCTGTTGAGTCCAGTTCACTGAGCAGGGAGTAGGTCTTGTCTATTACATATTTGGCTTGTGGAACGGTATCTGAGCTAATTTCAAACCCTTGTTTTATGCATCACCCCACCTCACCTTTCCCGTTAAGCAGCCATAGTGCGTTTTCTAAATGTGTGACTCTGTTCTGTTTTGTAATTCAGTTCAAGTGTAGCGATTTTGACATTCCCTCTCTCAGTGATATCTTAGGATAAGTGTCTTTTTCTCTGTGACTTATTTCACTGAGAGTCATCGTACCTAAATCCACTCATCCTGCTGCTACTAGCCTTATGACATTGATTTCATGGCTGAGTGATATTCCATTGTGCCTAAGTACCACAACTTCTTTATCCATTTTTCGCTTTCCTGGGATATTGAAGGTGTGCCGAAGTGGAGGTTCTTGGAAACAGAGCAGCCCTAAAGTTTGGGGTGCCTGTGTCTTGTTGATTTTTAGGTTTCCCGATTTATACGCCCATGAGTGGAAGTGCCCTATGCTCTCTAAGCTGTGCTTATTACATGTTTCAGGACACACCGTACACTTCTCCAGAGTGGCTGTTGGCAATTTACAGCCCGCCCATCAGCGTAGCAAGGCTCCCATGTCTCCATGGCCTGTCCTGCATTTCTGGTTTTTACACTTTTTTCAGCATGGCCCTTTTGACCGATGGCAAGCGAGACTTCTTTGTAGCGCTGATTTGCCTTTCCGGCTTGCCTGGTTGGCCAAAAAGGGCGTATGCGTTTTTTCCTGAATATATTCAGGAAAAAACGCATACGCCCTTTTTGGCCAAGGGCATCATTGTCAACGCTTTGCCGCTTTTCATGTGCTTTCAAGGCGAGTCGAGTCTGCCTCCTGAAACCTGTTTCCTGCAATTCTGCCTTGCTTTCCAATCCTCCTCGTTGCCTTCCCTCAATATATTTGTGGACGAGAGTTATCATTTATAACTCTGCAGGTTTGTGAGTTGCAGTGCCCCTGAGCTCCATTTGTCAACTCGCTTTTTTGGGAGCTGGCCGCCAAAGCGCAGGATTGCTTCAGGCCCTATTCTGGTTCCGGGGGGCAGGCTGAGCCTGTGGTTCGTTCTTCTTCCTGATGGGAAAATAGAGTGACCTGTGCCTGTCCCAACACCTAGAGCTGGTCTCTCATTGGTTCCCCCTCTTCCCGTTCATCCTCAGGCCAAATTGCGACCTGTCCGAAACAGGAGGTTAAAGGTGCTGATTCTCCAAGTAGGGAGATTGTTAGTCGAGCGGCTGGAATGGCGAACCCGAGCACAAGGAGAGGAGAAATGAGGTGCGTTGGAGAAACCTTTCCCGATCACACGGTGTACCATCTTCTGGGTTTCGCACGCATGTTTTCGATGTAGGAAGATGCCCTTGAACCTGGAGATTTGGGACCCACGGCATGGGTACCACGCAGTATGACTTTAAAGGGTCTGCGTTTGCTCACCCAAGCTCACCAATCCTCTCAGCCCCAAGAGTGTCCAGCCTTATGTCTCATCCAGCTGTGGGTCTAGATATGGTCAATCCAGGTTGCATCAGAGCCCCCGAACGGATTTTGTAAGAATTTCTCTCTCTTTCACTGTCTTTGTTTTATGGGGTTTTTTTTAAGTAATCTATTTTTATAATGGGGTTTAGCTGCTTTTCACTGCTGTGTTTATGCCGCTTTACACCCTCTTGATTCACTTCCAGAGAGAGATCAATACATAGGTTTTAAGACTCTTCCTAGTCAGATGTATTCTTGGGCGGTGAATAGGGGCTGTTGAGTCCAGTTCACTGAGCAGGGAGTAGGTCTTGTCTATTACATATTTGGCTTGTGGAACGGTATCTGAGCTAATTTCAAACCCTTGTTTTATGCATCACCCCACCTCACCTTTCCCGTTAAGCAGCCATAGTGCGTTTTCTAAATGTGTGACTCTGTTCCGTTTTGTAATTCAGTTCAAGTGTAGCGATTTTGACATTCCCTCTCTCAGTGATATCTTAGGATAAGTGTCTTTTTCTCTGTGACTTTTTTCACTGAGAGTCATCGTACCTAAATCCACTCATCCTGCTGCTACTAGCCTTATGACATTGATTTCATGGCTGAGTGATATTCCATTGTGCCTAAGTACCACAACTTCTTTATCCATTTTTCGCTTTCCTGGGATATTGAAGGTGTGCCGAAGTGGAGGTTCTTGGAAACAGAGCAGCCCTAAAGTTTGGGGTGCCTGTGTCTTGTTGATTTTTAGGTTTCCCGATTTATACGCCCATGAGTGGAAGTGCCCTATGCTCTCTAAGCTGTGCTTATTACATGTTTCAGGACACACCGTACACTTCTCCAGAGTGGCTGTTGGCAATTTACAGCCCGCCCATCAGCGTAGCAAGGCTCCCATGTCTCCATGGCCTGTCCTGCATTTCTGGTTTTTACACTTTTTTCAGCATGGCCCTTTTGACCGATGGCAAGCAAGCCTTCTTTGTAGCGCTGATTTGCCTTTCCGGCTTGCCTGGTTGGCCAAAAAGGGCGTATGCGTTTTTTCCTGAATATATTCAGGAAAAAACGCATACGCCCTTTTTGGCCAAGGGCATCATTGTCAACGCTTTGCCGCTTTTCATGTGCTTTCAAGGCGAGTCGAGTCTGCCTCCTGAAACCTGTTTCCTGCAATTCTGCCTTGCTTTCCAATCCTCCTCGTTGCCTTCCCTCAATATATTTGTGGACGAGAGTTATCATTTATAACTCTGCAGGTTTGTGAGTTGCAGTGCCCCTGAGCTCCATTTGTCAACTCGCTTTTTTGGGAGCTGGCCGCCAAAGCGCAGGATTGCTTCAGGCCCTAATCTGGTTCCGGGGGGCAGGCTGAGCCTGTGGTTCATTCTTCTTCCTGATGGGAAAATAGAGTGACCTGTGCCTGTCCCAACACCTAGAGCTGGTCTCTCATTGGTTCCCCCTCTTCCCGTTCATCCTCAGGCCAAATTGCGACCTGTCCGAAACAGGAGGTTAAAGGTGCTGATTCTCCAAGTAGGGAGATTGTTAGTCGAGCGGCTGGAATGGCGAACCCGAGCACAAGGAGAGGAGAAATGCGGTGCGTTTGAGAAACCTTTCCCGGTCACACGGTGTACCATCTTCTGGGTTTCCCACGCATGTTTTCGATGTAGGAAGATGCCCTTGAACCTGGAGATTTGGGACCCACGGCATGGGTACCACGCAGTATGACTTTAAAGGGTCTGCGTTTGCTCACCCAAGCTCACCAATCCTCTGAGCCCCAAGAGTGTCCAGCCTTATGTCTCATCCAGCTGTGGGTCTAGATATGGTCAATCCAGGTTGCATCAGAGCCCCTGAACGGATTTTGTAAGAATTTCTCTCTCTTTCACTGTCTTTGTTTTATGGGGTTTTTTTTTAAGTAATCTATTTTTATAATGGGGTTTAGCTGCTTTTCACTGCTGTGTTTATGCCGCTTTACACCCTCTTGATTCACTTCCAGAGAGAGATCAATACATAGGTTTTAAGACTCTTACTAGTCAGATGTATTCTTGGGCGGTGAATAGGGGCTGTTGAGTCCAGTTCACTGAGCAGGGAGTAGGTCTTGTCTATTACATATTTGGCTTGTGGAACGGTATCTGAGCTAATTTCAAACCCTTGTTTTATGCATCACCCCACCTCACCTTTCCCGTTAAGCAGCCATAGTGCGTTTTCTAAATGTGTGACTCTGTTCTGTTTTGTAATTCAGTTCAAGTGTAGCGATTTTGACATTCCCTCTCTCAGTGATATCTTAGGATAAGTGTCTTTTTCTCTGTGACTTATTTCACTGAGAGTCATCGTACCTAAATCCACTCATCCTGCTGCTACTAGCCTTATGACATTGATTTCATGGCTGAGTGATATTCCATTGTGCCTAAGTACCACAACTTCTTTATCCATTTTTCGCTTTCCTGGGATATTGAAGGTGTGCCGAAGTGGAGGTTCTTGGAAACAGAGCAGCCCTAAAGTTTGGGGTGCCTGTGTCTTGTTGATTTTTAGGTTTCCCGATTTATACGCCCATGAGTGGAAGTGCCCTATGCTCTCTAAGCTGTGCTTATTACATGTTTCAGGACACACCGTACACTTCTCCAGAGTGGCTGTTGGCAATTTACAGCCCGCCCATCAGCGTAGCAAGGCTCCCATGTCTCCATGGCCTGTCCTGCATTTCTGGTTTTTACACTTTTTTCAGCATGGCCCTTTTGACCGATGGCAAGCGAGACTTCTTTGTAGCGCTGATTTGCCTTTCCGGCTTGCCTGGTTGGCCAAAAAGGGCGTATGCGTTTTTTCCTGAATATATTCAGGAAAAAACGCATACGCCCTTTTTGGCCAAGGGCATCATTGTCAACGCTTTGCCGCTTTTCATGTGCTTTCAAGGCGAGTCGAGTCTGCCTCCTGAAACCTGTTTCCTGCAATTCTGCCTTGCTTTCCAATCCTCCTCGTTGCCTTCCCTCAATATATTTGTGGACGAGAGTTATCATTTATAACTCTGCAGGTTTGTGAGTTGCAGTGCCCCTGAGCTCCATTTGTCAACTCGCTTTTTTGGGAGCTGGCCGCCAAAGCGCAGGATTGCTTCAGGCCGTATTCTGGTTCCGGGGGGCAGGCTGAGCCTGTGGTTCATTCTTCTTCCTGATGGAAAAATAGAGTGACCTGTGCCTGTCCCAACACCTAGAGCTGGTCTCTCATTGGTTCCCCCTCTTCCCGTTCATCCTCAGGCCAAATTGCGACCTGTCCGAAACAGGAGGTTAAAGGTGCTGATTCTCCAAGTAGGGAGATTGTTAGTCGAGCGGCTGGAATGGCGAACCCGAGCACAAGGAGAGGAGAAATGAGGTGCGTTTGAGAAACCTTTCCCGATCACACGGTGTACCATCTTCTGGGTTTCGCACGCATGTTTTCGATGTAGGAAGATGCCCTTGAACCTGGAGATTTGGGACCCACGGCATGGGTACCACGCAGTATGACTTTAAAGGGTCTGCGTTTGCTCACCCAAGCTCACCAATCCTCTCAGCCCCAAGAGTGTCCAGCCTTATGTCTCATCCAGCTGTGGGTCTAGATATGGTCAATCCAGGTTGCATCAGAGCCCCCGAACGGATTTTGTAAGAATTTCTCTCTCTTTCACTGTCTTTGTTTTATGGGGTTTTTTTTAAGTAATCTATTTTTATAATGGGGTTTAGCTGCTTTTCACTGCTGTGTTTATGCCGCTTTACACCCTCTTGATTCACTTCCAGAGAGAGATCAATACATAGGTTTTAAGACTCTTCCTAGTCAGATGTATTCTTGGGCGGTGAATAGGGGCTGTTGAGTCCAGTTCACTGAGCAGGGAGTAGGTCTTGTCTATTACATATTTGGCTTGTGGAACGGTATCTGAGCTAATTTCAAACCCTTGTTTTATGCATCACCCCACCTCACCTTTCCCGTTAAGCAGCCATAGTGCGTTTTCTAAATGTGTGACTCTGTTCCGTTTTGTAATTCAGTTCAAGTGTAGCGATTTTGACATTCCCTCTCTCAGTGATATCTTAGGATAAGTGTCTTTTTCTCTGTGACTTATTTCACTGAGAGTCATCGTACCTAAATCCACTCATCCTGCTGCTACTAGCCTTATGACATTGATTTCATGGCTGAGTGATATTCCATTGTGCCTAAGTACCACAACTTCTTTATCCATTTTTCGCGTTCCTGGGATATTGAAGGTGTGCCGAAGTGGAGGTTCTTGGAAACAGAGCAGCCCTAAAGTTTGGGGTGCCTGTGTCTTGTTGATTTTTAGGTTTCCCGATTTATACGCCCATGAGTGGAAGTGCCCTATGCTGTCTAAGCTGTGCTTATTACATGTTTCAGGACACACCGTACACTTCTCCAGAGTGGCTGTTGGCAATTTACAGCCCGCCCATCAGCGTAGCAAGGCTCCCATGTCTCCATGGCCTGTCCTGCATTTCTGGTTTTTACACTTTTTTCAGCATGGCCCTTTTGACCGATGGCAAGCGAGCCTTCTTTGTAGCGCTGATTTGCCTTTCCGGCTTGCCTGGTTGGCCAAAAAGGGCGTATGCGTTTTTTCCTGAATATATTCAGGAAAAAACGCATACGCCCTTTTTGGCCAAGGGCATCATTGTCAACGCTTTGCCGCTTTTCATGTGCTTTCAAGGCGAGTCGAGTCTGCCTCCTGAAACCTGTTTCCTGCAATTCTGCCTTGCTTTCCAATCCTCCTCGTTGCCTTCCCTCAATATATTTGTGGACGAGCGTTATCATTTATAACTCTGCAGGTTTGTGAGTTGCAGTGCCCCTGAGCTCCATTTGTCAACTCGCTTTTTTGGGAGCTGGCCGCCAAAGCGCAGGATTGCTTCAGGCCGTATTCTGGTTCCGGGGGGCAGGCTGAGCCTGTGGTTCATTCTTCTTCCTGATGGGAAAATAGAGTGACCTGTGCCTGTCCCAACACCTAGAGCTGGTCTCTCATTGGTTCCCCCTCTTCCCGTTCATCCTCAGGCCAAATTGCGACCTGTCCGAAACAGGAGGTTAAAGGTGCTGATTCTCCAAGTAGGGAGATTGTTAGTCGAGCGGCTGGAATGGCGAACCCGAGCACAAGGAGAGGAGAAATGAGGTGCGTTTGAGAAACCTTTCCCGATCACACGGTGTACCATCTTCTGGGTTTCGCACGCATGTTTTCGATGTAGGAAGATGCCCTTGAACCTGGAGATTTGGGACCCACGGCATGGGTACCACGCAGTATGACTTTAAAGGGTCTGCGTTTGCTCACCCAAGCTCACCAATCCTCTCAGCCCCAAGAGTGTCCAGCCTTATGTCTCATCCAGCTGTGGGTCTAGATATGGTTAATCCAGGTTGCATCAGAGCCCCTGAACGGATTTTGTAAGAATTTCTCTCTCTTTCACTGTCTTTGTTTTATGGGGTTTTTTTTTTTAAGTAATCTATTTTTATAATGGGGTTTAGCTGCTTTTCACTGCTGTGTTTATGCCGCTTTACACCCTCTTGATTCACTTCCAGAGAGAGATCAATACATAGGTTTTAAGACTCTTACTAGTCAGATGTATTCTTGGGCGGTGAATAGGGGCTGTTGAGTCCAGTTCACTGAGCAGGGAGTAGGTCTTGTCTATTACATATTTGGCTTGTGGAACGGTATCTGAGCTAATTTCAAACCCTTGTTTTATGCATCACCCCACCTCACCTTTCCCGTTAAGCAGCCATAGTGCGTTTTCTAAATGTGTGACTCTGTTCTGTTTTGTAATTCAGTTCAAGTGTAGCGATTTTGACATTCCCTCTCTCAGTGATATCTTAGGATAAGTGTCTTTTTCTCTGTGACTTATTTCACTGAGAGTCATCGTACCTAAATCCACTCATCCTGCTGCTACTAGCCTTATGACATTGATTTCATGGCTGAGTGATATTCCATTGTGCCTAAGTACCACAACTTCTTTATCCATTTTTCGCTTTCCTGGGATATTGAAGGTGTGCCGAAGTGGAGGTTCTTGGAAACAGAGCAGCCCTAAACTTTGGGGTGCGTGTGTCGTGTTGATTTTTAGGTTTCCCGATTTATACGCCCATGAGTGGAAGTGCCCTATGCTCTCTAAGCTGTGCTTATTACATGTTTCAGGACACACCGTACACTTCTCCAGAGTGGCTGTTGGCAATTGACAGCCCGCCCATCAGCGTAGCAAGGCTCCCATGTCTCCATGGCCTGTCCTGCATTTCTGGCTTTTACACTTTTTTCAGCATGGCCCTTTTGACCAATGGCAAGCGAGACTTCTTTGTAGCGCTGATTTGCCTTTCCAGCTTGCCTGGTTGGCCAAAAAGGGCGTATGCGTTTTTTCCTGAATATATTCAGGAAAAAACGCATACGCCCTTTTTGGCCAAGGGCATCATTGTCAACGCTTTGCCGCTTTTCATGTGCTTTCAAGGCGAGTCGAGTCTGCCTCCTGAAACCTGTTTCCTGCAATTCTGCCTTGCTTTCCAATCCTCCTCGTTGCCTTCCCTCAATATATTTGTGGACGAGAGTTATCATTTATAACTCTGCAGGTTTGTGAGTTGCAGTGCCCCTGAGCTCCATTTGTCAACTCGCTTTTTTGGGAGCTGGCCGCCAAAGCGCAGGATTGCTTCAGGCCCTATTCTGGTTCCGGGGGGCAGGCTGAGCCTGTGGTTCGTTCTTCTTCCTGATGGGAAAATAGAGTGACCTGTGCCTGTCCCAACACCTAGAGCTGGTCTCTCATTGGTTCCCCCTCTTCCCGTTCATCCTCAGGCCAAATTGCGACCTGTCCGAAACAGGAGGTTAAAGGTGCTGATTCTCCAAGTCGGGAGATTGTTAGTCGAGCGGCTGGAATGGCGAACCCGAGCACAAGGAGAGGAGAAATGAGGTGCGTTGGAGAAACCTTTCCCGATCACACGGTGTACCATCTTCTGGGTTTCCCACGCATGTTTTCGATGTAGGAAGATGCCCTTGAACCTGGAGATTTGGGACCCACGGCATGGGTACCACGCAGTATGACTTCAAAGGGTCTGCATTTGCTCACCCAAGCTCACCAATCCTCTCAGCCCCAAGAGTGTCCAGCCTTATGTCTCATCCAGCTGTGGGTCTAGATATGGTCAATCCAGGTTGCATCAGAGCCCCTGAACGGATTTTGTAAGAATTTCTCTCTCTTTCACTGTCTTTGTTTTATGGGGTTTTTTTTTAAGTAATCTATTTTTATAATGGGGTTTAGCTGCTTTTCACTGCTGTGTTTATGCCGCTTTACACCCTCTTGATTCACTTCCAGAGAGAGATCAATACATAGGTTTTAAGACTCTTACTAGTCAGATGTATTCTTGGGCGGTGAATAGGGGCTGTTGAGTCCAGTTCACTGAGCAGGGAGTAGGTCTTGTCTATTACATATTTGGCTTGTGGAACGGTATCTGAGCTAATTTCAAACCCTTGTTTTATGCATCACCCCACCTCACCTTTCCCGTTAAGCAGCCATAGTGCGTTTTCTAAATGTGTGACTCTGTTCTGTTTTGTAATTCAGTTCAAGTGTAGCGATTTTGACATTCCCTCTCTCAGTGATATCTTAGGATAAGTGTCTTTTTCTCTGTGACTTATTTCACTGAGAGTCATCGTACCTAAATCCACTCATCCTGCTGCTACTAGCCTTATGACATTGATTTCATGGCTGAGTGATATTCCATTGTGCCTAAGTACCACAACTTCTTTATCCATTTTTCGCTTTCCTGGGATATTGAAGGTGTGCCGAAGTGGAGGTTCTTGGAAACAGAGCAGCCCTAAACTTTGGGGTGCCTGTGTCTTGTTGATTTTTAGGTTTCCCGATTTATACGCCCATGAGTGGAAGTGCCCTATGCTCTCTAAGCTGTGCTTATTACATGTTTCAGGACACACCGTACACTTCTCCAGAGTGGCTGTTGGCAATTGACAGCCCGCCCATCAGCGTAGCAAGGCTCCCATGTCTCCATGGCCTGTCCTGCATTTCTGGTTTTTACACTTTTTTCAGCATGGCCCTTTTGACCGATGGCAAGCGAGACTTCTTTGTAGCGCTGATTTGCCTTTCCGGCTTGCCTGGTTGGCTAAAAAGGGCGTATGCGTTTTTTCCTGAATATATTCAGGAAAAAACGCATACGCCCTTTTTGGCCAAGGGCATCATTGTCAACGCTTTGCCGCTTTTCATGTGCTTTCAAGGCGAGTCGAGTCTGCCTCCTGAAACCTGTTTCCTGCAATTCTGCCTTGCTTTCCAATCCTCCTCGTTGCCTTCCCTCAATATATTTGTGGACGAGAGTTATCATTTATAACTCTGCAGGTTTGTGAGTTGCAGTGCCCCTGAGCTCCATTTGTCAACTCGCTTTTTTGGGAGCTGGCCGCCAAAGCGCAGGATTGCTTCAGGCCGTATTCTGGTTCCGGGGGGCAGGCTGAGCCTGTGGTTCGTTCTTCTTCCTGATGGGAAAATAGAGTGACCTGTGCCTGTCCCAACACCTAGAGCTGGTCTCTCATTGGTTCCCCCTCTTCCCGTTCATCCTCAGGCCAAATTGCGACCTGTCCGAAACAGGAGGTTAAAGGTGCTGATTCTCCAAGTAGGGAGATTGTTAGTCGAGCGGCTGGAATGGCGAACCCGAGCACAAGGAGAGGAGAAATGAGGTGCGTTTGAGAAACCTTTCCCGATCACACGGTGTACCATCTTCTGGGTTTCGCACGCATGTTTTCGATGTAGGAAGATGCCCTTGAACCTGGAGATTTGGGACCCACGGCATGGGTACCACGCAGTATGACTTTAAAGGGTCTGCGTTTGCTCACCCAAGCTCACCAATCCTCTCAGCCCCAAGAGTGTCCAGCCTTATGTCTCATCCAGCTGTGGGTCTAGATATGGTCAATCCAGGTTGCATCAGAGCCCCCGAACGGATTTTGTAAGAATTTCTCTCTCTTTCACTGTCTTTGTTTTATGGGGTTTTTTTTTAAGTAATCTATTTTTATAATGGGGTTTAGCTGCTTTTCACTGCTGTGTTTATGCCGCTTTACACCCTCTTGATTCACTTCCAGAGAGAGATCAATACATAGGTTTTAAGACTCTTACTAGTCAGATGTATTCTTGGGCGGTGAATAGGGGCTGTTGAGTCCAGTTCACTGAGCAGGGAGTAGGTCTTGTCTATTACATATTTGGCTTGTGGAACGGTATCTGAGCTAATTTCAAACCCTTGTTTTATGCATCACCCCACCTCACCTTTCCCGTTAAGCAGCCATAGTGCGTTTTCTAAATGTGTGACTCTGTTCCGTTTTGTAATTCAGTTCAAGTGTAGCGATTTTGACATTCCCTCTCTCAGTGATATCTTAGGATAAGTGTCTTTTTCTCTGTGACTTATTTCACTGAGAGTCATCGTACCTAAATCCACTCATCCTGCTGCTACTAGCCTTATGACATTGATTTCATGGCTGAGTGATATTCCATTGTGCCTAAGTACCACAACTTCTTTATCCATTTTTCGCGTTCCTGGGATATTGAAGGTGTGCCGAAGTGGAGGTTCTTGGAAACAGAGCAGCCCTAAAGTTTGGGGTGCCTGTGTCTTGTTGATTTTTAGGTTTCCCGATTTATACGCCCATGAGTGGAAGTGCCCTATGCTGTCTAAGCTGTGCTTATTACATGTTTCAGGACACACCGTACACTTCTCCAGAGTGGCTGTTGGCAATTTACAGCCCGCCCATCAGCGTAGCAAGGCTCCCATGTCTCCATGGCCTGTCCTGCATTTCTGGTTTTTACACTTCTTTCAGCATGGCCCGTTTGACCGATGGCAAGCGAGACTTCTTTGTAGCGCTGATTTGCCTTTCCGGCTTGCCTGGTTGGCCAAAAAGGGCGTATGCGTTTTTTCCTGAATATATTCAGGAAAAAACGCATACGCCCTTTTTGGCCAAGGGCATCATCGTTAACGCTTTGCTGCTTTTCATGTGCTTTCAAGGCGAGTCGAGTCTGCCTCCTGAAACCTGTTTCCTGCAATTCTGCCTTGCTTTCCAATCCTCCTCGTTGCCTTCCCTCAATATATTTGTGGACGAGCGTTATCATTTATAACTCTGCAGGTTTGTGAGTTGCAGTGCCCCTGAGCTCCATTTGTCAACTCGCTTTTTTGGGAGCTGGCCGCCAAAGCGCAGGATTGCTTCAGGCCGTATTCTGGTTCCGGGGGGCAGGCTGAGCCTGTGGTTCATTCTTCTTCCTGATGGGAAAATAGAGTGACCTGTGCCTGTCCCAACACCTAGAGCTGGTCTCTCATTGGTTCCCCCTCTTCCCGTTCATCCTCAGGCCAAATTGCGACCTGTCCGAAACAGGAGGTTAAAGGTGCTGATTCTCCAAGTAGGGAGATTGTCAGTCGAGCGGCTGGAATGGCGAACCCGAGCACAAGGAGAGGAGAAATGAGGTGCGTTTGAGAAACCTTTCCCGATCACACGGTGTACCATCTTCTGGGTTTCGCACGCATGTTTTCGATGTAGGAAGATGCCCTTGAACCTGGAGATTTGGGACCCACGGCATGGGTACCACGCAGTATGACTTTAAAGGGTCTGCGTTTGCTCACCCAAGCTCACCAATCCTCTCAGCCCCAAGAGTGTCCAGCCTTATGTCTCATCCAGCTGTGGGTCTAGATATGGTCAATCCAGGTTGCATCAGAGCCCCCGAACGGATTTTGTAAGAATTTCTCTCTCTTTCACTGTCTTTGTTTTATGGGGTTTTTTTTTAAGTAATCTATTTTTATAATGGGGTTTAGCTGCTTTTCACTGCTGTGTTTATGCCGCTTTACACCCTCTTGATTCACTTCCAGAGAGAGATCAATACATAGGTTTTAAGACTCTTACTAGTCAGATGTATTCTTGGGCGGTGAATAGGGGCTGTTGAGTCCAGTTCACTGAGCAGGGAGTAGGTCTTGTCTATTACATATTTGGCTTGTGGAACGGTATCTGAGCTAATTTCAAACCCTTGTTTTATGCATCACCCCACCTCACCTTTCCCGTTAAGCAGCCATAGTGCGTTTTCTAAATGTGTGACTCTGTTCTGTTTTGTAATTCAGTTCAAGTGTAGCGATTTTGACATTCCCTCTCTCAGTGATATCTTAGGATAAGTGTCTTTTTCTCTGTGACTTATTTCACTGAGAGTCATCGTACCTAAATCCACTCATCCTGCTGCTACTAGCCTTATGACATTGATTTCATGGCTGAGTGATATTCCATTGTGCCTAAGTACCACAACTTCTTTATCCATTTTTCGCTTTCCTGGGATATTGAAGGTGTGCCGAAGTGGAGGTTCTTGGAAACAGAGCAGCCCTAAAGTTTGGGGTGCCTGTGTCTTGTTGATTTTTAGGTTTCCCGATTTATACGCCCATGAGTGGAAGTGCCCTATGCTCTCGAAGCTGTGCTTATTACATGTTTCAGGACACACCGTACACTTCTCCAGAGTGGCTGTTGGCAATTGACAGCCCGCCCATCAGCGCAGCAAGGCTCCCATGTCTCCATGGCCTGTCCTGCATTTCTGGTTTTTACACTTTTTTCAGCATGGCCCTTTTGACCGATGGCAAGCGAGACTTCTTTGTAGCGCTGATTTGCCTTTCCGGCTTGCCTGGTTGGCCAAAAAGGGCGTATGCGTTTTTTCCTGAATATATTCAGGAAAAAACGCATACGCCCTTTTTGGCCAAGGGCATCATTGTCAACGCTTTGCCGCTTTTCATGTGCTTTCAAGGCGAGTCGAGTCTGCCTCCTGAAACCTGTTTCCTGCAATTCTGCCTTGCTTTCCAATCCTCCTCGTTGCCTTCCCTCAATATATTTGTGGACGAGAGTTATCATTTATAACTCTGCAGGTTTGTGAGTTGCAGTGCCCCTGAGCTCCATTTGTCAACTCGCTTTTTTGGGAGCTGGCCGCCAAAGCGCAGGATTGCTTCAGGCCGTATTCTGGTTCCGGGGGGCAGGCTGAGCCTGTGGTTCGTTCTTCTTCCTGATGGGAAAATAGAGTGACCTGTGCCTGTCCCAACACCTAGAGCTGGTCTCTCATTGGTTCCCCCTCTTCCTGTTCATCCTCAGGCCAAATTGCGACCTGTCCGAAACAGGAGGTTAAAGGTGCTGATTCTCCAAGTAGGGAGATTGTTAGTCGAGCGGCTGGAATGGCGAACCCGAGCACAAGGAGAGGAGAAATGAGGTGCGTTTGAGAAACCTTTCCCGATCACACGGTGTACCATCTTCTGGGTTTCGCACGCATGTTTTCGATGTAGGAAGATGCCCTTGAACCTGGAGATTTGGGACCCACGGCATGGGTACCACGCAGTATGACTTGAAAGGGTCTGCGTTTGCTCACCCAAGCTCACCAATCCTCTCAGCCCGAAGAGTGTCCAGCCTTATGTCTCATCCAGCTGTGGGTCTAGATATGGTCAATCCAGGTTGCATCAGAGCCCCCGAACGGATTTTGTAAGAATTTCTCTCTCTTTCACTGTCTTTGTTTTATGGGGTTTTTTTTAAGTAATCTATTTTTATAATGGGGTTTAGCTGCTTTTCACTGCTGTGTTTATGCCGCTTTACACCCTCTTGATTCACTTCCAGAGAGAGATCAATACATAGGTTTTAAGACTCTTACTAGTCAGATGTATTCTTGGGCGGTGAATAGGGGCTGTTGAGTCCAGTTCACTGAGCAGGGAGTAGGTCTTGTCTATTACATATTTGGCTTGTGGAACGGTATCTGAGCTAATTTCAAACCCTTGTTTTATGCATCACCCCACCTCACCTTTCCCGTTAAGCAGCCATAGTGCGTTTTCTAAATGTGTGACTCTGTTCCGTTTTGTAATTCAGTTCAAGTGTAGCGATTTTGACATTCCCTCTCTCAGTGATATCTTAGGATAAGTGTCTTTTTCTCTGTGACTTATTTCACTGAGAGTCATCGTACCTAAATCCACTCATCCTGCTGCTACTAGCCTTATGACATTGATTTCATGGCTGAGTGATATTCCATTGTGCCTAAGTACCACAACTTCTTTATCCATTTTTCGCTTTCCTGGGATATTGAAGGTGTGCCGAAGTGGAGGTTCTGGGAAACAGAGCAGCCCTAAAGTTTGGGGTGCCTGTGTCTTGTTGATTTTTAGGTTTCCCGATTTATACGCCCATGAGTGGAAGTGCCCTATGCTCTCTAAGCTGTGCTTATTACATGTTTCAGGACACACCGTACACTTCTCCAGAGTGGCTGTTGGCAATTTACAGCCCGCCCATCAGCGTAGCAAGGCTCCCATGTCTCCATGGCCTGTCCTGCATTTCTGGTTTTTACACTGTTTTCAGCATGGCCCTTTTGACCGATGGCAAGCGAGCCTTCTTTGTAGCGCTGATTTGCCTTTCCGGCTTGCCTGGTTGGCCAAAAAGGGCGTATGCGTTTTTTCCTGAATATATTCAGGAAAAAACGCATACGCCCTTTTTGGCCAAGGGCATCATTGTCAACGCTTTGCCGCTTTTCATGTGCTTTCAAGGCGAGTCGAGTCTGCCTCCTGAAACCTGTTTCCTGCAATTCTGCCTTGCTTTCCAATCCTCCTCGTTGCCTTCCCTCAATATATTTGTGGACGAGAGTTATCATTTATAACTCTGCAGGTTTGTGAGTTGCAGTGCCCCTGAGCTCCATTTGTCAACTCGCTTTTTTGGGAGCTGGCCGCCAAAGCGCAGGATTGCTTCAGGCCCTAATCTGGTTCCGGGGGGCAGGCTGAGCCTGTGGTTCATTCTTCTTCCTGATGGGAAAATAGAGTGACCTGTGCCTGTCCCAACACCTAGAGCTGGTCTCTCATTGGTTCCCCCTCTTCCCGTTCATCCTCAGGCCAAATTGCGACCTGTCCGAAACAGGAGGTTAAAGGTGCTGATTCTCCAAGTAGGGAGATTGTTAGTCGAGCGGCTGGAATGGCGAACCCGAGCACAAGGAGAGGAGAAATGCGGTGCGTTTGAGAAACCTTTCCCGGTCACACGGTGTACCATCTTCTGGGTTTCCCACGCATGTTTTCGATGTAGGAAGATGCCCTTGAACCTGGAGATTTGGGACCCACGGCATGGGTACCACGCAGTATGACTTTAAAGGGTCTGCGTTTGCTCACCCAAGCTCACCAATCCTCTCAGCCCCAAGAGTGTCCAGCCTTATGTCTCATCCAGCTGTGGGTCTAGATATGGTCAATCCAGGTTGCATCAGAGCCCCTGAACGGATTTTGTAAGAATTTCTCTCTCTTTCACTGTCTTTGTTTTATGGGGTTTTTTTTTAAGTAATCTATTTTTATAATGGGGTTTAGCTGCTTTTCACTGCTGTGTTTATGCCGCTTTACACCCTCTTGATTCACTTCCCGAGAGAGATCAATACATAGGTTTTAAGACTCTTACTAGTCAGATGTATTCTTGGGCGGTGAATAGGGGCTGTTGAGTCCAGTTCACTGAGCAGGGAGTAGGTCTTGTCTATTAGATATTTGGCTTGTGGAACGGTATCTGAGCTAATTTCAAACCCTTGTTTTATGCATCACCCCACCTCACCTTTCCCGTTAAGCAGCCATAGTGCGTTTTCTAAATGTGTGACTCTGTTCTGTTTTGTAATTCAGTTCAAGTGTAGCGATTTTGACATTCCCTCTCTCAGTGATATCTTAGGATAAGTGTCTTTTTCTCTGTGACTTATTTCACTGAGAGTCATCGTACCTAAATCCACTCATCCTGCTGCTACTAGCCTTATGACATTGATTTCATGGCTGAGTGATATTCCATTGTGCCTAAGTACCACAACTTCTTTATCCATTTTTCGCTTTCCTGGGATATTGAAGGTGTGCCGAAGTGGAGGTTCTTGGAAACAGAGCAGCCCTAAAGTTTGGGGTGCCTGTGTCTTGTTGATTTTTAGGTTTCCCGATTTATACGCCCATGAGTGGAAGTGCCCTATGCTCTCTAAGCTGTGCTTATTACATGTTTCAGGACACACCGTACACTTCTGCAGAGTGGCTGTTGGCAATTTACAGCCCGCCCATCAGCGTAGCAAGGCTCCCATGTCTCCATGGCCTGTCCTGCATTTCTGGTTTTTACACTTTTTTCAGCATGGCCCTTTTGACCGATGGCAAGCGAGACTTCTTTGTAGCGCTGATTTGCCTTTCCGGCTTGCCTGGTTGGCCAAAAAGGGCGTATGCGTTTTTTCCTGAATATATTCAGGAAAAAACGCATACGCCCTTTTTGGCCAAGGGCATCATTGTCAACGCTTTGCCGCTTTTCATGTGCTTTCAAGGCGAGTCGAGTCTGCCTCCTGAAACCTGTTTCCTGCAATTCTGCCTTGCTTTCCAATCCTCCTCGTTGCCTTCCCTCAATATATTTGTGGACGAGAGTTATCATTTATAACTCTGCAGGTTTGTCAGTTGCAGTGCCCCTGAGCTCCATTTGTCAACTCGCTTTTTTGGGAGCTGGCCGCCAAAGCGCAGGATTGCTTCAGGCCCTATTCTGGTTCCGGGGGGCAGGCTGAGCCTGTGGTTCGTTCTTCTTCCTGATGGGAAAATAGAGTGACCTGTGCCTGTCCCAACACCTAGAGCTGGTCTCTCATTGGTTCCCCCTCTTCCCGTTCATCCTCAGGCCAAATTGCGACCTGTCCGAAACAGGAGGTTAAAGGTGCTGATTCTCCAAGTAGGGAGATTGTTAGTCGAGCGGCTGGAATGGCGAACCCGAGCACAAGGAGAGGAGAAATGAGGTGCGTTTGAGAAACCTTTCCCGATCACACGGTGTACCATCTTCTGGGTTTCGCACGCATGTTTTCGATGTAGGAAGATGCCCTTGAACCTGGAGATTTGGGACCCACGGCATGGGTACCACGCAGTATGACTTTAAAGGGTCTGCGTTTGCTCACCCAAGCTCACCAATCCTCTCAGCCCCAAGAGTGTCCAGCCTTATGTCTCATCCAGCTGTGGGTCTAGATATGGTCAATCCAGGTTGCATCAGAGCCCCTGAACGGATTTTGTAAGAATTTCTCTCTCTTTCACTGTCTTTGTTTTATGGGGTTTTTTTTAAAGTAATCTATTTTTATAATGGGGTTTAGCTGCTTTTCACTGCTGTGTTTATGCCGCTTTACACCCTCTTGATTCACTTCCAGAGAGAGATCAATACATAGGTTTTAAGACTCTTACTAGTCAGATGTATTCTTGGGCGGTGAATAGGGGCTGTTGAGTCCAGTTCACTGAGCAGGGAGTAGGTCTTGTCTATTACATATTTGGCTTGTGGAACGGTATCTGAGCTAATTTCAAACCCTTGTTTTATGCATCACCCCACCTCACCTTTCCCGTTAAGCAGCCATAGTGCGTTTTCTAAATGTGTGACTCTGTTCTGTTTTGTAATTCAGTTCAAGTGTAGCGATTTTGACATTCCCTCTCTCAGTGATATCTTAGGATAAGTGTCTTTTTCTCTGTGACTTATTTCACTGAGAGTCATCGTACCTAAATCCACTCATCCTGCTGCTACTAGCCTTATGACATTGATTTCATGGCTGAGTGATATTCCATTGTGCCTAAGTACCACAACTTCTTTATCCATTTTTCGCTTTCCTGGGATATTGAAGGTGTGCCGAAGTGGAGGTTCTTGGAAACAGAGCAGCCCTAAAGTTTGGGGTGCCTGTGTCTTGTTGATTTTTAGGTTTCCCGATTTATACGCCCATGAGTGGAAGTGCCCTATGCTCTCTAAGCTGTGCTTATTACATGTTTCAGGACACACCGTACACTTCTCCAGAGTGGCTGTTGGCAATTTACAGCCCGCCCATCAGCGTAGCAAGGCTCCCATGTCTCCATGGCCTGTCCTGCATTTCTGGTTTTTACACTTTTTTCAGCATGGCCCTTTTGACCGATGGCAAGCGAGACTTCTTTGTAGCGCTGATTTGCCTTTCCGGCTTGCCTGGTTGGCCAAAAAGGGCGTATGCGTTTTTTCCTGAATATATTCAGGAAAAAACGCATACGCCCTTTTTGGCCAAGGGCATCATTGTCAACGCTTTGCCGCTTTTCATGTGCTTTCAAGGCGAGTCGAGTCTGCCTCCTGAAACCTGTTTCCTGCAATTCTGCCTTGCTTTCCAATCCTCCTCGTTGCCTTCCCTCAATATATTTGTGGACGAGAGTTATCATTTATAACTCTGCAGGTTTGTGAGTTGCAGTGCCCCTGAGCTCCATTTGTCAACTCGCTTTTTTGGGAGCTGGCCGCCAAAGCGCAGGATTGCTTCAGGCCCTATTCTGGTTCCGGGGGGCAGGCTGAGCCTGTGGTTCATTCTTCTTCCTGATGGGAAAATAGAGTGACCTGTGCCTGTCCCAACACCTAGAGCTGGTCTCTCATTGGTTCCCCCTCTTCCCGTTCATCCTCAGGCCAAATTGCGACCTGTCCGAAACAGGAGGTTAAAGGTGCTGATTCTCCAAGTAGGGAGATTGTTAGTCGAGCGGCTGGAATGGCGAACCCGAGCACAAGGAGAGGAGAATTGAGGTGCGTTTGAGAAACCTTTCCCGATCACACGGTGTACCATCTTCTGGGTTTCGCACGCATGTTTTCGATGTAGGAAGATGCCCTTGAACCTGGAGATTTGGGACCCACGGCATGGGTACCACGCAGTATGACTTTAAAGGGTCTGCGTTTGCTCACCCAAGCTCACCAATCCTCTCAGCCCCAAGAGTGTCCAGCCTTATGTCTCATCCAGCTGTGGGTCTAGATATGGTCAATCCAGGTTGCATCAGAGCCCCTGAACGGATTTTGTAAGAATTTCTCTCTCTTTCACTGTCTTTGTTTTATGGCGTTTTTTTTTTTTTAAGTAATCTATTTTTATAATGGGGTTTAGCTGCTTTTCACTGCTGTGTTTATGCCGCTTTACACCCTCTTGATTCACTTCCAGAGAGAGATCAATACATAGGTTTTAAGACTCTTACTAGTCAGATGTATTCTTGGGCGGTGAATAGGGGCTGTTGAGTCCAGTTCACTGAGCAGGGAGTAGGTCTTGTCTATTACATATTTGGCTTGTGGAACGGTATCTGAGCTAATTTCAAACCCTTGTTTTATGCATCACCCCACCTCACCTTTCCCGTTAAGCAGCCATAGTGCGTTTTCTAAATGTGTGACTCTGTTCTGTTTTGTAATTCAGTTCAAGTGTAGCGATTTTGACATTCCCTCTCTCAGTGATATCTTAGGATAAGTGTCTTTTTCTCTGTGACTTATTTCACTGAGAGTCATCGTACCTAAATCCACTCATCCTGCTGCTACTAGCCTTATGACATTGATTTCATGGCTGAGTGATATTCCATTGTGCCTAAGTACCACAACTTCTTTATCCATTTTTCGCTTTCCTGGGATATTGAAGGTGTGCCGAAGTGGAGGTTCTTGGAAACAGAGCAGCCCTAAAGTTTGGGGTGCCTGTGTCTTGTTGATTTTTAGGTTTCCCGATTTATACGCCCATGAGTGGAAGTGCCCTATGCTCTCTAAGCTGTGCTTATTACATGTTTCAGGACACACCGTACACTTCTCCAGAGTGGCTGTTGGCAATTTACAGCCCGCCCATCAGCGTAGCAAGGCTCCCATGTCTCCATGACCTGTCCTGCATTTCTGGTTTTTACACTTTTTTCAGCATGGCCCTTTTGACCGATGGCAAGCGAGACTTCTTTGTAGCGCTGATTTGCCTTTCCGGCTTGCCTGGTTGGCCAAAAAGGGCGTATGCGTTTTTTCCTGAATATATTCAGGAAAAAACGCATACGCCCTTTTTGGCCAAGGGCATCATTGTCAACGCTTTGCCGCTTTTCATGTGCTTTCAAGGCGAGTCGAGTCTGCCTCCTGAAACCTGTTTCCTGCAATTCTGCCTTGCTTTCCAATCCTCCTCGTTGCCTTCCCTCAATATATTTGTGGACGAGAGTTATCATTTATAACTCTGCAGGTTTGTGAGTTGCAGTGCCCCTGAGCTCCATTTGTCAACTCGCTTTTTTGGGAGCTGGCCGCCAAAGCGCAGGATTGCTTCAGGCCCTATTCTGGTTCCGGGGGGCAGGCTGAGCCTGTGGTTCGTTCTTCTTCCTGATGGGAAAATAGAGTGACCTGTGCCTGTCCCAACACCTAGAGCTGGTCTCTCATTGGTTCCCCCTCTTCCCGTTCATCCTCAGGCCAAATTGCGACCTGTCCGAAACAGGAGGTTAAAGGTGCTGATTCTCCAAGTAGGGAGATTGTTAGTCGAGCGGCTGGAATGGCGAACCCGAGCACAAGGAGAGGAGAAATGAGGTGCGTTGGAGAAACCTTTCCCGATCACACGGTGTACCATCTTCTGGGTTTCGCACGCATGTTTTCGATGTAGGAAGATGCCCTTGAACCTGGAGATTTGGGACCCACGGCATGGGTACCACGCAGTATGACTTTAAAGGGTCTGCGTTTGCTCACCCAAGCTCACCAATCCTCTCAGCCCCAAGAGTGTCCAGCCTTATGTCTCATCCAGCTGTGGGTCTAGATATGGTCAATCCAGGTTGCATCAGAGCCCCCGAACGGATTTTGTAAGAATTTCTCTCTCTTTCACTGTCTTTGTTTTATGGGTTTTTTTTTAAGTAATCTATTTTTATAATGGGGTTTAGCTGCTTTTCACTGCTGTGTTTATGCCGCTTTACACCCTCTTGATTCACTTCCAGAGAGAGATCAATACATAGGTTTTAAGACTCTTCCTAGTCAGATGTATTCTTGGGCGGTGAATAGGGGCTGTTGAGTCCAGTTCACTGAGCAGGGAGTAGGTCTTGTCTATTACATATTTGGCTTGTGGAACGGTATCTGAGCTAATTTCAAACCCTTGTTTTATGCATCACCCCACCTCACCTTTCCCGTTAAGCAGCCATAGTGCGTTTTCTAAATGTGTGACTCTGTTCCGTTTTGTAATTCAGTTCAAGTGTAGCGATTTTGACATTCCCTCTCTCAGTGATATCTTAGGATAAGTGTCTTTTTCTCTGTGACTTTTTTCACTGAGAGTCATCGTACCTAAATCCACTCATCCTGCTGCTACTAGCCTTATGACATTGATTTCATGGCTGAGTGATATTCCATTGTGCCTAAGTACCACAACTTCTTTATCCATTTTTCGCTTTCCTGGGATATTGAAGGTGTGCCGAAGTGGAGGTTCTTGGAAACAGAGCAGCCCTAAAGTTTGGGGTGCCTGTGTCTTGTTGATTTTTAGGTTTCCCGATTTATACGCCCATGAGTGGAAGTGCCCTATGCTCTCTAAGCTGTGCTTATTACATGTTTCAGGACACACCGTACACTTCTCCAGAGTGGCTGTTGGCAATTTACAGCCCGCCCATCAGCGTAGCAAGGCTCCCATGTCTCCATGGCCTGTCCTGCATTTCTGGTTTTTACACTTTTTTCAGCATGGCCCTTTTGACCGATGGCAAGCAAGCCTTCTTTGTAGCGCTGATTTGCCTTTCCGGCTTGCCTGGTTGGCCAAAAAGGGCGTATGCGTTTTTTCCTGAATATATTCAGGAAAAAACGCATACGCCCTTTTTGGCCAAGGGCATCATTGTCAACGCTTTGCCGCTTTTCATGTGCTTTCAAGGCGAGTCGAGTCTGCCTCCTGAAACCTGTTTCCTGCAATTCTGCCTTGCTTTCCAATCCTCCTCGTTGCCTTCCCTCAATATATTTGTGGACGAGAGTTATCATTTATAACTCTGCAGGTTTGTGAGTTGCAGTGCCCCTGAGCTCCATTTGTCAACTCGCTTTTTTGGGAGCTGGCCGCCAAAGCGCAGGATTGCTTCAGGCCCTAATCTGGTTCCGGGGGGCAGGCTGAGCCTGTGGTTCATTCTTCTTCCTGATGGGAAAATAGAGTGACCTGTGCCTGTCCCAACACCTAGAGCTGGTCTCTCATTGGTTCCCCCTCTTCCCGTTCATCCTCAGGCCAAATTGCGACCTGTCCGAAACAGGAGGTTAAAGCTGCTGATTCTCCAAGTAGGGAGATTGTTAGTCAAGCGGCTGGAATGGCGAACCCGAGCACAAGGAGAGGAGAAATGCGGTGCGTTTGAGAAACCTTTCCCGGTCACACGGTGTACCATCTTCTGGGTTTCCCACGCATGTTTTCGATGTAGGAAGATGCCCTTGAACCTGGAGATTTGGGACCCACGGCATGGGTACCACGCAGTATGACTTTAAAGGGTCTGCGTTTGCTCACCCAAGCTCACCAATCCTCTGAGCCCCAAGAGTGTCCAGCCTTATGTCTCATCCAGCTGTGGGTCTAGATATGGTCAATCCAGGTTGCATCAGAGCCCCTGAACGGATTTTGTAAGAATTTCTCTCTCTTTCACTGTCTTTGTTTTATGGGGTTTTTTTTTAAGTAATCTATTTTTATAATGGGGTTTAGCTGCTTTTCACTGCTGTGTTTATGCCGCTTTACACCCTCTTGATTCACTTCCAGAGAGAGATCAATACATAGGTTTTAAGACTCTTACTAGTCAGATGTATTCTTGGGCGGTGAATAGGGGCTGTTGAGTCCAGTTCACTGAGCAGGGAGTAGGTCTTGTCTATTACATATTTGGCTTGTGGAACGGTATCTGAGCTAATTTCAAACCCTTGTTTTATGCATCACCCCACCTCACCTTTCCCGTTAAGCAGCCATAGTGCGTTTTCTAAATGTGTGACTCTGTTCTGTTTTGTAATTCAGTTCAAGTGTAGCGATTTTGACATTCCCTCTCTCAGTGATATCTTAGGATAAGTGTCTTTTTCTCTGTGACTTATTTCACTGAGAGTCATCGTACCTAAATCCACTCATCCTGCTGCTACTAGCCTTATGACATTGATTTCATGGCTGAGTGATATTCCATTGTGCCTAAGTACCACAACTTCTTTATCCATTTTTCGCTTTCCTGGGATATTGAAGGTGTGCCGAAGTGGAGGTTCTTGGAAACAGAGCAGCCCTAAAGTTTGGGGTGCCTGTGTCTTGTTGATTTTTAGGTTTCCCGATTTATACGCCCATGAGTGGAAGTGCCCTATGCTCTCTAAGCTGTGCTTATTACATGTTTCAGGACACACCGTACACTTCTCCAGAGTGGCTGTTGGCAATTTACAGCCCGCCCATCAGCGTAGCAAGGCTCCCATGTCTCCATGGCCTGTCCTGCATTTCTGGTTTTTACACTTTTTTTCAGCATGGCCCTTTTGACCGATGGCAAGCGAGACTTCTTTGTAGCGCTGATTTGCCTTTCCGGCTTGCCTGGTTGGCCAAAAAGGGCGTATGCGTTTTTTCCTGAATATATTCAGGAAAAAACGCATACGCCCTTTTTGGCCAAGGGCATCATTGTCAACGCTTTGCCGCTTTTCATGTGCTTTCAAGGCGAGTCGAGTCTGCCTCCTGAAACCTGTTTCCTGCAATTCTGCCTTGCTTTCCAATCCTCCTCGTTGCCTTCCCTCAATATATTTGTGGACGAGAGTTATCATTTATAACTCTGCAGGTTTGTGAGTTGCAGTGCCCCTGAGCTCCATTTGTCAACTCGCTTTTTTGGGAGCTGGCCGCCAAAGCGCAGGATTGCTTCAGGCCCTATTCTGGTTCCGGGGGGCAGGCTGAGCCTGTGGTTCATTCTTCTTCCTGATGGAAAAATAGAGTGACCTGTGCCTGTCCCAACACCTAGAGCTGGTCTCTCATTGGTTCCCCCTCTTCCCGTTCATCCTCAGGCCAAATTGCGACCTGTCCGAAACAGGAGGTTAAAGGTGCTGATTCTCCAAGTAGGGAGATTGTTAGTCGAGCGGCTGGAATGGCGAACCCGAGCACAAGGAGAGGAGAAATGAGGTGCGTTTGAGAAACCTTTCCCGATCACACGGTGTACCATCTTCTGGGTTTCGCACGCATGTTTTCGATGTAGGAAGATGCCCTTGAACCTGGAGATTTGGGACCCACGGCATGGGTACCACGCAGTATGACTTTAAAGGGTCTGCGTTTGCTCACCCAAGCTCACCAATCCTCTCAGCCCCAAGAGTGTCCAGCCTTATGTCTCATCCAGCTGTGGGTCTAGATATGGTCAATCCAGGTTGCCTCAGAGCCCCTGAACGGATTTTGTAAGAATTTCTCTCTCTTTCACTGTCTTTGTTTTATGGGGTTTTTTTTAAAGTAATCTATTTTTATAATGGGGTTTAGCTGCTTTTCACTGCTGTGTTTATGCCGCTTTACACCCTCTTGATTCACTTCCAGAGAGAGATCAATACATAGGTTTTAAGACTCTTACTAGTCAGATGTATTCTTGGGCGGTGAATAGGGGCTGTTGAGTCCAGTTCACTGAGCAGGGAGTAGGTCTTGTCTATTACATATTTGGCTTGTGGAACGGTATCTGAGCTAATTTCAAACCCTTGTTTTATGCATCACCCCACCTCACCTTTCCCGTTAAGCAGCCATAGTGCGTTTTCTAAATGTGTGACTCTGTTCTGTTTTGTAATTCAGTTCAAGTGTAGCGATTTTGACATTCCCTCTCTCAGTGATATCTTAGGATAAGTGTCTTTTTCTCTGTGACTTATTTCACTGAGAGTCATCGTACCTAAATCCACTCATCCTGCTGCTACTAGCCTTATGACATTGATTTCATGGCTGAGTGATATTCCATTGTGCCTAAGTACCACAACTTCTTTATCCATTTTTCGCTTTCCTGGGATATTGAAGGTGTGCCGAAGTGGAGGTTCTTGGAAACAGAGCAGCCCTAAAGTTTGGGGTGCCTGTGTCTTGTTGATTTTTAGGTTTCCCGATTTATACGCCCATGAGTGGAAGTGCCCTATGCTCTCTAAGCTGTGCTTATTACATGTTTCAGGACACACCGTACACTTCTCCAGAGTGGCTGTTGGCAATTTACAGCCCGCCCATCAGCGTAGCAAGGCTCCCATGTCTCCATGGCCTGTCCTGCATTTCTGGTTTTTACACTTTTTTCAGCATGGCCCTTTTGACCGATGGCAAGCGAGACTTCTTTGTAGCGCTGATTTGCCTTTCCGGCTTGCCTGGTTGGCCAAAAAGGGCGTATGCGTTTTTTCCTGAATATATTCAGGAAAAAACGCATACGCCCTTTTTGGCCAAGGGCATCATTGTCAACGCTTTGCCGCTTTTCATGTGCTTTCAAGGCGAGTCGAGTCTGCCTCCTGAAACCTGTTTCCTGCAATTCTGCCTTGCTTTCCAATCCTCCTCGTTGCCTTCCCTCAATATATTTGTGGACGAGAGTTATCATTTATAACTCTGCAGGTTTGTGAGTTGCAGTGCCCCTGAGCTCCATTTGTCAACTCGCTTTTTTGGGAGCTGGCCGCCAAAGCGCAGGATTGCTTCAGGCCCTATTCTGGTTCCGGGGGGCAGGCTGAGCCTGTGGTTCGTTCTTCTTCCTGATGGGAAAATAGAGTGACCTGTGCCTGTCCCAACACCTAGAGCTGGTCTCTCATTGGTTCCCCCTCTTCCCGTTCATCCTCAGGCCAAATTGCGACCTGTCCGAAACAGGAGGTTAAAGGTGCTGATTCTCCAAGTAGGGAGATTGTTAGTCGAGCGGCTGGAATGGCGAACCCGAGCACAAGGAGAGGAGAAATGAGGTGCGTTTGAGAAACCTTTCCCGATCACACGGTGTACCATCTTCTGGGTTTCGCACGCATGTTTTCGATGTAGGAAGATGCCCTTGAACCTGGAGATTTGGGACCCACGGCATGGGTACCACGCAGTATGACTTTAAAGGGTCTGCGTTTGCTCACCCAAGCTCACCAATCCTCTCAGCCCCAAGAGTGTCCAGCCTTATGTCTCATCCAGCTGTGGGTCTAGATATGGTCAATCCAGGTTGCATCAGAGCCCCCGAACGGATTTTGTAAGAATTTCTCTCTCTTTCACTGTCTTTGTTTTATGGGGTTTTTTTTAAGTAATCTATTTTTATAATGGGGTTTAGCTGCTTTTCACTGCTGTGTTTATGCCGCTTTACACCCTCTTGATTCACTTCCAGAGAGAGATCAATACATAGGTTTTAAGACTCTTCCTAGTCAGATGTATTCTTGGGCGGTGAATAGGGGCTGTTGAGTCCAGTTCACTGAGCAGGGAGTAGGTCTTGTCTATTACATATTTGGCTTGTGGAACGGTATCTGAGCTAATTTCAAACCCTTGTTTTATGCATCACCCCACCTCACCTTTCCCGTTAAGCAGCCATAGTGCGTTTTCTAAATGTGTGACTCTGTTCCGTTTTGTAATTCAGTTCAAGTGTAGCGATTTTGACATTCCCTCTCTCAGTGATATCTTAGGATAAGTGTCTTTTTCTCTGTGACTTATTTCACTGAGAGTCATCGTACCTAAATCCACTCATCCTGCTGCTACTAGCCTTATGACATTGATTTCATGGCTGAGTGATATTCCATTGTGCCTAAGTACCACAACTTCTTTATCCATTTTTCGCGTTCCTGGGATATTGAAGGTGTGCCGAAGTGGAGGTTCTTGGAAACAGAGCAGCCCTAAAGTTTGGGGTGCCTGTGTCTTGTTGATTTTTAGGTTTCCCGATTTATACGCCCATGAGTGGAAGTGCCCTATGCTGTCTAAGCTGTGCTTATTACATGTTTCAGGACACACCGTACACTTCTCCAGAGTGGCTGTTGGCAATTTACAGCCCGCCCATCAGCGTAGCAAGGCTCCCATGTCTCCATGGCCTGTCCTGCATTTCTGGTTTTTACACTTTTTTCAGCATGGCCCTTTTGACCGATGGCAAGCGAGCCTTCTTTGTAGCGCTGATTTGCCTTTCCGGCTTGCCTGGTTGGCCAAAAAGGGCGTATGCGTTTTTTCCTGAATATATTCAGGAAAAAACGCATACGCCCTTTTTGGCCAAGGGCATCATTGTCAACGCTTTGCCGCTTTTCATGTGCTTTCAAGGCGAGTCGAGTCTGCCTCCTGAAACCTGTTTTCTGCAATTCTGCCTTGCTTTCCAATCCTCCTCGTTGCCTTCCCTCAATATATTTGTGGACGAGCGTTATCATTTATAACTCTGCAGGTTTGTGAGTTGCAGTGCCCCTGAGCTCCATTTGTCAACTCGCTTTTTTGGGAGCTGGCCGCCAAAGCGCAGGATTGCTTCAGGCCGTATTCTGGTTCCGGGGGGCAGGCTGAGCCTGTGGTTCATTCTTCTTCCTGATGGGAAAATAGAGTGACCTGTGCCTGTCCCAACACCTAGAGCTGGTCTCTCATTGGTTCCCCCTCTTCCCGTTCATCCTCAGGCCAAATTGCGACCTGTCCGAAACAGGAGGTTAAAGGTGCTGATTCTCCAAGTAGGGAGATTGTTAGTCGAGCGGCTGGAATGGCGAACCCGAGCACAAGGAGAGGAGAAATGAGGTGCGTTTGAGAAACCTTTCCCGATCACACGGTGTACCATCTTCTGGGTTTCGCACGCATGTTTTCGATGTAGGAAGATGCCCTTGAACCTGGAGATTTGGGACCCACGGCATGGGTACCACGCAGTATGACTTTAAAGGGTCTGCGTTTGCTCACCCAAGCTCACCAATCCTCTCAGCCCCAAGAGTGTCCAGCCTTATGTCTCATCCAGCTGTGGGTCTAGATATGGTCAATCCAGGTTGCATCAGAGCCCCTGAACGGATTTTGTAAGAATTTCTCTCTCTTTCACTGTCTTTGTTTTATGGGTTTTTTTTTTTTAAGTAATCTATTTTTATAATGGGGTTTAGCTGCTTTTCACTGCTGTGTTTATGCCGCTTTACACCCTCTTGATTCACTTCCAGAGAGAGATCAATACATAGGTTTTAAGACTCTTACTAGTCAGATGTATTCTTGGGCGGTGAATAGGGGCTGTTGAGTCCAGTTCACTGAGCAGGGAGTAGGTCTTGTCTATTACATATTTGGCTTGTGGAACGGTATCTGAGCTAATTTCAAACCCTTGTTTTATGCATCACCCCACCTCACCTTTCCCGTTAAGCAGCCATAGTGCGTTTTCTAAATGTGTGACTCTGTTCTGTTTTGTAATTCAGTTCAAGTGTAGCGATTTTGACATTCCCTCTCTCAGTGATATCTTAGGATAAGTGTCTTTTTCTCTGTGACTTATTTCACTGAGAGTCATCGTACCTAAATCCACTCATCCTGCTGCTACTAGCCTTATGACATTGATTTCATGGCTGAGTGATATTCCATTGTGCCTAAGTACCACAACTTCTTTATCCATTTTTCGCTTTCCTGGGATATTGAAGGTGTGCCGAAGTGGAGGTTCTTGGAAACAGAGCAGCCCTAAACTTTGGGGTGCGTGTGTCTTGTTGATTTTTAGGTTTCCCGATTTATACGCCCATGAGTGGAAGTGCCCTATGCTCTCTAAGCTGTGCTTATTACATGTTTCAGGACACACCGTACACTTCTCCAGAGTGGCTGTTGGCAATTGACAGCCCGCCCATCAGCGTAGCAAGGCTCCCATGTCTCCATGGCCTGTCCTGCATTTCTGGCTTTTACACTTTTTTCAGCATGGCCCTTTTGACCGATGGCAAGCGAGACTTCTTTGTAGCGCTGATTTGCCTTTCCGGCTTGCCTGGTTGGCCAAAAAGGGCGTATGCGTTTTTTCCTGAATATATTCAGGAAAAAACGCATACGCCCTTTTTGGCCAAGGGCATCATTGTCAACGCTTTGCCGCTTTTCATGTGCTTTCAAGGCGAGTCGAGTCTGCCTCCTGAAACCTGTTTCCTGCAATTCTGCCTTGCTTTCCAATCCTCCTCGTTGCCTTCCCTCAATATATTTGTGGACGAGAGTTATCATTTATAACTCTGCAGGTTTGTGAGTTGCAGTGCCCCTGAGCTCCATTTGTCAACTCGCTTTTTTGGGAGCTGGCCGCCAAAGCGCAGGATTGCTTCAGGCCCTATTCTGGTTCCGGGGGGCAGGCTGAGCCTGTGGTTCGTTCTTCTTCCTGATGGGAAAATAGAGTGACCTGTGCCTGTCCCAACACCTAGAGCTGGTCTCTCATTGGTTCCCCCTCTTCCCGTTCATCCTCAGGCCAAATTGCGACCTGTCCGAAACAGGAGGTTAAAGGTGCTGATTCTCCAAGTCGGGAGATTGTTAGTCGAGCGGCTGGAATGGCGAACCCGAGCACAAGGAGAGGAGAAATGAGGTGCGTTGGAGAAACCTTTCCCGATCACACGGTGTACCATCTTCTGGGTTTCCCACGCATGTTTTCGATGTAGGAAGATGCCCTTGAACCTGGAGATTTGGGACCCACGGCATGGGTACCACGCAGTATGACTTCAAAGGGTCTGCATTTGCTCACCCAAGCTCACCAATCCTCTCAGCCCCAAGAGTGTCCAGCCTTATGTCTCATCCAGCTGTGGGTCTAGATATGGTCAATCCAGGTTGCATCAGAGCCCCTGAACGGATTTTGTAAGAATTTCTCTCTCTTTCACTGTCTTTGTTTTATGGGGTTTTTTTTTAAGTAATCTATTTTTATAATGCGGTTTAGCTGCTTTTCACTGCTGTGTTTATGCCGCTTTACACCCTCTTGATTCACTTCCAGAGAGAGATCAATACATAGGTTTTAAGACTCTTACTAGTCAGATGTATTCTTGGGCGGTGAATAGGGGCTGTTGAGTCCAGTTCACTGAGCAGGGAGTAGGTCTTGTCTATTACATATTTGGCTTGTGGAACGGTATCTGAGCTAATTTCAAACCCTTGTTTTATGCATCACCCCACCTCACCTTTCCCGTTAAGCAGCCATAGTGCGTTTTCTAAATGTGTGACTCTGTTCTGTTTTGTAATTCAGTTCAAGTGTAGCGATTTTGACATTCCCTCTCTCAGTGATATCTTAGGATAAGTGTCTTTTTCTCTGTGACTTTTTTCACTGAGAGTCATCGTACCTAAATCCACTCATCCTGCTGCTACTAGCCTTATGACATTGATTTCATGGCTGAGTGATATTCCATTGTGCCTAAGTACCACAACTTCTTTATCCATTTTTCGCTTTCCTGGGATATTGAAGGTGTGCCGAAGTGGAGGTTCTGGGAAACAGAGCAGCCCTAAACTTTGGGCTGCCTGTGTCTTGTTGATTTTTAGGTTACCCGATTTATACGCCCATGAGTGGAAGTGCCCTATGCTCTCTAAGCTGTGCTTATTACATGTTTCAGGACACACCGTACACTTCTCCAGAGTGGCTGTTGGCAATTTACAGCCCGCCCATCAGCGTAGCAAGGCTCCCATGTCTCCATGGCCTGTCCTGCATTTCTGGTTTTTACTCTTCTTTCAGCATGGCCCTTTTGACCGATGGCAAGCGAGACTTCTTTGTAGCGCTGATTTGCCTTTCCGGCTTGCCTGGTTGGCCAAAAAGGGCGTATGCGTTTTTTCCTGAATATATTCAGGAAAAAACGCATACGCCCTTTTTGGCCAAGGGCATCATCGTTAACGCTTTGCTGCTTTTCATGTGCTTTCAAGGCGAGTCGAGTCTGCCTCCTGAAACCTGTTTCCTGCAATTCTGCCTTGCTTTCCAATCCTCCTCGTTGCCTTCCCTCAATATATTTGTGGACGAGAGTTATCATTTATAACTCTGCAGGTTTTTGAGTTGCAGTGCCCCTGAGCTCCATTTGTCAACTCGCTTTTTTGGGAGCTGGCCGCCAAAGCGCAGGATTGCTTCAGGCCCTAATCTGGTTCCGGGGGGCAGGCTGAGCCTGTGGTTCATTCTTCTTCCTGATGGGAAAATAGAGTGACCTGTGCCTGTCCCAACACCTAGAGCTGGTCTCTCATTGGTTCCCCCTCTTCCCGTTCATCCTCAGGCCAAATTGCGACCTGTCCGAAACAGGAGGTTAAAGGTGCTGATTCTCCAAGTAGGGAGATTGTTAGTCGAGCGGCTGGAATGGCGAACCCGAGCACAAGGAGAGGAGAAATGAGGTGCGTTTGAGAAACCTTTCCCGGTCACACGGTGTACCATCTTCTGGGTTTCTCACGCATGTTTTCGATGTAGGAAGATGCCCTTGAACCTGGAGATTTGGGACCCACGGCATGGGTACCACGCAGTATGACTTTAAAGGGTCTGCGTTTGCTCACCCAAGCTCACCAATCCTCTCAGCCCCAAGAGTGTCCAGCCTTATGTCTCATCCAGCTGTGGGTCTAGATATGGTCAATCCAGGTTGCATCAGAGCCCCTGAACGGATTTTGTAAGAATTTCTCTCTCTTTCACTGTCTTTGTTTTATGGGGTTTTTTTTTAAGTAATCTATTTTTATAATGGGGTTTAGCTGCTTTTCACTGCTGTGTTTATGCCGCTTTACACCCTCTTGATTCACTTCCAGAGAGAGATCAATACATAGGTTTTAAGACTCTTACTAGTCAGATGTATTCTTGGGCGGTGAATAGGGGCTGTTGAGTCCAGTTCACTGAGCAGGGAGTAGGTCTTGTCTATTACATATTTGGCTTGTGGAACGGTATCTGAGCTAATTTCAAACCCTTGTTTTATGCATCACCCCACCTCACCTTTCCCGTTAAGCAGCCATAGTGCGTTTTCTAAATGTGTGACTCTGTTCTGTTTTGTAATTCAGTTCAAGTGTAGCGATTTTGACATTCCCTCTCTCAGTGATATCTTAGGATAAGTGTCTTTTTCTCTGTGACTTATTTCACTGAGAGTCATCGTACCTAAATCCACTCATCCTGCTGCTACTAGCCTTATGACATTGATTTCATGGCTGAGTGATATTCCATTGTGCCTAAGTACCACAACTTCTTTATCCATTTTTCGCTTTCCTGGGATATTGAAGGTGTGCCGAAGTGGAGGTTCTTGGAAACAGAGCAGCCCTAAACTTTGGGGTGCCTGTGTCTTGTTGATTTTTAGGTTTCCCGATTTATACGCCCATGAGTGGAAGTGCCCTATGCTCTCTAAGCTGTGCTTATTACATGTTTCAGGACACACCGTACACTTCTCCAGAGTGGCTGTTGGCAATTGACAGCCCGCCCATCAGCGTAGCAAGGCTCCCATGTCTCCATGGCCTGTCCTGCATTTCTGGTTTTTACACTTTTTTCAGCATGGCCCTTTTGACCGATGGCAAGCGAGACTTCTTTGTAGCGCTGATTTGCCTTTCCGGCTTGCCTGGTTGGCTAAAAAGGGCGTATGCGTTTTTTCCTGAATATATTCAGGAAAAAACGCATACGCCCTTTTTGGCCAAGGGCATCATTGTCAACGCTTTGCCGCTTTTCATGTGCTTTCAAGGCGAGTCGAGTCTGCCTCCTGAAACCTGTTTCCTGCAATTCTGCCTTGCTTTCCAATCCTCCTCGTTGCCTTCCCTCAATATATTTGTGGACGAGAGTTATCATTTATAACTCTGCAGGTTTGTGAGTTGCAGTGCCCCTGAGCTCCATTTGTCAACTCGCTTTTTTGGGAGCTGGCCGCCAAAGCGCAGGATTGCTTCAGGCCGTATTCTGGTTCCGGGGGGCAGGCTGAGCCTGTGGTTCGTTCTTCTTCCTGATGGGAAAATAGAGTGACCTGTGCCTGTCCCAACACCTAGAGCTGGTCTCTCATTGGTTCCCCCTCTTCCCGTTCATCCTCAGGCCAAATTGCGACCTGTCCGAAACAGGAGGTTAAAGGTGCTGATTCTCCAAGTAGGGAGATTGTTAGTCGAGCGGCTGGAATGGCGAACCCGAGCACAAGGAGAGGAGAAATGAGGTGCGTTTGAGAAACCTTTCCCGATCACACGGTGTACCATCTTCTGGGTTTCGCACGCATGTTTTCGATGTAGGAAGATGCCCTTGAACCTGGAGATTTGGGACCCACGGCATGGGTACCACGCAGTATGACTTTAAAGGGTCTGCGTTTGCTCACCCAAGCTCACCAATCCTCTCAGCCCCAAGAGTGTCCAGCCTTATGTCTCATCCAGCTGTGGGTCTAGATATGGTCAATCCAGGTTGCATCAGAGCCCCCGAACGGATTTTGTAAGAATTTCTCTCTCTTTCACTGTCTTTGTTTTATAGGGTTTTTTTTAAGTAATCTATTTTTATAATGGGGTTTAGCTGCTTTTCACTGCTGTGTTTATGCCGCTTTACACCCTCTTGATTCACTTCCAGAGAGAGATCAATACATAGGTTTTAAGACTCTTACTAGTCAGATGTATTCTTGGGCGGTGAATAGGGGCTGTTGAGTCCAGTTCACTGAGCAGGGAGTAGGTCTTGTCTATTACATATTTGGCTTGTGGAACGGTATCTGAGCTAATTTCAAACCCTTGTTTTATGCATCACCCCACCTCACCTTTCCCGTTAAGCAGCCATAGTGCGTTTTCTAAATGTGTGACTCTGTTCCGTTTTGTAATTCAGTTCAAGTGTAGCGATTTTGACATTCCCTCTCTCAGTGATATCTTAGGATAAGTGTCTTTTTCTCTGTGACTTATTTCACTGAGAGTCATCGTACCTAAATCCACTCATCCTGCTGCTACTAGCCTTATGACATTGATTTCATGGCTGAGTGATATTCCATTGTGCCTAAGTACCACAACTTCTTTATCCATTTTTCGCTTTCCTGGGATATTGAAGGTGTGCCGAAGTGGAGGTTCTTGGAAACAGAGCAGCCCTAAAGTTTGGGGTGCCTGTGTCTTGTTGATTTTTAGGTTTCCCGATTTATACGCCCATGAGTGGAAGTGCCCTATGCTCTCTAAGCTGTGCTTATTACATGTTTCAGGACACACCGTACACTTCTCCAGAGTGGCTGTTGGCAATTTACAGCCCGCCCATCAGCGTAGCAAGGCTCCCATGTCTCCATGGCCTGTCCTGCATTTCTGGTTTTTACACTTTTTTCAGCATGGCCCTTTTGACCGATGGCAAGCGAGACTTCTTTGTAGCGCTGATTTGCCTTTCCGGCTTGCCTGGTTGGCCAAAAAGGGCGTATGCGTTTTTTCCTGAATATATTCAGGAAAAAACGCATACGCCCTTTTTGGCCAAGGGCATCATTGTCAACGCTTTGCCGCTTTTCATGTGCTTTCAAGGCGAGTCGAGTCTGCCTCCTGAAACCTGTTTCCTGCAATTCTGCCTTGCTTTCCAATCCTCCTCGTTGCCTTCCCTCAATATATTTGTGGACGAGAGTTATCATTTATAACTCTGCAGGTTTTTGAGTTGCAGTGCCCCTGAGCTCCATTTGTCAACTCGCTTTTTTGGGAGCTGGCCGCCAAAGCGCAGGATTGCTTCAGGCCCTAATCTGGTTCCGGGGGGCAGGCTGAGCCTGTGGTTCATTCTTCTTCCTGATGGGAAAATAGAGTGACCTGTGCCTGTCCCAACACCTAGAGCTGGTCTCTCATTGGTTCCCCCTCTTCCCGTTCATCCTCAGGCCAAATTGCGACCTGTCCGAAACAGGAGGTTAAAGGTGCTGATTCTCCAAGTAGGGAGATTGTTAGTCGAGCGGCTGGAATGGCGAACCCGAGCACAAGGAGAGGAGAAATGCGGTGCGTTTGAGAAACCTTTCCCGGTCACACGGTGTACCATCTTCTGGGTTTCCCACGCATGTTTTCGATGTAGGAAGATGCCCTTGAACCTGGAGATTTGGGACCCACGGCATGGGTACCACGCAGTATGACTTTAAAGGGTCTGCGTTTGCTCACCCAAGCTCACCAATCCTCTCAGCCCCAAGAGTGTCCAGCCTTATGTCTCATCCAGCTGTGGGTCTAGATATGGTCAATCCAGGTTGCATCAGAGCCCCTGAACGGATTTTGTAAGAATTTCTCTCTCTTTCACTGTCTTTGTTTTATGGGGTTTTTTTTTAAGCAATCTATTTTTATAATGGGGTTTAGCTGCTTTTCACTGCTGTGTTTATGCCGCTTTACACCCTCTTGATTCACTTCCAGAGAGAGATCAATACATAGGTTTTAAGACTCTTACTAGTCAGATGTATTCTTGGGCGGTGAATAGGGGCTGTTGAGTCCAGTTCACTGAGCAGGGAGTAGGTCTTGTCTATTACATATTTGGCTTGTGGAACGGTATCTGAGCTAATTTCAAACCCTTGTTTTATGCATCACCCCACCTCACCTTTCCCGTTAAGCAGCCATAGTGCGTTTTCTAAATGTGTGACTCTGTTCTGTTTTGTAATTCAGTTCAAGTGTAGCGATTTTGACATTCCCTCTCTCAGTGATATCTTAGGATAAGTGTCTTTTTCTCTGTGACTTATTTCACTGAGAGTCATCGTACCTAAATCCACTCATCCTGCTGCTACTAGCCTTATGACATTGATTTCATGGCTGAGTGATATTCCATTGTGCCTAAGTACCACAACTTCTTTATCCATTTTTCGCTTTCCTGGGATATTGAAGGTGTGCCGAAGTGGAGGTTCTTGGAAACAGAGCAGCCCTAAACTTTGGGGTGCCTGTGTCTTGTTGATTTTTAGGTTTCCCGATTTATACGCCCATGAGTGGAAGTGCCCTATGCTCTCTAAGCTGTGCTTATTACATGTTTCAGGACACACCGTACACTTCTCCAGAGTGGCTGTTGGCAATTGACAGCCCGCCCATCAGCGTAGCAAGGCTCCCATGTCTCCATGGCCTGTCCTGCATTTCTGGTTTTTACACTTTTTTCAGCATGGCCCTTTTGACCGATGGCAAGCGAGACTTCTTTGTAGCGCTGATTTGCCTTTCCGGCTTGCCTGGTTGGCTAAAAAGGGCGTATGCGTTTTTTCCTGAATATATTCAGGAAAAAACGCATACGCCCTTTTTGGCCAAGGGCATCATTGTCAACGCTTTGCCGCTTTTCATGTGCTTTCAAGGCGAGTCGAGTCTGCCTCCTGAAACCTGTTTCCTGCAATTCTGCCTTGCTTTCCAATCCTCCTCGTTGCCTTCCCTCAATATATTTGTGGACGAGAGTTATCATTTATAACTCTGCAGGTTTGTGAGTTGCAGTGCCCCTGAGCTCCATTTGTCAACTCGCTTTTTTGGGAGCTGGCCGCCAAAGCGCAGGATTGCTTCAGGCCGTATTCTGGTTCCGGGGGGCAGGCTGAGCCTGTGGTTCGTTCTTCTTCCTGATGGGAAAATAGAGTGACCTGTGCCTGTCCCAACACCTAGAGCTGGTCTCTCATTGGTTCCCCCTCTTCCCGTTCATCCTCAGGCCAAATTGCGACCTGTCCGAAACAGGAGGTTAAAGGTGCTGATTCTCCAAGTAGGGAGATTGTTAGTCGAGCGGCTGGAATGGCGAACCCGAGCACAAGGAGAGGAGAAATGAGGTGCGTTGGAGAAACCTTTCCCGATCACACGGTGTACCATCTTCTGGGTTTCGCACGCATGTTTTCGATGTAGGAAGATGCCCTTGAACCTGGAGATTTGGGACCCACGGCATGGGTACCACGCAGTATGACTTTAAAGGGTCTGCGTTTGCTCACCCAAGCTCACCAATCCTCTCAGCCCCAAGAGTGTCCAGCCTTATGTCTCATCCAGCTGTGGGTCTAGATATGGTCAATCCAGGTTGCATCAGAGCCCCCGAACGGATTTTGTAAGAATTTCTCTCTCTTTCACTGTCTTTGTTTTATGGGGTTTTTTTTAAGTAATCTATTTTTATAATGGGGTTTAGCTGCTTTTCACTGCTGTGTTTATGCCGCTTTACACCCTCTTGATTCACTTCCAGAGAGAGATCAATACATAGGTTTTAAGACTCTTCCTAGTCAGATGTATTCTTGGGCGGTGAATAGGGGCTGTTGAGTCCAGTTCACTGAGCAGGGAGTAGGTCTTGTCTATTACATATTTGGCTTGTGGAACGGTATCTGAGCTAATTTCAAACCCTTGTTTTATGCATCACCCCACCTCACCTTTCCCGTTAAGCAGCCATAGTGCGTTTTCTAAATGTGTGACTCTGTTCCGTTTTGTAATTCAGTTCAAGTGTAGCGATTTTGACATTCCCTCTCTCAGTGATATCTTAGGATAAGTGTCTTTTTCTCTGTGACTTATTTCACTGAGAGTCATCGTACCTAAATCCACTCATCCTGCTGCTACTAGCCTTATGACATTGATTTCATGGCTGAGTGATATTCCATTGTGCCTAAGTACCACAACTTCTTTATCCATTTTTCGCTTTCCTGGGATATTGAAGGTGTGCCGAAGTGGAGGTTCTTGGAAACAGAGCAGCCCTAAACTTTGGGGTGCGTGTGTCTTGTTGATTTTTAGGTTTCCCGATTTATACGCCCATGAGTGGAAGTGCCCTATGCTCTCTAAGCTGTGCTTATTACATGTTTCAGGACACACCGTACACTTCTCCAGAGTGGCTGTTGGCAATTGACAGCCCGCCCATCAGCGTAGCAAGGCTCCCATGTCTCCATGGCCTGTCCTGCATTTCTGGCTTTTACACTTTTTTCAGCATGGCCCTTTTGACCGATGGCAAGCGAGACTTCTTTGTAGCGCTGATTTGCCTTTCCGGCTTGCCTGGTTGGCCAAAAAGGGCGTATGCGTTTTTTCCTGAATATATTCAGGAAAAAACGCATACGCCCTTTTTGGCCAAGGGCATCATTGTCAACGCTTTGCCGCTTTTCATGTGCTTTCAAGGCGAGTCGAGTCTGCCTCCTGAAACCTGTTTCCTGCAATTCTGCCTTGCTTTCCAATCCTCCTCGTTGCCTTCCCTCAATATATTTGTGGACGAGAGTTATCATTTATAACTCTGCAGGTTTGTGAGTTGCAGTGCCCCTGAGCTCCATTTGTCAACTCGCTTTTTTGGGAGCTGGCCGCCAAAGCGCAGGATTGCTTCAGGCCCTATTCTGGTTCCGGGGGGCAGGCTGAGCCTGTGGTTCGTTCTTCTTCCTGATGGGAAAATAGAGTGACCTGTGCCTGTCCCAACACCTAGAGCTGGTCTCTCATTGGTTCCCCCTCTTCCCGTTCATCCTCAGGCCAAATTGCGACCTGTCCGAAACAGGAGGTTAAAGGTGCTGATTCTCCAAGTCGGGAGATTGTTAGTCGAGCGGCTGGAATGGCGAACCCGAGCACAAGGAGAGGAGAAATGAGGTGCGTTGGAGAAACCTTTCCCGATCACACGGTGTACCATCTTCTGGGTTTCCCACGCATGTTTTCGATGTAGGAAGATGCCCTTGAACCTGGAGATTTGGGACCCACGGCATGGGTACCACGCAGTATGACTTTAAAGGGTCTGCGTTTGCTCACCCAAGCTCACCAATCCTCTCAGCCCCAAGAGTGTCCAGCCTTATGTCTCATCCAGCTGTGGGTCTAGATATGGTCAATCCAGGTTGCATCAGAGCCCCCGAACGGATTTTGTAAGAATTTCTCTCTCTTTCACTGTCTTTGTTTTATAGGGTTTTTTTTAAGTAATCTATTTTTATAATGGGGTTTAGCTGCTTTTCACTGCTGTGTTTATGCCGCTTTACACCCTCTTGATTCACTTCCAGAGAGAGATCAATACATAGGTTTTAAGACTCTTACTAGTCAGATGTATTCTTGGGCGGTGAATAGGGGCTGTTGAGTCCAGTTCACTGAGCAGGGAGTAGGTCTTGTCTATTACATATTTGGCTTGTGGAACGGTATCTGAGCTAATTTCAAACCCTTGTTTTATGCATCACCCCACCTCACCTTTCCCGTTAAGCAGCCATAGTGCGTTTTCTAAATGTGTGACTCTGTTCCGTTTTGTAATTCAGTTCAAGTGTAGCGATTTTGACATTCCCTCTCTCAGTGATATCTTAGGATAAGTGTCTTTTTCTCTGTGACTTATTTCACTGAGAGTCATCGTACCTAAATCCACTCATCCTGCTGCTACTAGCCTTATGACATTGATTTCATGGCTGAGTGATATTCCATTGTGCCTAAGTACCACAACTTCTTTATCCATTTTTCGCTTTCCTGGGATATTGAAGGTGTGCCGAAGTGGAGGTTCTTGGAAACAGAGCAGCCCTAAAGTTTGGGGTGCCTGTGTCTTGTTGATTTTTAGGTTTCCCGATTTATACGCCCATGAGTGGAAGTGCCCTATGCTCTCTAAGCTGTGCTTATTACATGTTTCAGGACACACCGTACACTTCTCCAGAGTGGCTGTTGGCAATTTACAGCCCGCCCATCAGCGTAGCAAGGCTCCCATGTCTCCATGGCCTGTCCTGCATTTCTGGTTTTTACACTTTTTTCAGCATGGCCCTTTTGACCGATGGCAAGCGAGACTTCTTTGTAGCGCTGATTTGCCTTTCCGGCTTGCCTGGTTGGCCAAAAAGGGCGTATGCGTTTTTTCCTGAATATATTCAGGAAAAAACGCATACGCCCTTTTTGGCCAAGGGCATCATTGTCAACGCTTTGCCGCTTTTCATGTGCTTTCAAGGCGAGTCGAGTCTGCCTCCTGAAACCTGTTTCCTGCAATTCTGCCTTGCTTTCCAATCCTCCTCGTTGCCTTCCCTCAATATATTTGTGGACGAGAGTTATCATTTATAACTCTGCAGGTTTTTGAGTTGCAGTGCCCCTGAGCTCCATTTGTCAACTCGCTTTTTTGGGAGCTGGCCGCCAAAGCGCAGGATTGCTTCAGGCCCTAATCTGGTTCCGGGGGGCAGGCTGAGCCTGTGGTTCATTCTTCTTCCTGATGGGAAAATAGAGTGACCTGTGCCTGTCCCAACACCTAGAGCTGGTCTCTCATTGGTTCCCCCTCTTCCCGTTCATCCTCAGGCCAAATTGCGACCTGTCCGAAACAGGAGGTTAAAGGTGCTGATTCTCCAAGTAGGGAGATTGTTAGTCGAGCGGCTGGAATGGCGAACCCGAGCACAAGGAGAGGAGAAATGCGGTGCGTTTGAGAAACCTTTCCCGGTCACACGGTGTACCATCTTCTGGGTTTCCCACGCATGTTTTCGATGTAGGAAGATGCCCTTGAACCTGGAGATTTGGGACCCACGGCATGGGTACCACGCAGTATGACTTTAAAGGGTCTGCGTTTGCTCACCCAAGCTCACCAATCCTCTCAGCCCCAAGAGTGTCCAGCCTTATGTCTCATCCAGCTGTGGGTCTAGATATGGTCAATCCAGGTTGCATCAGAGCCCCTGAACGGATTTTGTAAGAATTTCTCTCTCTTTCACTGTCTTTGTTTTATGGGGTTTTTTTTTAAGCAATCTATTTTTATAATGGGGTTTAGCTGCTTTTCACTGCTGTGTTTATGCCGCTTTACACCCTCTTGATTCACTTCCAGAGAGAGATCAATACATAGGTTTTAAGACTCTTACTAGTCAGATGTATTCTTGGGCGGTGAATAGGGGCTGTTGAGTCCAGTTCACTGAGCAGGGAGTAGGTCTTGTCTATTACATATTTGGCTTGTGGAACGGTATCTGAGCTAATTTCAAACCCTTGTTTTATGCATCACCCCACCTCACCTTTCCCGTTAAGCAGCCATAGTGCGTTTTCTAAATGTGTGACTCTGTTCTGTTTTGTAATTCAGTTCAAGTGTAGCGATTTTGACATTCCCTCTCTCAGTGATATCTTAGGATAAGTGTCTTTTTCTCTGTGACTTATTTCACTGAGAGTCATCGTACCTAAATCCACTCATCCTGCTGCTACTAGCCTTATGACATTGATTTCATGGCTGAGTGATATTCCATTGTGCCTAAGTACCACAACTTCTTTATCCATTTTTCGCTTTCCTGGGATATTGAAGGTGTGCCGAAGTGGAGGTTCTTGGAAACAGAGCAGCCCTAAACTTTGGGGTGCCTGTGTCTTGTTGATTTTTAGGTTTCCCGATTTATACGCCCATGAGTGGAAGTGCCCTATGCTCTCTAAGCTGTGCTTATTACATGTTTCAGGACACACCGTACACTTCTCCAGAGTGGCTGTTGGCAATTGACAGCCCGCCCATCAGCGTAGCAAGGCTCCCATGTCTCCATGGCCTGTCCTGCATTTCTGGTTTTTACACTTTTTTCAGCATGGCCCTTTTGACCGATGGCAAGCGAGACTTCTTTGTAGCGCTGATTTGCCTTTCCGGCTTGCCTGGTTGGCTAAAAAGGGCGTATGCGTTTTTTCCTGAATATATTCAGGAAAAAACGCATACGCCCTTTTTGGCCAAGGGCATCATTGTCAACGCTTTGCCGCTTTTCATGTGCTTTCAAGGCGAGTCGAGTCTGCCTCCTGAAACCTGTTTCCTGCAATTCTGCCTTGCTTTCCAATCCTCCTCGTTGCCTTCCCTCAATATATTTGTGGACGAGAGTTATCATTTATAACTCTGCAGGTTTGTGAGTTGCAGTGCCCCTGAGCTCCATTTGTCAACTCGCTTTTTTGGGAGCTGGCCGCCAAAGCGCAGGATTGCTTCAGGCCGTATTCTGGTTCCGGGGGGCAGGCTGAGCCTGTGGTTCGTTCTTCTTCCTGATGGGAAAATAGAGTGACCTGTGCCTGTCCCAACACCTAGAGCTGGTCTCTCATTGGTTCCCCCTCTTCCCGTTCATCCTCAGGCCAAATTGCGACCTGTCCGAAACAGGAGGTTAAAGGTGCTGATTCTCCAAGTAGGGAGATTGTTAGTCGAGCGGCTGGAATGGCGAACCCGAGCACAAGGAGAGGAGAAATGAGGTGCGTTGGAGAAACCTTTCCCGATCACACGGTGTACCATCTTCTGGGTTTCGCACGCATGTTTTCGATGTAGGAAGATGCCCTTGAACCTGGAGATTTGGGACCCACGGCATGGGTACCACGCAGTATGACTTTAAAGGGTCTGCGTTTGCTCACCCAAGCTCACCAATCCTCTCAGCCCCAAGAGTGTCCAGCCTTATGTCTCATCCAGCTGTGGGTCTAGATATGGTCAATCCAGGTTGCATCAGAGCCCCCGAACGGATTTTGTAAGAATTTCTCTCTCTTTCACTGTCTTTGTTTTATGGGGTTTTTTTTAAGTAATCTATTTTTATAATGGGGTTTAGCTGCTTTTCACTGCTGTGTTTATGCCGCTTTACACCCTCTTGATTCACTTCCAGAGAGAGATCAATACATAGGTTTTAAGACTCTTCCTAGTCAGATGTATTCTTGGGCGGTGAATAGGGGCTGTTGAGTCCAGTTCACTGAGCAGGGAGTAGGTCTTGTCTATTACATATTTGGCTTGTGGAACGGTATCTGAGCTAATTTCAAACCCTTGTTTTATGCATCACCCCACCTCACCTTTCCCGTTAAGCAGCCATAGTGCGTTTTCTAAATGTGTGACTCTGTTCCGTTTTGTAATTCAGTTCAAGTGTAGCGATTTTGACATTCCCTCTCTCAGTGATATCTTAGGATAAGTGTCTTTTTCTCTGTGACTTATTTCACTGAGAGTCATCGTACCTAAATCCACTCATCCTGCTGCTACTAGCCTTATGACATTGATTTCATGGCTGAGTGATATTCCATTGTGCCTAAGTACCACAACTTCTTTATCCATTTTTCGCTTTCCTGGGATATTGAAGGTGTGCCGAAGTGGAGGTTCTTGGAAACAGAGCAGCCCTAAACTTTGGGGTGCGTGTGTCTTGTTGATTTTTAGGTTTCCCGATTTATACGCCCATGAGTGGAAGTGCCCTATGCTCTCTAAGCTGTGCTTATTACATGTTTCAGGACACACCGTACACTTCTCCAGAGTGGCTGTTGGCAATTGACAGCCCGCCCATCAGCGTAGCAAGGCTCCCATGTCTCCATGGCCTGTCCTGCATTTCTGGCTTTTACACTTTTTTCAGCATGGCCCTTTTGACCGATGGCAAGCGAGACTTCTTTGTAGCGCTGATTTGCCTTTCCGGCTTGCCTGGTTGGCCAAAAAGGGCGTATGCGTTTTTTCCTGAATATATTCAGGAAAAAACGCATACGCCCTTTTTGGCCAAGGGCATCATTGTCAACGCTTTGCCGCTTTTCATGTGCTTTCAAGGCGAGTCGAGTCTGCCTCCTGAAACCTGTTTCCTGCAATTCTGCCTTGCTTTCCAATCCTCCTCGTTGCCTTCCCTCAATATATTTGTGGACGAGAGTTATCATTTATAACTCTGCAGGTTTGTGAGTTGCAGTGCCCCTGAGCTCCATTTGTCAACTCGCTTTTTTGGGAGCTGGCCGCCAAAGCGCAGGATTGCTTCAGGCCCTATTCTGGTTCCGGGGGGCAGGCTGAGCCTGTGGTTCGTTCTTCTTCCTGATGGGAAAATAGAGTGACCTGTGCCTGTCCCAACACCTAGAGCTGGTCTCTCATTGGTTCCCCCTCTTCCCGTTCATCCTCAGGCCAAATTGCGACCTGTCCGAAACAGGAGGTTAAAGGTGCTGATTCTCCAAGTCGGGAGATTGTTAGTCGAGCGGCTGGAATGGCGAACCCGAGCACAAGGAGAGGAGAAATGAGGTGCGTTGGAGAAACCTTTCCCGATCACACGGTGTACCATCTTCTGGGTTTCCCACGCATGTTTTCGATGTAGGAAGATGCCCTTGAACCTGGAGATTTGGGACCCACGGCATGGGTACCACGCAGTATGACTTCAAAGGGTCTGCATTTGCTCACCCAAGCTCACCAATCCTCTCAGCCCCAAGAGTGTCCAGCCTTATGTCTCATCCAGCTGTGGGTCTAGATATGGTCAATCCAGGTTGCATCAGAGCCCCTGAACGGATTTTGTAAGAATTTCTCTCTCTTTCACTGTCTTTGTTTTATGGGGTTTTTTTTTAAGTAATCTATTTTTATAATGCGGTTTAGCTGCTTTTCACTGCTGTGTTTATGCCGCTTTACACCCTCTTGATTCACTTCCAGAGAGAGATCAATACATAGGTTTTAAGACTCTTACTAGTCAGATGTATTCTTGGGCGGTGAATAGGGGCTGTTGAGTCCAGTTCACTGAGCAGGGAGTAGGTCTTGTCTATTACATATTTGGCTTGTGGAACGGTATCTGAGCTAATTTCAAACCCTTGTTTTATGCATCACCCCACCTCACCTTTCCCGTTAAGCAGCCATAGTGCGTTTTCTAAATGTGTGACTCTGTTCTGTTTTGTAATTCAGTTCAAGTGTAGCGATTTTGACATTCCCTCTCTCAGTGATATCTTAGGATAAGTGTCTTTTTCTCTGTGACTTTTTTCACTGAGAGTCATCGTACCTAAATCCACTCATCCTGCTGCTACTAGCCTTATGACATTGATTTCATGGCTGAGTGATATTCCATTGTGCCTAAGTACCACAACTTCTTTATCCATTTTTCGCTTTCCTGGGATATTGAAGGTGTGCCGAAGTGGAGGTTCTGGGAAACAGAGCAGCCCTAAACTTTGGGGTGCCTGTGTCTTGTTGATTTTTAGGTTACCCGATTTATACGCCCATGAGTGGAAGTGCCCTATGCTCTCTAAGCTGTGCTTATTACATGTTTCAGGACACACCGTACACTTCTCCAGAGTGGCTGTTGGCAATTTACAGCCCGCCCATCAGCGTAGCAAGGCTCCCATGTCTCCATGGCCTGTCCTGCATTTCTGGTTTTTACTTTTCTTTCAGCATGGCCCTTTTGACCGATGGCAAGCGAGACTTCTTTGTAGCGCTGATTTGCCTTTCCGGCTTGCCTGGTTGGCCAAAAAGGGCGTATGCGTTTTTTCCTGAATATATTCAGGAAAAAACGCATACGCCCTTTTTGGCCAAGGGCATCATCGTTAACGCTTTGCTGCTTTTCATGTGCTTTCAAGGCGAGTCGAGTCTGCCTCCTGAAACCTGTTTCCTGCAATTCTGCCTTGCTTTCCAATCCTCCTCGTTGCCTTCCCTCAATATATTTGTGGACGAGAGTTATCATTTATAACTCTGCAGGTTTTTGAGTTGCAGTGCCCCTGAGCTCCATTTGTCAACTCGCTTTTTTGGGAGCTGGCCGCCAAAGCGCAGGATTGCTTCAGGCCCTAATCTGGTTCCGGGGGGCAGGCTGAGCCTGTGGTTCATTCTTCTTCCTGATGGGAAAATAGAGTGACCTGTGCCTGTCCCAACACCTAGAGCTGGTCTCTCATTGGTTCCCCCTCTTCCCGTTCATCCTCAGGCCAAATTGCGACCTGTCCGAAACAGGAGGTTAAAGGTGCTGATTCTCCAAGTAGGGAGATTGTTAGTCGAGCGGGTGGAATGGCGAACCCGAGCACAAGGAGAGGAGAAATGAGGTGCGTTTGAGAAACCTTTCCCGGTCACACGGTGTACCATCTTCTGGGTTTCGCACGCATGTTTTCGATGTAGGAAGATGCCCTTGAACCTGGAGATTTGGGACCCACGGCATGGGTACCACGCAGTATGACTTTAAAGGGTCTGCGTTTGCTCACCCAAGCTCACCAATCCTCTCAGCCCCAAGAGTGTCCAGCCTTATGTCTCATCCAGCTGTGGGTCTAGATATGGTCAATCCAGGTTGCATCAGAGCCCCTGAACGGATTTTGTAAGAATTTCTCTCTCTTTCACTGTCTTTGTTTTATGGGGTTTTTTTTTAAGTAATCTATTTTTATAATGGGGTTTAGCTGCTTTTCACTGCTGTGTTTATGCCGCTTTACACCGTCTTGATTCACTTCCAGAGAGAGATCAATACATAGGTTTTAAGACTCTTACTAGTCAGATGTATTCTTGGGCGGTGAATAGGGGCTGTTGAGTCCAGTTCACTGAGCAGGGAGTAGGTCTTGTCTATTACATATTTGGCTTGTGGAACGGTATCTGAGCTAATTTCAAACCCTTGTTTTATGCATCACCCCACCTCACCTTTCCCGTTAAGCAGCCATAGTGCGTTTTCTAAATGTGTGACTCTGTTCTGTTTTGTAATTCAGTTCAAGTGTAGCGATTTTGACATTCCCTCTCTCAGTGATATCTTAGGATAAGTGTCTTTTTCTCTGTGACTTATTTCACTGAGAGTCATCGTACCTAAATCCACTCATCCTGCTGCTACTAGCCTTATGACATTGATTTCATGGCTGAGTGATATTCCATTGTGCCTAAGTACCACAACTTCTTTATCCATTTTTCGCTTTCCTGGGATATTGAAGGTGTGCCGAAGTGGAGGTTCTTGGAAACAGAGCAGCCCTAAACTTTGGGGTGCCTGTGTCTTGTTGATTTTTAGGTTTCCCGATTTATACGCCCATGAGTGGAAGTGCCCTATGCTCTCTAAGCTGTGCTTATTACATGTTTCAGGACACACCGTACACTTCTCCAGAGTGGCTGTTGGCAATTGACAGCCCGCCCATCAGCGTAGCAAGGCTCCCATGTCTCCATGGCCTGTCCTGCATTTCTGGTTTTTACACTTTTTTCAGCATGGCCCTTTTGACCGATGGCAAGCGAGACTTCTTTGTAGCGCTGATTTGCCTTTCCGGCTTGCCTGGTTGGCTAAAAAGGGCGTATGCGTTTTTTCCTGAATATATTCAGGAAAAAACGCATACGCCCTTTTTGGCCAAGGGCATCATTGTCAACGCTTTGCCGCTTTTCATGTGCTTTCAAGGCGAGTCGAGTCTGCCTCCTGAAACCTGTTTCCTGCAATTCTGCCTTGCTTTCCAATCCTCCTCGTTGCCTTCCCTCAATATATTTGTGGACGAGAGTTATCATTTATAACTCTGCAGGTTTGTGAGTTGCAGTGCCCCTGAGCTCCATTTGTCAACTCGCTTTTTTGGGAGCTGGCCGCCAAAGCGCAGGATTGCTTCAGGCCGTATTCTGGTTCCGGGGGGCAGGCTGAGCCTGTGGTTCGTTCTTCTTCCTGATGGGAAAATAGAGTGACCTGTGCCTGTCCCAACACCTAGAGCTGGTCTCTCATTGGTTCCCCCTCTTCCCGTTCATCCTCAGGCCAAATTGCGACCTGTCCGAAACAGGAGGTTAAAGGTGCTGATTCTCCAAGTAGGGAGATTGTTAGTCGAGCGGCTGGAATGGCGAACCCGAGCACAAGGAGAGGAGAAATGAGGTGCGTTTGAGAAACCTTTCCCGATCACACGGTGTACCATCTTCTGGGTTTCGCACGCATGTTTTCGATGTAGGAAGATGCCCTTGAACCTGGAGATTTGGGACCCACGGCATGGGTACCACGCAGTATGACTTTAAAGGGTCTGCGTTTGCTCACCCAAGCTCACCAATCCTCTCAGCCCCAAGAGTGTCCAGCCTTATGTCTCATCCAGCTGTGGGTCTAGATATGGTCAATCCAGGTTGCATCAGAGCCCCCGAACGGATTTTGTAAGAATTTCTCTCTCTTTCACTGTCTTTGTTTTATAGGGTTTTTTTTAAGTAATCTATTTTTATAATGGGGTTTAGCTGCTTTTCACTGCTGTGTTTATGCCGCTTTACACCCTCTTGATTCACTTCCAGAGAGAGATCAATACATAGGTTTTAAGACTCTTACTAGTCAGATGTATTCTTGGGCGGTGAATAGGGGCTGTTGAGTCCAGTTCACTGAGCAGGGAGTAGGTCTTGTCTATTACATATTTGGCTTGTGGAACGGTATCTGAGCTAATTTCAAACCCTTGTTTTATGCATCACCCCACCTCACCTTTCCCGTTAAGCAGCCATAGTGCGTTTTCTAAATGTGTGACTCTGTTCCGTTTTGTAATTCAGTTCAAGTGTAGCGATTTTGACATTCCCTCTCTCAGTGATATCTTAGGATAAGTGTCTTTTTCTCTGTGACTTATTTCACTGAGAGTCATCGTACCTAAATCCACTCATCCTGCTGCTACTAGCCTTATGACATTGATTTCATGGCTGAGTGATATTCCATTGTGCCTAAGTACCACAACTTCTTTATCCATTTTTCGCTTTCCTGGGATATTGAAGGTGTGCCGAAGTGGAGGTTCTTGGAAACAGAGCAGCCCTAAAGTTTGGGGTGCCTGTGTCTTGTTGATTTTTAGGTTTCCCGATTTATACGCCCATGAGTGGAAGTGCCCTATGCTCTCTAAGCTGTGCTTATTACATGTTTCAGGACACACCGTACACTTTTCCAGAGTGGCTGTTGGCAATTGACAGCCCGCCCATCAGCGTAGCAAGGCTCCCATGTCTCCATGGCCTGTCCTGCATTTCTGGTTTTTACACTTTTTTCAGCATGGCCCTTTTGACCGATGGCAAGCGAGACTTCTTTGTAGCGCTGATTTGCCTTTCCGGCTTGCCTGGTTGGCCAAAAAGGGCGTATGCGTTTTTTCCTGAATATATTCAGGAAAAAACGCATACGCCCTTTTTGGCCAAGGGCATCATTGTCAACGCTTTGCCGCTTTTCATGTGCTTTCAAGGCGAGTCGAGTCTGCCTCCTGAAACCTGTTTCCTGCAATTCTGCCTTGCTTTCCAATCCTCCTCGTTGCCTTCCCTCAATATATTTGTGGACGAGAGTTATCATTTATAACTCTGCAGGTTTTTGAGTTGCAGTGCCCCTGAGCTCCATTTGTCAACTCGCTTTTTTGGGAGCTGGCCGCCAAAGCGCAGGATTGCTTCAGGCCCTAATCTGGTTCCGGGGGGCAGGCTGAGCCTGTGGTTCATTCTTCTTCCTGATGGGAAAATAGAGTGACCTGTGCCTGTCCCAACACCTAGAGCTGGTCTCTCATTGGTTCCCCCTCTTCCCGTTCATCCTCAGGCCAAATTGCGACCTGTCCGAAACAGGAGGTTAAAGGTGCTGATTCTCCAAGTAGGGAGATTGTTAGTCGAGCGGCTGGAATGGCGAACCCGAGCACAAGGAGAGGAGAAATGCGGTGCGTTTGAGAAACCTTTCCCGGTCACACGGTGTACCATCTTCTGGGTTTCCCACGCATGTTTTCGATGTAGGAAGATGCCCTTGAACCTGGAGATTTGGGACCCACGGCATGGGTACCACGCAGTATGACTTTAAAGGGTCTGCGTTTGCTCACCCAAGCTCACCAATCCTCTCAGCCCCAAGAGTGTCCAGCCTTATGTCTCATCCAGCTGTGGGTCTAGATATGGTCAATCCAGGTTGCATCAGAGCCCCTGAACGGATTTTGTAAGAATTTCTCTCTCTTTCACTGTCTTTGTTTTATGGGGTTTTTTTTTAAGCAATCTATTTTTATAATGGGGTTTAGCTGCTTTTCACTGCTGTGTTTATGCCGCTTTACACCCTCTTGATTCACTTCCAGAGAGAGATCAATACATAGGTTTTAAGACTCTTACTAGTCAGATGTATTCTTGGGCGGTGAATAGGGGCTGTTGAGTCCAGTTCACTGAGCAGGGAGTAGGTCTTGTCTATTACATATTTGGCTTGTGGAACGGTATCTGAGCTAATTTCAAACCCTTGTTTTATGCATCACCCCACCTCACCTTTCCCGTTAAGCAGCCATAGTGCGTTTTCTAAATGTGTGACTCTGTTCTGTTTTGTAATTCAGTTCAAGTGTAGCGATTTTGACATTCCCTCTCTCAGTGATATCTTAGGATAAGTGTCTTTTTCTCTGTGACTTATTTCACTGAGAGTCATCGTACCTAAATCCACTCATCCTGCTGCTACTAGCCTTATGACATTGATTTCATGGCTGAGTGATATTCCATTGTGCCTAAGTACCACAACTTCTTTATCCATTTTTCGCTTTCCTGGGATATTGAAGGTGTGCCGAAGTGGAGGTTCTTGGAAACAGAGCAGCCCTAAACTTTGGGGTGCCTGTGTCTTGTTGATTTTTAGGTTTCCCGATTTATACGCCCATGAGTGGAAGTGCCCTATGCTCTCTAAGCTGTGCTTATTACATGTTTCAGGACACACCGTACACTTCTCCAGAGTGGCTGTTGGCAATTGACAGCCCGCCCATCAGCGTAGCAAGGCTCCCATGTCTCCATGGCCTGTCCTGCATTTCTGGTTTTTACACTTTTTTCAGCATGGCCCTTTTGACCGATGGCAAGCGAGACTTCTTTGTAGCGCTGATTTGCCTTTCCGGCTTGCCTGGTTGGCTAAAAAGGGCGTATGCGTTTTTTCCTGAATATATTCAGGAAAAAACGCATACGCCCTTTTTGGCCAAGGGCATCATTGTCAACGCTTTGCCGCTTTTCATGTGCTTTCAAGGCGAGTCGAGTCTGCCTCCTGAAACCTGTTTCCTGCAATTCTGCCTTGCTTTCCAATCCTCCTCGTTGCCTTCCCTCAATATATTTGTGGACGAGAGTTATCATTTATAACTCTGCAGGTTTGTGAGTTGCAGTGCCCCTGAGCTCCATTTGTCAACTCGCTTTTTTGGGAGCTGGCCGCCAAAGCGCAGGATTGCTTCAGGCCGTATTCTGGTTCCGGGGGGCAGGCTGAGCCTGTGGTTCGTTCTTCTTCCTGATGGGAAAATAGAGTGACCTGTGCCTGTCCCAACACCTAGAGCTGGTCTCTCATTGGTTCCCCCTCTTCCCGTTCATCCTCAGGCCAAATTGCGACCTGTCCGAAACAGGAGGTTAAAGGTGCTGATTCTCCAAGTAGGGAGATTGTTAGTCGAGCGGCTGGAATGGCGAACCCGAGCACAAGGAGAGGAGAAATGAGGTGCGTTGGAGAAACCTTTCCCGATCACACGGTGTACCATCTTCTGGGTTTCGCACGCATGTTTTCGATGTAGGAAGATGCCCTTGAACCTGGAGATTTGGGACCCACGGCATGGGTACCACGCAGTATGACTTTAAAGGGTCTGCGTTTGCTCACCCAAGCTCACCAATCCTCTCAGCCCCAAGAGTGTCCAGCCTTATGTCTCATCCAGCTGTGGGTCTAGATATGGTCAATCCAGGTTGCATCAGAGCCCCCGAACGGATTTTGTAAGAATTTCTCTCTCTTTCACTGTCTTTGTTTTATGGGGTTTTTTTTAAGTAATCTATTTTTATAATGGGGTTTAGCTGCTTTTCACTGCTGTGTTTATGCCGCTTTACACCCTCTTGATTCACTTCCAGAGAGAGATCAATACATAGGTTTTAAGACTCTTCCTAGTCAGATGTATTCTTGGGCGGTGAATAGGGGCTGTTGAGTCCAGTTCACTGAGCAGGGAGTAGGTCTTGTCTATTACATATTTGGCTTGTGGAACGGTATCTGAGCTAATTTCAAACCCTTGTTTTATGCATCACCCCACCTCACCTTTCCCGTTAAGCAGCCATAGTGCGTTTTCTAAATGTGTGACTCTGTTCCGTTTTGTAATTCAGTTCAAGTGTAGCGATTTTGACATTCCCTCTCTCAGTGATATCTTAGGATAAGTGTCTTTTTCTCTGTGACTTATTTCACTGAGAGTCATCGTACCTAAATCCACTCATCCTGCTGCTGCTAGCCTTATGACATTGATTTCATGGCTGAGTGATATTCCATTGTGCCTAAGTACCACAACTTCTTTATCCATTTTTCGCTTTCCTGGGATATTGAAGGTGTGCCGAAGTGGAGGTTCTTGGAAACAGAGCAGCCCTAAAGTTTGGGGTGCCTGTGTCTTGTTGATTTTTAGGTTTCCCGATTTATACGCCCATGAGTGGAAGTGCCCTATGCTCTCTAAGCTGTGCTTATTACATGTTTCAGGACACACCGTACACTTCTCCAGAGTGGCTGTTGGCAATTTACAGCCCGCCCATCAGCGTAGCAAGGCTCCCATGTCTCCATGGCCTGTCCTGCATTTCTGGTTTTTACACTTTTTTCAGCATGGCCCTTTTGACCGATGGCAAGCGAGACTTCTTTGTAGCGCTGATTTGCCTTTCCGGCTTGCCTGGTTGGCCAAAAAGGGCGTATGCGTTTTTTCCTGAATATATTCAGGAAAAAACGCATACGCCCTTTTTGGCCAAGGGCATCATTGTCAACGCTTTGCCGCTTTTCATGTGCTTTCAAGGCGAGTCGAGTCTGCCTCCTGAAACCTGTTTCCTGCAATTCTGCCTTGCTTTCCAATCCTCCTCGTTGCCTTCCCTCAATATATTTGTGGACGAGCGTTATCATTTATAACTCTGCAGGTTTGTGAGTTGCAGTGCCCCTGAGCTCCATTTGTCAACTCGCTTTTTTGGGAGCTGGCCGCCAAAGCGCAGGATTGCTTCAGGCCGTATTCTGGTTCCGGGGGGCAGGCTGAGCCTGTGGTTCGTTCTTCTTCCTGATGGGAAAATAGAGTGACCTGTGCCTGTCCCAACACCTAGAGCTGGTCTCTCATTGGTTCCCCCTCTTCCCGTTCATCCTCAGGCCAAATTGCGACCTGTCCGAAACAGGAGGTTAAAGGTGCTGATTCTCCAAGTAGGGAGATTGTTAGTCGAGCGGCTGGAATGGCGAACCCGAGCACAAGGAGAGGAGAAATGAGGTGCGTTTGAGAAACCTTTCCCGATCACACGGTGTACCATCTTCTGGGTTTCGCACGCATGTTTTCGATGTAGGAAGATGCCCTTGAACCTGGAGATTTGGGACCCACGGCATGGGTACCACGCAGTATGACTTTAAAGGGTCTGCGTTTGCTCACCCAAGCTCACCAATCCTCTCAGCCCCAAGAGTGTCCAGCCTTATGTCTCATCCAGCTGTGGGTCTAGATATGGTCAATCCAGGTTGCATCAGAGCCCCTGAACGGATTTTGTAAGAATTTCTCTCTCTTTCACTGTCTTTGTTTTATGGCGTTTTTTTTTTTAAGTAATCTATTTTTATAATGGGGTTTAGCTGCTTTTCACTGCTGTGTTTATGCCGCTTTACACCCTCTTGATTCACTTCCAGAGAGAGATCAATACATAGGTTTTAAGACTCTTACTAGTCAGATGTATTCTTGGGCGGTGAATAGGGGCTGTTGAGTCCAGTTCACTGAGCAGGGAGTAGGTCTTGTCTATTACATATTTGGCTTGTGGAACGGTATCTGAGCTAATTTCAAACCCTTGTTTTATGCATCACCCCACCTCACCTTTCCCGTTAAGCAGCCATAGTGCGTTTTCTAAATGTGTGACTCTGTTCCGTTTTGTAATTCAGTTCAAGTGTAGCGATTTTGACATTCCCTCTCTCAGTGATATCTTAGGATAAGTGTCTTTTTCTCTGTGACTTATTTCACTGAGAGTCATCGTACCTAAATCCACTCATCCTGCTGCTACTAGCCTTATGACATTGATTTCATGGCTGAGTGATATTCCATTGTGCCTAAGTACCACAACTTCTTTATCCATTTTTCGCTTTCCTGGGATATTGAAGGTGTGCCGAAGTGGAGGTTCTTGGAAACAGAGCAGCCCTAAAGTTTGGGGTGCCTGTGTCTTGTTGATTTTTAGGTTTCCCGATTTATACGCCCATGAGTGGAAGTGCCCTATGCTCTCTAAGCTGTGCTTATTACATGTTTCAGGACACACCGTACACTTCTCCAGAGTGGCTGTTGGCAATTGACAGCCCGCCCATCAGCGTAGCAAGGCTCCCATGTCTCCATGGCCTGTCCTGCATTTCTGGTTTTTACACTTTTTTCAGCATGGCCCTTCTGACCGATGGCAAGCGAGACTTCTTTGTAGCGCTGATTTGCCTTTCCGGCTTGCCTGGTTGGCTAAAAAGGGCGTATGCGTTTTTTCCTGAATATATTCAGGAAAAAACGCATACGCCCTTTTTGGCCAAGGGCATCATTGTCAACGCTTTGCCGCTTTTCATGTGCTTTCAAGGCGAGTCGAGTCTGCCTCCTGAAACCTGTTTCCTGCAATTCTGCCTTGCTTTCCAATCCTCCTCGTTGCCTTCCCTCAATATATTTGTGGACGAGAGTTATCATTTATAACTCTGCAGGTTTGTGAGTTGCAGTGCCCCTGAGCTCCATTTGTCAACTCGCTTTTTTGGGAGCTGGCCGCCAAAGCGCAGGATTGCTTCAGGCCGTATTCTGGTTCCGGGGGGCAGGCTGAGCCTGTGGTTCGTTCTTCTTCCTGATGGGAAAATAGAGTGACCTGTGCCTGTCCCAACACCTAGAGCTGGTCTCTCATTGGTTCCCCCTCTTCCCGTTCATCCTCAGGCCAAATTGCGACCTGTCCGAAACAGGAGGTTAAAGGTGCTGATTCTCCAAGTAGGGAGATTGTTAGTCGAGCGGCTGGAATGGCGAACCCGAGCACAAGGAGAGGAGAAATGAGGTGCGTTTGTGAAACCTTTCCCGATCACACGGTGTACCATCTTCTGGGTTTCGCACGCATGTTTTCGATGTAGGAAGATGCCCTTGAACGTGGAGATTTGGGACCTACGGCATGGGTACCACGCAGTATGACTTTAAAGGGTCTGCGTTTGCTCACCCAAGCTCACCAATCCTCTGAGCCCCAAGAGTGTCCAGCCTTATGTCTCATCCAGCTGTGGGTCTAGATATGGTCAATCCAGGTTGCATCAGAGCCCCCGAACGGATTTTGTAAGAATTTCTCTCTCTTTCACTGTCTTTGTTTTATGGGGTTTTTTTTTAAGTAATCTATTTTTATAATGGGGTTTAGCTGCTTTTCACTGCTGTGTTTATGCCGCTTTACACCCTCTTGATTCACTTCCAGAGAGAGATCAATACATAGGTTTTAAGACTCTTACTAGTCAGATGTATTCTTGGGCGGTGAATAGGGGCTGTTGAGTCCAGTTCACTGAGCAGGGAGTAGGTCTTGTCTATTACATATTTGGCTTGTGGAACGGTATCTGAGCTAATTTCAAACCCTTGTTTTATGCATCACCCCACCTCACCTTTCCCGTTAAGCAGCCATAGTGCGTTTTCTAAATGTGTGACTCTGTTCTGTTTTGTAATTCAGTTCAAGTGTAGCGATTTTGACATTCCCTCTCTCAGTGATATCTTAGGATAAGTGTCTTTTTCTCTGTGACTTATTTCACTGAGAGTCATCGTACCTAAATCCACTCATCCTGCTGCTACTAGCCTTATGACATTGATTTCATGGCTGAGTGATATTCCATTGTGCCTAAGTACCACAACTTCTTTATCCATTTTTCGCTTTCCTGGGATATTGAAGGTGTGCCGAAGTGGAGGTTCTTGGAAACAGAGCAGCCCTAAAGTTTGGGGTGCCTGTGTCTTGTTGATTTTTAGGTTTCCCGATTTATACGCCCATGAGTGGAAGTGCCCTATGCTCTCTAAGCTGTGCTTATTACATGTTTCAGGACACACCGTACACTTCTCCAGAGTGGCTGTTGGCAATTTACAGCCCGCCCATCAGCGTAGCAAGGCTCCCATGTCTCCATGGCCTGTCCTGCATTTCTGGTTTTTACACTTCTTTCAGCATGCCCCTTTTGACCGATGGCAAGCGAGACTTCTTTGTAGCGCTGATTTGCCTTTCCGGCTTGCCTGGTTGGCCAAAAAGGGCGTATGCGTTTTTTCCTGAATATATTCAGGAAAAAACGCATACGCCCTTTTTGGCCAAGGGCATCATCGTTAACGCTTTGCTGCTTTTCATGTGCTTTCAAGGCGAGTCGAGTCTGCCTCCTGAAACCTGTTTCCTGCAATTCTGCCTTGCTTTCCAATCCTCCTCGTTGCCTTCCCTCAATATATTTGTGGACGAGCGTTATCATTTATAACTCTGCAGGTTTGTGAGTTGCAGTGCCCCTGAGCTCCATTTGTCAACTCGCTTTTTTGGGAGCTGGCCGCCAAAGCGCAGGATTGCTTCAGGCCGTATTCTGGTTCCGGGGGGCAGGCTGAGCCTGTGGTTCATTCTTCTTCCTGATGGGAAAATAGAGTGACCTGTGCCTGTCCCAACACCTAGAGCTGGTCTCTCATTGGTTCCCCCTCTTCCCGTTCATCCTCAGGCCAAATTGCGACCTGTCCGAAACAGGAGGTTAAAGGTGCTGATTCTCCAAGTAGGGAGATTGTTAGTCGAGCGGCTGGAATGGCGAACCCGAGCACAAGGAGAGGAGAAATGAGGTGCGTTTGAGAAACCTTTCCCGATCACACGGTGTACCATCTTCTGGGTTTCGCACGCATGTTTTCGATGTAGGAAGATGCCCTTGAACCTGGAGATTTGGGACCCACGGCATGGGTACCACGCAGTATGACTTTAAAGGGTCTGCGTTTGCTCACCCAAGCTCACCAATCCTCTCAGCCCCAAGAGTGTCCAGCCTTATGTCTCATCCAGCTGTGGGTCTAGATATGGTCAATCCAGGTTGCATCAGAGCCCCCGAACGGATTTTGTAAGAATTTCTCTCTCTTTCACTGTCTTTGTTTTATGGGTTTTTTTTTAAGTAATCTATTTTTATAATGGGGTTTAGCTGCTTTTCACTGCTGTGTTTATGCCGCTTTACACCCTCTTGATTCACTTCCAGAGAGAGATCAATACATAGGTTTTAAGACTCTTACTAGTCAGATGTATTCTTGGGCGGTGAATAGGGGCTGTTGAGTCCAGTTCACTGAGCAGGGAGTAGGTCTTGTCTATTACATATTTGGCTTGTGGAACGGTATCTGAGCTAATTTCAAACCCTTGTTTTATGCATCACCCCACCTCACCTTTCCCGTTAAGCAGCCATAGTGCGTTTTCTAAATGTGTGACTCTGTTCTGTTTTGTAATTCAGTTCAAGTGTAGCGATTTTGACATTCCCTCTCTCAGTGATATCTTAGGATAAGTGTCTTTTTCTCTGTGACTTATTTCACTGAGAGTCATCGTACCTAAATCCACTCATCCTGCTGCTACTAGCCTTATGACATTGATTTCATGGCTGAGTGATATTCCATTGTGCCTAAGTACCACAACTTCTTTATCCATTTTTCGCTTTCCTGGGATATTGAAGGTGTGCCGAAGTGGAGGTTCTTGGAAACAGAGCAGCCCTAAACTTTGGGGTGCCTGTGTCTTGTTGATTTTTAGGTTTCCCGATTTATACGCCCATGAGTGGAAGTGCCCTATGCTCTCTAAGCTGTGCTTATTACATGTTTCAGGACACACCGTACACTTCTCCAGAGTGGCTGTTGGCAATTTACAGCCCGCCCATCAGCGTAGCAAGGCTCCCATGTCTCCATGGCCTGTCCTGCATTTCTGGTTTTTACACTTCTTTCAGCATGGCCCTTTTGACCGATGGCAAGCGAGACTTCTTTGTAGCGCTGATTTGCCTTTCCGGCTTGCCTGGTTGGCCAAAAAGGGCGTATGCGTTTTTTCCTGAATATATTCAGGAAAAAACGCATACGCCCTTTTTGGCCAAGGGCATCATTGTCAACGCTTTGCCGCTTTTCATGTGCTTTCAAGGCGAGTCGAGTCTGCCTCCTGAAACCTGTTTCCTGCAATTCTGCCTTGCTTTCCAATCCTCCTCGTTGCCTTCCCTCAATATATTTGTGGACGAGCGTTATCATTTATAACTCTGCAGGTTTGTGAGTTGCAGTGCCCCTGAGCTCCATTTGTCAACTCGCTTTTTTGGGAGCTGGCCGCCAAAGCGCAGGATTGCTTCAGGCCGTATTCTGGTTCCGGGGGGCAGGCTGAGCCTGTGGTTCATTCTTCTTCCTGATGGGAAAATAGAGTGACCTGTGCCTGTCCCAACACCTAGAGCTGGTCTCTCATTGGTTCCCCCTCTTCCCGTTCATCCTCAGGCCAAATTGCGACCTGTCCGAAACAGGAGGTTAAAGGTGCTGATTCTCCAAGTAGGGAGATTGTTAGTCGAGCGGCTGGAATGGCGAACCCGAGCACAAGGAGAGGAGAAATGAGGTGCGTTTGAGAAACCTTTCCCGATCACACGGTGTACCATCTTCTGGGTTTCGCACGCATGTTTTCGATGTAGGAAGATGCCCTTGAACCTGGAGATTTGGGACCCACGGCATGGGTACCACGCAGTATGACTTTAAAGGGTCTGCGTTTGCTCACCCAAGCTCACCAATCCTCTCAGCCCCAAGAGTGTCCAGCCTTATGTCTCATCCAGCTGTGGGTCTAGATATGGTCAATCCAGGTTGCATCAGAGCCCCTGAACGGATTTTGTAAGAATTTCTCTCTCTTTCACTGTCTTTGTTTTATGGGGTTTTTTTTTTAAGTAATCTATTTTTATAATGGGGTTTAGCTGCTTTTCACTGCTGTGTTTATGCCGCTTTACACCCTCTTGATTCACTTCCAGAGAGAGATCAATACATAGGTTTTAAGACTCTTACTAGTCAGATGTATTCTTGGGCGGTGAATAGGGGCTGTTGAGTCCAGTTCACTGAGCAGGGAGTAGGTCTTGTCTATTACATATTTGGCTTGTGGAACGGTATCTGAGCTAATTTCAAACCCTTGTTTTATGCATCACCCCACCTCACCTTTCCCGTTAAGCAGCCATAGTGCGTTTTCTAAATGTGTGACTCTGTTCTGTTTTGTAATTCAGTTCAAGTGTAGCGATTTTGACATTCCCTCTCTCAGTGATATCTTAGGATAAGTGTCTTTTTCTCTGTGACTTATTTCACTGAGAGTCATCGTACCTAAATCCACTCATCCTGCTGCTACTAGCCTTATGACATTGATTTCATGGCTGAGTGATATTCCATTGTGCCTAAGTACCACAACTTCTTTATCCATTTTTCGCTTTCCTGGGATATTGAAGGTGTGCCGAAGTGGAGGTTCTTGGAAACAGAGCAGCCCTAAAGTTTGGGGTGCCTGTGTCTTGTTGATTTTTAGGTTTCCCGATTTATACGCCCATGAGTGGAAGTGCCCTATGCTCTCTAAGCTGTGCTTATTACATGTTTCAGGACACACCGTACACTTCTCCAGAGTGGCTGTTGGCAATTTACAGCCCGCCCATCAGCGTAGCAAGGCTCCCATGTCTCCATGGCCTGTCCTGCATTTCTGGTTTTTACACTTTTTTCAGCATGGCCCTTTTGACCGATGGCAAGCGAGACTTCTTTGTAGCGCTGATTTGCCTTTCCGGCTTGCCTGGTTGGCCAAAAAGGGCGTATGCGTTTTTTCCTGAATATATTCAGGAAAAAACGCATACGCCCTTTTTGGCCAAGGGCATCATTGTCAACGCTTTGCCGCTTTTCATGTGCTTTCAAGGCGAGTCGAGTCTGCCTCCTGAAACCTGTTTCCTGCAATTCTGCCTTGCTTTCCAATCCTCCTCGTTGCCTTCCCTCAATATATTTGTGGACGAGCGTTATCATTTATAACTCTGCAGGTTTGTGAGTTGCAGTGCCCCTGAGCTCCATTTGTCAACTCGCTTTTTTGGGAGCTGGCCGCCAAAGCGCAGGATTGCTTCAGGCCGTATTCTGGTTCCGGGGGGCAGGCTGAGCCTGTGGTTCATTCTTCTTCCTGATGGGAAAATAGAGTGACCTGTGCCTGTCCCAACACCTAGAGCTGGTCTCTCATTGGTTCCCCCTCTTCCCGTTCATCCTCAGGCCAAATTGCGACTTGTCCGATACAGGAGGTTAAAGGTGCTGATTCTCCAAGTAGGGAGATTGTTAGTCGAGCGGCTGGAATGGCGAACCTGAGCACAAGGAGAGGAGAAATGAGGTGCGTTTGAGAAACCTTTCCCGATCACACGGTGTACCATCTTCTGGGTTTCGCACACATGTTTTCGATGTAGGAAGATGCCCTTGAACCTGGAGATTTGGGACCCACGGCATGGGTACCACGCAGTATGACTTTAAAGGGTCTGCGTTTGCTCACCCAAGCTCACCAATCCTCTCAGCCCCAAGAGTGTCCAGCCTTATGTCTCATCCAGCTGTGGGTCTAGATATGGTCAATCCAGGTTGCATCAGAGCCCCTGAACGGATTTTGTAAGAATTTCTCTCTCTTTCACTGTCTTTGTTTTATGGGGTTTTTTTTTTAAGTAATCTATTTTTATAATGGGGTTTAGCTGCTTTTCACTGCTGTGTTTATGCCGCTTTACACCCTCTTGATTCACTTCCAGAGAGAGATCAATACATAGGTTTTAAGACTCTTACTAGTCAGATGTATTCTTGGGCGGTGAATAGGGGCTGTTGAGTCCAGTTCACTGAGCAGGGAGTAGGTCTTGTCTATTACATATTTGGCTTGTGGAACGGTATCTGAGCTAATTTCAAACCCTTGTTTTATGCATCACCCCACCTCACCTTTCCCGTTAAGCAGCCATAGTGCGTTTTCTAAATGTGTGACTCTGTTCTGTTTTGTAATTCAGTTCAAGTGTAGCGATTTTGACATTCCCTCTCTCAGTGATATCTTAGGATAAGTGTCTTTTTCTCTGTGACTTATTTCACTGAGAGTCATCGTACCTAAATCCACTCATCCTGCTGCTACTAGCCTTATGACATTGATTTCATGGCTGAGTGATATTCCATTGTGCCTAAGTACCACAACTTCTTTATCCATTTTTCGCTTTCCTGGGATATTGAAGGTGTGCCGAAGTGGAGGTTCTTGGAAACAGAGCAGCCCTAAAGTTTGGGGTGCCTGTGTCTTGTTGATTTTTAGGTTTCCCGATTTATACGCCCATGAGTGGAAGTGCCCTATGCTCTCTAAGCTGTGCTTATTACATGTTTCAGGACACACCGTACACTTCTCCAGAGTGGCTGTTGGCAATTTACAGCCCGCCCATCAGCGTAGCAAGGCTCCCATGTCTCCATGGCCTGTCCTGCATTTCTGGTTTTTACACTTCTTTCAGCATGGCCCTTTTGACCGATGGCAAGCGAGACTTCTTTGTAGCGCTGATTTGCCTTTCCGGCTTGCCTGGTTGGCCAAAAAGGGCGTATGCGTTTTTTCCTGAATATATTCAGGAAAAAACGCATACGCCCTTTTTGGCCAAGGGCATCATCGTTAACGCTTTGCTGCTTTTCATGTGCTTTCAAGGCGAGTCGAGTCTGCCTCCTGAAACCTGTTTCCTGCAATTCTGCCTTGCTTTCCAATCCTCCTCGTTGCCTTCCCTCAATATATTTGTGGACGAGCGTTATCATTTATAACTCTGCAGGTTTGTGAGTTGCAGTGCCCCTGAGCTCCATTTGTCAACTCGCTTTTTTGGGAGCTGGCCGCCAAAGCGCAGGATTGCTTCAGGCCGTATTCTGGTTCCGGGGGGCAGGCTGAGCCTGTGGTTCATTCTTCTTCCTGATGGGAAAATAGAGTGACCTGTGCCTGTCCCAACACCTAGAGCTGGTCTCTCATTGGTTCCCCCTCTTCCCGTTCATCCTCAGGCCAAATTGCGACCTGTCCGAAACAGGAGGTTAAAGGTGCTGATTCTCCAAGTAGGGAGATTGTTAGTCGAGCGGCTGGAATGGCGAACCCGAGCACAAGGAGAGGAGAAATGAGGTGCGTTTGAGAAACCTTTCCCGATCACACGGTGTACCATCTTCTGGGTTTCGCACGCATGTTTTCGATGTAGGAAGATGCCCTTGAACCTGGAGATTTGGGACCCACGGCATGGGTACCACGCAGTATGACTTTAAAGGGTCTGCGTTTGCTCACCCAAGCTCACCAATCCTCTCAGCCCCAAGAGTGTCCAGCCTTATGTCTCATCCAGCTGTGGGTCTAGATATGGTCAATCCAGGTTGCATCAGAGCCCCTGAACGGATTTTGTAAGAATTTCTCTCTCTTTCACTGTCTTTGTTTTATGGGGTTTTTTTTTTAAGTAATCTATTTTTATAATGGGGTTTAGCTGCTTTTCACTGCTGTGTTTATGCCGCTTTACACCCTCTTGATTCACTTCCAGAGAGAGATCAATACATAGGTTTTAAGACTCTTACTAGTCAGATGTATTCTTGGGCGGTGAATAGGGGCTGTTGAGTCCAGTTCACTGAGCAGGGAGTAGGTCTTGTCTATTACATATTTGGCTTGTGGAACGGTATCTGAGCTAATTTCAAACCCTTGTTTTATGCATCACCCCACCTCACCTTTCCCGTTAAGCAGCCATAGTGCGTTTTCTAAATGTGTGACTCTGTTCTGTTTTGTAATTCAGTTCAAGTGTAGCGATTTTGACATTCCCTCTCTCAGTGATATCTTAGGATAAGTGTCTTTTTCTCTGTGACTTATTTCACTGAGAGTCATCGTACCTAAATCCACTCATCCTGCTGCTACTAGCCTTATGACATTGATTTCATGGCTGAGTGATATTCCATTGTGCCTAAGTACCACAACTTCTTTATCCATTTTTCGCTTTCCTGGGATATTGAAGGTGTGCCGAAGTGGAGGTTCTTGGAAACAGAGCAGCCCTAAAGTTTGGGGTGCCTGTGTCTTGTTGATTTTTAGGTTTCCCGATTTATACGCCCATGAGTGGAAGTGCCCTATGCTCTCTAAGCTGTGCTTATTACATGTTTCAGGACACACCGTACACTTCTCCAGAGTGGCTGTTGGCAATTTACAGCCCGCCCATCAGCGTAGCAAGGCTCCCATGTCTCCATGGCCTGTCCTGCATTTCTGGTTTTTACACTTCTTTCAGCATGGCCCTTTTGACCGATGGCAAGCGAGACTTCTTTGTAGCGCTGATTTGCCTTTCCGGCTTGCCTGGTTGGCCAAAAAGGGCGTATGCGTTTTTTCCTGAATATATTCAGGAAAAAACGCATATGCCCTTTTTGGCCAAGGGCATCATCGTTAACGCTTTGCTGCTTTTCATGTGCTTTCAAGGCGAGTCGAGTCTGCCTCCTGAAACCTGTTTCCTGCAATTCTGCCTTGCTTTCCAATCCTCCTCGTTGCCTTCCCTCAATATATTTGTGGACGAGCGTTATCATTTATAACTCTGCAGGTTTGTGAGTTGCAGTGCCCCTGAGCTCCATTTGTCAACTCGCTTTTTTGGGAGCTGGCCGCCAAAGCGCAGGATTGCTTCAGGCCGTATTCTGGTTCCGGGGGGCAGGCTGAGCCTGTGGTTCATTCTTCTTCCTGATGGGAAAATAGAGTGACCTGTGCCTGTCCCAACACCTAGAGCTGGTCTCTCATTGGTTCCCCCTCTTCCCGTTCATCCTCAGGCCAAATTGCGACCTGTCCGAAACAGGAGGTTAAAGGTGCTGATTCTCCAAGTAGGGAGATTGTTAGTCGAGCGGCTGGAATGGCGAACCCGAGCACAAGGAGAGGAGAAATGAGGTGCGTTTGAGAAACCTTTCCCGATCACACGGTGTACCATCTTCTGGGTTTCGCACGCATGTTTTCGATGTAGGAAGATGCCCTTGAACCTGGAGATTTGGGACCCACGGCATGGGTACCACGCAGTATGACTTTAAAGGGTCTGCGTTTGCTCACCCAAGCTCACCAATCCTCTCAGCCCCAAGAGTGTCCAGCCTTATGTCTCATCCAGCTGTGGGTCTAGATATGGTCAATCCAGGTTGCATCAGAGCCCCTGAACGGATTTTGTAAGAATTTCTCTCTCTTTCACTGTCTTTGTTTTATGGGTTTTTTTTTTTAAGTAATCTATTTTTATAATGGGGTTTAGCTGCTTTTCACTGCTGTGTTTATGCCGCTTTACACCCTCTTGATTCACTTCCAGAGAGAGATCAATACATAGGTTTTAAGACTCTTACTAGTCAGATGTATTCTTGGGCGGTGAATAGGGGCTGTTGAGTCCAGTTCACTGAGCAGGGAGTAGGTCTTGTCTATTACATATTTGGCTTGTGGAACGGTATCTGAGCTAATTTCAAACCCTTGTTTTATGCATCACCCCACCTCACCTTTCCCGTTAAGCAGCCATAGTGCGTTTTCTAAATGTGTGACTCTGTTCTGTTTTGTAATTCAGTTCAAGTGTAGCGATTTTGACATTCCCTCTCTCAGTGATATCTTAGGATAAGTGTCTTTTTCTCTGTGACTTATTTCACTGAGAGTCATCGTACCTAAATCCACTCATCCTGCTGCTACTAGCCTTATGACATTGATTTCATGGCTGAGTGATATTCCATTGTGCCTAAGTACCACAACTTCTTTATCCATTTTTCGCTTTCCTGGGATATTGAAGGTGTGCCGAAGTGGAGGTTCTTGGAAACAGAGCAGCCCTAAACTTTGGGGTGCCTGTGTCTTGTTGATTTTTAGGTTTCCCGATTTATACGCCCATGAGTGGAAGTGCCCTATGCTCTCTAAGCTGTGCTTATTACATGTTTCAGGACACACCGTACACTTCTCCAGAGTGGCTGTTGGCAATTTACAGCCCGCCCATCAGCGTAGCAAGGCTCCCATGTCTCCATGGCCTGTCCTGCATTTCTGGTTTTTACACTTTTTTCAGCATGGCCCTTTTGACCGATGGCAAGCGAGACTTCTTTGTAGCGCTGATTTGCCTTTCCGGCTTGCCTGGTTGGCCAAAAAGGGCGTATGCGTTTTTTCCTGAATATATTCAGGAAAAAACGCATACGCCCTTTTTGGCCAAGGGCATCATTGTCAACGCTTTGCCGCTTTTCATGTGCTTTCAAGGCGAGTCGAGTCTGCCTCCTGAAACCTGTTTCCTGCAATTCTGCCTTGCTTTCCAATCCTCCTCGTTGCCTTCCCTCAATATATTTGTGGACGAGCGTTATCATTTATAACTCTGCAGGTTTGTGAGTTGCAGTGCCCCTGAGCTCCATTTGTCAACTCGCTTTTTTGGGAGCTGGCCGCCAAAGCGCAGGATTGCTTCAGGCCGTATTCTGGTTCCGGGGGGCAGGCTGAGCCTGTGGTTCATTCTTCTTCCTGATGGGAAAATAGAGTGACCTGTGCCTGTCCCAACACCTAGAGCTGGTCTCTCATTGGTTCCCCCTCTTCCCGTTCATCCTCAGGCCAAATTGCGACTTGTCCGATACAGGAGGTTAAAGGTGCTGATTCTCCAAGTAGGGAGATTGTTAGTCGAGCGGCTGGAATGGCGAACCTGAGCACAAGGAGAGGAGAAATGAGGTGCGTTTGAGAAACCTTTCCCGATCACACGGTGTACCATCTTCTGGGTTTCGCACACATGTTTTCGATGTAGGAAGATGCCCTTGAACCTGGAGATTTGGGACCCACGGCATGGGTACCACGCAGTATGACTTTAAAGGGTCTGCGTTTGCTCACCCAAGCTCACCAATCCTCTCAGCCCCAAGAGTGTCCAGCCTTATGTCTCATCCAGCTGTGGGTCTAGATATGGTCAATCCAGGTTGCATCAGAGCCCCTGAACGGATTTTGTAAGAATTTCTCTCTCTTTCACTGTCTTTGTTTTATGGGGTTTTTTTTTTAAGTAATCTATTTTTATAATGGGGTTTAGCTGCTTTTCACTGCTGTGTTTATGCCGCTTTACACCCTCTTGATTCACTTCCAGAGAGAGATCAATACATAGGTTTTAAGACTCTTACTAGTCAGATGTATTCTTGGGCGGTGAATAGGGGCTGTTGAGTCCAGTTCACTGAGCAGGGAGTAGGTCTTGTCTATTACATATTTGGCTTGTGGAACGGTATCTGAGCTAATTTCAAACCCTTGTTTTATGCATCACCCCACCTCACCTTTCCCGTTAAGCAGCCATAGTGCGTTTTCTAAATGTGTGACTCTGTTCTGTTTTGTAATTCAGTTCAAGTGTAGCGATTTTGACATTCCCTCTCTCAGTGATATCTTAGGATAAGTGTCTTTTTCTCTGTGACTTATTTCACTGAGAGTCATCGTACCTAAATCCACTCATCCTGCTGCTACTAGCCTTATGACATTGATTTCATGGCTGAGTGATATTCCATTGTGCCTAAGTACCACAACTTCTTTATCCATTTTTCGCTTTCCTGGGATATTGAAGGTGTGCCGAAGTGGAGGTTCTTGGAAACAGAGCAGCCCTAAAGTTTGGGGTGCCTGTGTCTTGTTGATTTTTAGGTTTCCCGATTTATACGCCCATGAGTGGAAGTGCCCTATGCTCTCTAAGCTGTGCTTATTACATGTTTCAGGACACACCGTACACTTCTCCAGAGTGGCTGTTGGCAATTTACAGCCCGCCCATCAGCGTAGCAAGGCTCCCATGTCTCCATGGCCTGTCCTGCATTTCTGGTTTTTACACTTCTTTCAGCATGGCCCTTTTGACCGATGGCAAGCGAGACTTCTTTGTAGCGCTGATTTGCCTTTCCGGCTTGCCTGGTTGGCCAAAAAGGGCGTATGCGTTTTTTCCTGAATATATTCAGGAAAAAACGCATACGCCCTTTTTGGCCAAGGGCATCATCGTTAACGCTTTGCTGCTTTTCATGTGCTTTCAAGGCGAGTCGAGTCTGCCTCCTGAAACCTGTTTCCTGCAATTCTGCCTTGCTTTCCAATCCTCCTCGTTGCCTTCCCTCAATATATTTGTGGACGAGCGTTATCATTTATAACTCTGCAGGTTTGTGAGTTGCAGTGCCCCTGAGCTCCATTTGTCAACTCGCTTTTTTGGGAGCTGGCCGCCAAAGCGCAGGATTGCTTCAGGCCGTATTCTGGTTCCGGGGGGCAGGCTGAGCCTGTGGTTCATTCTTCTTCCTGATGGGAAAATAGAGTGACCTGTGCCTGTCCCAACACCTAGAGCTGGTCTCTCATTGGTTCCCCCTCTTCCCGTTCATCCTCAGGCCAAATTGCGACCTGTCCGAAACAGGAGGTTAAAGGTGCTGATTCTCCAAGTAGGGAGATTGTTAGTCGAGCGGCTGGAATGGCGAACCCGAGCACAAGGAGAGGAGAAATGAGGTGCGTTTGAGAAACCTTTCCCGATCACACGGTGTACCATCTTCTGGGTTTCGCACGCATGTTTTCGATGTAGGAAGATGCCCTTGAACCTGGAGATTTGGGACCCACGGCATGGGTACCACGCAGTATGACTTTAAAGGGTCTGCGTTTGCTCACCCAAGCTCACCAATCCTCTCAGCCCCAAGAGTGTCCAGCCTTATGTCTCATCCAGCTGTGGGTCTAGATATGGTCAATCCAGGTTGCATCAGAGCCCCCGAACGGATTTTGTAAGAATTTCTCTCTCTTTCACTGTCTTTGTTTTATGGGTTTTTTTTTAAGTAATCTATTTTTATAATGGGGTTTAGCTGCTTTTCACTGCTGTGTTTATGCCGCTTTACACCCTCTTGATTCACTTCCAGAGAGAGATCAATACATAGGTTTTAAGACTCTTACTAGTCAGATGTATTCTTGGGCGGTGAATAGGGGCTGTTGAGTCCAGTTCACTGAGCAGGGAGTAGGTCTTGTCTATTACATATTTGGCTTGTGGAACGGTATCTGAGCTAATTTCAAACCCTTGTTTTATGCATCACCCCACCTCACCTTTCCCGTTAAGCAGCCATAGTGCGTTTTCTAAATGTGTGACTCTGTTCTGTTTTGTAATTCAGTTCAAGTGTAGCGATTTTGACATTCCCTCTCTCAGTGATATCTTAGGATAAGTGTCTTTTTCTCTGTGACTTATTTCACTGAGAGTCATCGTACCTAAATCCACTCATCCTGCTGCTACTAGCCTTATGACATTGATTTCATGGCTGAGTGATATTCCATTGTGCCTAAGTACCACAACTTCTTTATCCATTTTTCGCTTTCCTGGGATATTGAAGGTGTGCCGAAGTGGAGGTTCTTGGAAACAGAGCAGCCCTAAACTTTGGGGTGCCTGTGTCTTGTTGATTTTTAGGTTTCCCGATTTATACGCCCATGAGTGGAAGTGCCCTATGCTCTCTAAGCTGTGCTTATTACATGTTTCAGGACACACCGTACACTTCTCCAGAGTGGCTGTTGGCAATTTACAGCCCGCCCATCAGCGTAGCAAGGCTCCCATGTCTCCATGGCCTGTCCTGCATTTCTGGTTTTTACACTTTTTTCAGCATGGCCCTTTTGACCGATGGCAAGCGAGACTTCTTTGTAGCGCTGATTTGCCTTTCCGGCTTGCCTGGTTGGCCAAAAAGGGCGTATGCGTTTTTTCCTGAATATATTCAGGAAAAAACGCATACGCCCTTTTTGGCCAAGGGCATCATTGTCAACGCTTTGCCGCTTTTCATGTGCTTTCAAGGCGAGTCGAGTCTGCCTCCTGAAACCTGTTTCCTGCAATTCTGCCTTGCTTTCCAATCCTCCTCGTTGCCTTCCCTCAATATATTTGTGGACGAGCGTTATCATTTATAACTCTGCAGGTTTGTGAGTTGCAGTGCCCCTGAGCTCCATTTGTCAACTCGCTTTTTTGGGAGCTGGCCGCCAAAGCGCAGGATTGCTTCAGGCCGTATTCTGGTTCCGGGGGGCAGGCTGAGCCTGTGGTTCATTCTTCTTCCTGATGGGAAAATAGAGTGACCTGTGCCTGTCCCAACACCTAGAGCTGGTCTCTCATTGGTTCCCCCTCTTCCCGTTCATCCTCAGGCCAAATTGCGACTTGTCCGATACAGGAGGTTAAAGGTGCTGATTCTCCAAGTAGGGAGATTGTTAGTCGAGCGGCTGGAATGGCGAACCTGAGCACAAGGAGAGGAGAAATGAGGTGCGTTTGAGAAACCTTTCCCGATCACACGGTGTACCATCTTCTGGGTTTCGCACACATGTTTTCGATGTAGGAAGATGCCCTTGAACCTGGAGATTTGGGACCCACGGCATGGGTACCACGCAGTATGACTTTAAAGGGTCTGCGTTTGCTCACCCAAGCTCACCAATCCTCTCAGCCCCAAGAGTGTCCAGCCTTATGTCTCATCCAGCTGTGGGTCTAGATATGGTCAATCCAGGTTGCATCAGAGCCCCTGAACGGATTTTGTAAGAATTTCTCTCTCTTTCACTGTCTTTGTTTTATGGGGTTTTTTTTTTAAGTAATCTATTTTTATAATGGGGTTTAGCTGCTTTTCACTGCTGTGTTTATGCCGCTTTACACCCTCTTGATTCACTTCCAGAGAGAGATCAATACATAGGTTTTAAGACTCTTACTAGTCAGATGTATTCTTGGGCGGTGAATAGGGGCTGTTGAGTCCAGTTCACTGAGCAGGGAGTAGGTCTTGTCTATTACATATTTGGCTTGTGGAACGGTATCTGAGCTAATTTCAAACCCTTGTTTTATGCATCACCCCACCTCACCTTTCCCGTTAAGCAGCCATAGTGCGTTTTCTAAATGTGTGACTCTGTTCCGTTTTGTAATTCAGTTCAAGTGTAGCGATTTTGACATTCCCTCTCTCAGTGATATCTTAGGATAAGTGTCTTTTTCTCTGTGACTTATTTCACTGAGAGTCATCGTACCTAAATCCACTCATCCTGCTGCTACTAGCCTTATGACATTGATTTCATGGCTGAGTGATATTCCATTGTGCCTAAGTACCACAACTTCTTTATCCATTTTTCGCTTTCCTGGGATATTGAAGGTGTGCCGAAGTGGAGGTTCTTGGAAACAGAGCAGCCCTAAAGTTTGGGGTGCCTGTGTCTTGTTGATTTTTAGGTTTCCCGATTTATACGCCCATGAGTGGAAGTGCCCTATGCTCTCTAAGCTGTGCTTATTACATGTTTCAGGACACACCGTACACTTCTCCAGAGTGGCTGTTGGCAATTTACAGCCCGCCCATCAGCGTAGCAAGGCTCCCATGTCTCCATGGCCTGTCCTGCATTTCTGGTTTTTACACTTCTTTCAGCATGGCCCTTTTGACCGATGGCAAGCGAGACTTCTTTGTAGCGCTGATTTGCCTTTCCGGCTTGCCTGGTTGGCCAAAAAGGGCGTATGCGTTTTTTCCTGAATATATTCAGGAAAAAACGCATACGCCCTTTTTGGCCAAGGGCATCATCGTTAACGCTTTGCTGCTTTTCATGTGCTTTCAAGGCGAGTCGAGTCTGCCTCCTGAAACCTGTTTCCTGCAATTCTGCCTTGCTTTCCAATCCTCCTCGTTGCCTTCCCTCAATATATTTGTGGACGAGCGTTATCATTTATAACTCTGCAGGTTTGTGAGTTGCAGTGCCCCTGAGCTCCATTTGTCAACTCGCTTTTTTGGGAGCTGGCCGCCAAAGCGCAGGATTGCTTCAGGCCGTATTCTGGTTCCGGGGGGCAGGCTGAGCCTGTGGTTCATTCTTCTTCCTGATGGGAAAATAGAGTGACCTGTGCCTGTCCCAACACCTAGAGCTGGTCTCTCATTGGTTCCCCCTCTTCCCGTTCATCCTCAGGCCAAATTGCGACCTGTCCGAAACAGGAGGTTAAAGGTGCTGATTCTCCAAGTAGGGAGATTGTTAGTCGAGCGGCTGGAATGGCGAACCCGAGCACAAGGAGAGGAGAAATGAGGTGCGTTTGAGAAACCTTTCCCGATCACACGGTGTACCATCTTCTGGGTTTCGCACGCATGTTTTCGATGTAGGAAGATGCCCTTGAACCTGGAGATTTGGGACCCACGGCATGGGTACCACGCAGTATGACTTTAAAGGGTCTGCGTTTGCTCACCCAAGCTCACCAATCCTCTCAGCCCCAAGAGTGTCCAGCCTTATGTCTCATCCAGCTGTGGGTCTAGATATGGTCAATCCAGGTTGCATCAGAGCCCCTGAACGGATTTTGTAAGAATTTCTCTCTCTTTCACTGTCTTTGTTTTATGGGGTTTTTTTTTTAAGTAATCTATTTTTATAATGGGGTTTAGCTGCTTTTCACTGCTGTGTTTATGCCGCTTTACACCCTCTTGATTCACTTCCAGAGAGAGATCAATACATAGGTTTTAAGACTCTTACTAGTCAGATGTATTCTTGGGCGGTGAATAGGGGCTGTTGAGTCCAGTTCACTGAGCAGGGAGTAGGTCTTGTCTATTACATATTTGGCTTGTGGAACGGTATCTGAGCTAATTTCAAACCCTTGTTTTATGCATCACCCCACCTCACCTTTCCCGTTAAGCAGCCATAGTGCGTTTTCTAAATGTGTGACTCTGTTCTGTTTTGTAATTCAGTTCAAGTGTAGCGATTTTGACATTCCCTCTCTCAGTGATATCTTAGGATAAGTGTCTTTTTCTCTGTGACTTATTTCACTGAGAGTCATCGTACCTAAATCCACTCATCCTGCTGCTACTAGCCTTATGACATTGATTTCATGGCTGAGTGATATTCCATTGTGCCTAAGTACCACAACTTCTTTATCCATTTTTCGCTTTCCTGGGATATTGAAGGTGTGCCGAAGTGGAGGTTCTTGGAAACAGAGCAGCCCTAAAGTTTGGGGTGCCTGTGTCTTGTTGATTTTTAGGTTTCCCGATTTATACGCCCATGAGTGGAAGTGCCCTATGCTCTCTAAGCTGTGCTTATTACATGTTTCAGGACACACCGTACACTTCTCCAGAGTGGCTGTTGGCAATTTACAGCCCGCCCATCAGCGTAGCAAGGCTCCCATGTCTCCATGGCCTGTCCTGCATTTCTGGTTTTTACACTTCTTTCAGCATGGCCCTTTTGACCGATGGCAAGCGAGACTTCTTTGTAGCGCTGATTTGCCTTTCCGGCTTGCCTGGTTGGCCAAAAAGGGCGTATGCGTTTTTTCCTGAATATATTCAGGAAAAAACGCATACGCCCTTTTTGGCCAAGGGCATCATCGTTAACGCTTTGCTGCTTTTCATGTGCTTTCAAGGCGAGTCGAGTCTGCCTCCTGAAACCTGTTTCCTGCAATTCTGCCTTGCTTTCCAATCCTCCTCGTTGCCTTCCCTCAATATATTTGTGGACGAGCGTTATCATTTATAACTCTGCAGGTTTGTGAGTTGCAGTGCCCCTGAGCTCCATTTGTCAACTCGCTTTTTTGGGAGCTGGCCGCCAAAGCGCAGGATTGCTTCAGGCCGTATTCTGGTTCCGGGGGGCAGGCTGAGCCTGTGGTTCATTCTTCTTCCTGATGGGAAAATAGAGTGACCTGTGCCTGTCCCAACACCTAGAGCTGGTCTCTCATTGGTTCCCCCTCTTCCCGTTCATCCTCAGGCCAAATTGCGACCTGTCCGAAACAGGAGGTTAAAGGTGCTGATTCTCCAAGTAGGGAGATTGTTAGTCGAGCGGCTGGAATGGCGAACCCGAGCACAAGGAGAGGAGAAATGAGGTGCGTTTGAGAAACCTTTCCCGATCACACGGTGTACCATCTTCTGGGTTTCGCACGCATGTTTTCGATGTAGGAAGATGCCCTTGAACCTGGAGATTTGGGACCCACGGCATGGGTACCACGCAGTATGACTTTAAAGGGTCTGCGTTTGCTCACCCAAGCTCACCAATCCTCTCAGCCCCAAGAGTGTCCAGCCTTATGTCTCATCCAGCTGTGGGTCTAGATATGGTCAATCCAGGTTGCATCAGAGCCCCTGAACGGATTTTGTAAGAATTTCTCTCTCTTTCACTGTCTTTGTTTTATGGGTTTTTTTTTTTAAGTAATCTATTTTTATAATGGGGTTTAGCTGCTTTTCACTGCTGTGTTTATGCCGCTTTACACCCTCTTGATTCACTTCCAGAGAGAGATCAATACATAGGTTTTAAGACTCTTACTAGTCAGATGTATTCTTGGGCGGTGAATAGGGGCTGTTGAGTCCAGTTCACTGAGCAGGGAGTAGGTCTTGTCTATTACATATTTGGCTTGTGGAACGGTATCTGAGCTAATTTCAAACCCTTGTTTTATGCATCACCCCACCTCACCTTTCCCGTTAAGCAGCCATAGTGCGTTTTCTAAATGTGTGACTCTGTTCTGTTTTGTAATTCAGTTCAAGTGTAGCGATTTTGACATTCCCTCTCTCAGTGATATCTTAGGATAAGTGTCTTTTTCTCTGTGACTTATTTCACTGAGAGTCATCGTACCTAAATCCACTCATCCTGCTGCTACTAGCCTTATGACATTGATTTCATGGCTGAGTGATATTCCATTGTGCCTAAGTACCACAACTTCTTTATCCATTTTTCGCTTTCCTGGGATATTGAAGGTGTGCCGAAGTGGAGGTTCTTGGAAACAGAGCAGCCCTAAACTTTGGGGTGCCTGTGTCTTGTTGATTTTTAGGTTTCCCGATTTATACGCCCATGAGTGGAAGTGCCCTATGCTCTCTAAGCTGTGCTTATTACATGTTTCAGGACACACCGTACACTTCTCCAGAGTGGCTGTTGGCAATTTACAGCCCGCCCATCAGCGTAGCAAGGCTCCCATGTCTCCATGGCCTGTCCTGCATTTCTGGTTTTTACACTTTTTTCAGCATGGCCCTTTTGACCGATGGCAAGCGAGACTTCTTTGTAGCGCTGATTTGCCTTTCCGGCTTGCCTGGTTGGCCAAAAAGGGCGTATGCGTTTTTTCCTGAATATATTCAGGAAAAAACGCATACGCCCTTTTTGGCCAAGGGCATCATTGTCAACGCTTTGCCGCTTTTCATGTGCTTTCAAGGCGAGTCGAGTCTGCCTCCTGAAACCTGTTTCCTGCAATTCTGCCTTGCTTTCCAATCCTCCTCGTTGCCTTCCCTCAATATATTTGTGGACGAGCGTTATCATTTATAACTCTGCAGGTTTGTGAGTTGCAGTGCCCCTGAGCTCCATTTGTCAACTCGCTTTTTTGGGAGCTGGCCGCCAAAGCGCAGGATTGCTTCAGGCCGTATTCTGGTTCCGGGGGGCAGGCTGAGCCTGTGGTTCATTCTTCTTCCTGATGGGAAAATAGAGTGACCTGTGCCTGTCCCAACACCTAGAGCTGGTCTCTCATTGGTTCCCCCTCTTCCCGTTCATCCTCAGGCCAAATTGCGACTTGTCCGATACAGGAGGTTAAAGGTGCTGATTCTCCAAGTAGGGAGATTGTTAGTCGAGCGGCTGGAATGGCGAACCTGAGCACAAGGAGAGGAGAAATGAGGTGCGTTTGAGAAACCTTTCCCGATCACACGGTGTACCATCTTCTGGGTTTCGCACACATGTTTTCGATGTAGGAAGATGCCCTTGAACCTGGAGATTTGGGACCCACGGCATGGGTACCACGCAGTATGACTTTAAAGGGTCTGCGTTTGCTCACCCAAGCTCACCAATCCTCTCAGCCCCAAGAGTGTCCAGCCTTATGTCTCATCCAGCTGTGGGTCTAGATATGGTCAATCCAGGTTGCATCAGAGCCCCTGAACGGATTTTGTAAGAATTTCTCTCTCTTTCACTGTCTTTGTTTTATGGGGTTTTTTTTTTAAGTAATCTATTTTTATAATGGGGTTTAGCTGCTTTTCACTGCTGTGTTTATGCCGCTTTACACCCTCTTGATTCACTTCCAGAGAGAGATCAATACATAGGTTTTAAGACTCTTACTAGTCAGATGTATTCTTGGGCGGTGAATAGGGGCTGTTGAGTCCAGTTCACTGAGCAGGGAGTAGGTCTTGTCTATTACATATTTGGCTTGTGGAACGGTATCTGAGCTAATTTCAAACCCTTGTTTTATGCATCACCCCACCTCACCTTTCCCGTTAAGCAGCCATAGTGCGTTTTCTAAATGTGTGACTCTGTTCTGTTTTGTAATTCAGTTCAAGTGTAGCGATTTTGACATTCCCTCTCTCAGTGATATCTTAGGATAAGTGTCTTTTTCTCTGTGACTTATTTCACTGAGAGTCATCGTACCTAAATCCACTCATCCTGCTGCTACTAGCCTTATGACATTGATTTCATGGCTGAGTGATATTCCATTGTGCCTAAGTACCACAACTTCTTTATCCATTTTTCGCTTTCCTGGGATATTGAAGGTGTGCCGAAGTGGAGGTTCTTGGAAACAGAGCAGCCCTAAAGTTTGGGGTGCCTGTGTCTTGTTGATTTTTAGGTTTCCCGATTTATACGCCCATGAGTGGAAGTGCCCTATGCTCTCTAAGCTGTGCTTATTACATGTTTCAGGACACACCGTACACTTCTCCAGAGTGGCTGTTGGCAATTTACAGCCCGCCCATCAGCGTAGCAAGGCTCCCATGTCTCCATGGCCTGTCCTGCATTTCTGGTTTTTACACTTCTTTCAGCATGGCCCTTTTGACCGATGGCAAGCGAGACTTCTTTGTAGCGCTGATTTGCCTTTCCGGCTTGCCTGGTTGGCCAAAAAGGGCGTATGCGTTTTTTCCTGAATATATTCAGGAAAAAACGCATACGCCCTTTTTGGCCAAGGGCATCATCGTTAACGCTTTGCTGCTTTTCATGTGCTTTCAAGGCGAGTCGAGTCTGCCTCCTGAAACCTGTTTCCTGCAATTCTGCCTTGCTTTCCAATCCTCCTCGTTGCCTTCCCTCAATATATTTGTGGACGAGCGTTATCATTTATAACTCTGCAGGTTTGTGAGTTGCAGTGCCCCTGAGCTCCATTTGTCAACTCGCTTTTTTGGGAGCTGGCCGCCAAAGCGCAGGATTGCTTCAGGCCGTATTCTGGTTCCGGGGGGCAGGCTGAGCCTGTGGTTCATTCTTCTTCCTGATGGGAAAATAGAGTGACCTGTGCCTGTCCCAACACCTAGAGCTGGTCTCTCATTGGTTCCCCCTCTTCCCGTTCATCCTCAGGCCAAATTGCGACCTGTCCGAAACAGGAGGTTAAAGGTGCTGATTCTCCAAGTAGGGAGATTGTTAGTCGAGCGGCTGGAATGGCGAACCCGAGCACAAGGAGAGGAGAAATGAGGTGCGTTTGAGAAACCTTTCCCGATCACACGGTGTACCATCTTCTGGGTTTCGCACGCATGTTTTCGATGTAGGAAGATGCCCTTGAACCTGGAGATTTGGGACCCACGGCATGGGTACCACGCAGTATGACTTTAAAGGGTCTGCGTTTGCTCACCCAAGCTCACCAATCCTCTCAGCCCCAAGAGTGTCCAGCCTTATGTCTCATCCAGCTGTGGGTCTAGATATGGTCAATCCAGGTTGCATCAGAGCCCCCGAACGGATTTTGTAAGAATTTCTCTCTCTTTCACTGTCTTTGTTTTATGGGTTTTTTTTTAAGTAATCTATTTTTATAATGGGGTTTAGCTGCTTTTCACTGCTGTGTTTATGCCGCTTTACACCCTCTTGATTCACTTCCAGAGAGAGATCAATACATAGGTTTTAAGACTCTTACTAGTCAGATGTATTCTTGGGCGGTGAATAGGGGCTGTTGAGTCCAGTTCACTGAGCAGGGAGTAGGTCTTGTCTATTACATATTTGGCTTGTGGAACGGTATCTGAGCTAATTTCAAACCCTTGTTTTATGCATCACCCCACCTCACCTTTCCCGTTAAGCAGCCATAGTGCGTTTTCTAAATGTGTGACTCTGTTCTGTTTTGTAATTCAGTTCAAGTGTAGCGATTTTGACATTCCCTCTCTCAGTGATATCTTAGGATAAGTGTCTTTTTCTCTGTGACTTATTTCACTGAGAGTCATCGTACCTAAATCCACTCATCCTGCTGCTACTAGCCTTATGACATTGATTTCATGGCTGAGTGATATTCCATTGTGCCTAAGTACCACAACTTCTTTATCCATTTTTCGCTTTCCTGGGATATTGAAGGTGTGCCGAAGTGGAGGTTCTTGGAAACAGAGCAGCCCTAAACTTTGGGGTGCCTGTGTCTTGTTGATTTTTAGGTTTCCCGATTTATACGCCCATGAGTGGAAGTGCCCTATGCTCTCTAAGCTGTGCTTATTACATGTTTCAGGACACACCGTACACTTCTCCAGAGTGGCTGTTGGCAATTTACAGCCCGCCCATCAGCGTAGCAAGGCTCCCATGTCTCCATGGCCTGTCCTGCATTTCTGGTTTTTACACTTTTTTCAGCATGGCCCTTTTGACCGATGGCAAGCGAGACTTCTTTGTAGCGCTGATTTGCCTTTCCGGCTTGCCTGGTTGGCCAAAAAGGGCGTATGCGTTTTTTCCTGAATATATTCAGGAAAAAACGCATACGCCCTTTTTGGCCAAGGGCATCATTGTCAACGCTTTGCCGCTTTTCATGTGCTTTCAAGGCGAGTCGAGTCTGCCTCCTGAAACCTGTTTCCTGCAATTCTGCCTTGCTTTCCAATCCTCCTCGTTGCCTTCCCTCAATATATTTGTGGACGAGCGTTATCATTTATAACTCTGCAGGTTTGTGAGTTGCAGTGCCCCTGAGCTCCATTTGTCAACTCGCTTTTTTGGGAGCTGGCCGCCAAAGCGCAGGATTGCTTCAGGCCGTATTCTGGTTCCGGGGGGCAGGCTGAGCCTGTGGTTCATTCTTCTTCCTGATGGGAAAATAGAGTGACCTGTGCCTGTCCCAACACCTAGAGCTGGTCTCTCATTGGTTCCCCCTCTTCCCGTTCATCCTCAGGCCAAATTGCGACTTGTCCGATACAGGAGGTTAAAGGTGCTGATTCTCCAAGTAGGGAGATTGTTAGTCGAGCGGCTGGAATGGCGAACCTGAGCACAAGGAGAGGAGAAATGAGGTGCGTTTGAGAAACCTTTCCCGATCACACGGTGTACCATCTTCTGGGTTTCGCACACATGTTTTCGATGTAGGAAGATGCCCTTGAACCTGGAGATTTGGGACCCACGGCATGGGTACCACGCAGTATGACTTTAAAGGGTCTGCGTTTGCTCACCCAAGCTCACCAATCCTCTCAGCCCCAAGAGTGTCCAGCCTTATGTCTCATCCAGCTGTGGGTCTAGATATGGTCAATCCAGGTTGCATCAGAGCCCCTGAACGGATTTTGTAAGAATTTCTCTCTCTTTCACTGTCTTTGTTTTATGGGGTTTTTTTTTTAAGTAATCTATTTTTATAATGGGGTTTAGCTGCTTTTCACTGCTGTGTTTATGCCGCTTTACACCCTCTTGATTCACTTCCAGAGAGAGATCAATACATAGGTTTTAAGACTCTTACTAGTCAGATGTATTCTTGGGCGGTGAATAGGGGCTGTTGAGTCCAGTTCACTGAGCAGGGAGTAGGTCTTGTCTATTACATATTTGGCTTGTGGAACGGTATCTGAGCTAATTTCAAACCCTTGTTTTATGCATCACCCCACCTCACCTTTCCCGTTAAGCAGCCATAGTGCGTTTTCTAAATGTGTGACTCTGTTCCGTTTTGTAATTCAGTTCAAGTGTAGCGATTTTGACATTCCCTCTCTCAGTGATATCTTAGGATAAGTGTCTTTTTCTCTGTGACTTATTTCACTGAGAGTCATCGTACCTAAATCCACTCATCCTGCTGCTACTAGCCTTATGACATTGATTTCATGGCTGAGTGATATTCCATTGTGCCTAAGTACCACAACTTCTTTATCCATTTTTCGCTTTCCTGGGATATTGAAGGTGTGCCGAAGTGGAGGTTCTTGGAAACAGAGCAGCCCTAAAGTTTGGGGTGCCTGTGTCTTGTTGATTTTTAGGTTTCCCGATTTATACGCCCATGAGTGGAAGTGCCCTATGCTCTCTAAGCTGTGCTTATTACATGTTTCAGGACACACCGTACACTTCTCCAGAGTGGCTGTTGGCAATTTACAGCCCGCCCATCAGCGTAGCAAGGCTCCCATGTCTCCATGGCCTGTCCTGCATTTCTGGTTTTTACACTTTTTTCAGCATGGCCCTTTTGACCGATGGCAAGCGAGACTTCTTTGTAGCGCTGATTTGCCTTTCCGGCTTGCCTGGTTGGCCAAAAAGGGCGTATGCGTTTTTTCCTGAATATATTCAGGAAAAAACGCATACGCCCTTTTTGGCCAAGGGCATCATCGTTAACGCTTTGCTGCTTTTCATGTGCTTTCAAGGCGAGTCGAGTCTGCCTCCTGAAACCTGTTTCCTGCAATTCTGCCTTGCTTTCCAATCCTCCTCGTTGCCTTCCCTCAATATATTTGTGGACGAGCGTTATCATTTATAACTCTGCAGGTTTGTGAGTTGCAGTGCCCCTGAGCTCCATTTGTCAACTCGCTTTTTTGGGAGCTGGCCGCCAAAGCGCAGGATTGCTTCAGGCCGTATTCTGGTTCCGGGGGGCAGGCTGAGCCTGTGGTTCATTCTTCTTCCTGATGGGAAAATAGAGTGACCTGTGCCTGTCCCAACACCTAGAGCTGGTCTCTCATTGGTTCCCCCTCTTCCCGTTCATCCTCAGGCCAAATTGCGACCTGTCCGAAACAGGAGGTTAAAGGTGCTGATTCTCCAAGTAGGGAGATTGTTAGTCGAGCGGCTGGAATGGCGAACCCGAGCACAAGGAGAGGAGAAATGAGGTGCGTTTGAGAAACCTTTCCCGATCACACGGTGTACCATCTTCTGGGTTTCGCACGCATGTTTTCGATGTAGGAAGATGCCCTTGAACCTGGAGATTTGGGACCCACGGCATGGGTACCACGCAGTATGACTTTAAAGGGTCTGCGTTTGCTCACCCAAGCTCACCAATCCTCTCAGCCCCAAGAGTGTCCAGCCTTATGTCTCATCCAGCTGTGGGTCTAGATATGGTCAATCCAGGTTGCATCAGAGCCCCCGAACGGATTTTGTAAGAATTTCTCTCTCTTTCACTGTCTTTGTTTTATGGGTTTTTTTTTAAGTAATCTATTTTTATAATGGGGTTTAGCTGCTTTTCACTGCTGTGTTTATGCCGCTTTACACCCTCTTGATTCACTTCCAGAGAGAGATCAATACATAGGTTTTAAGACTCTTACTAGTCAGATGTATTCTTGGGCGGTGAATAGGGGCTGTTGAGTCCAGTTCACTGAGCAGGGAGTAGGTCTTGTCTATTACATATTTGGCTTGTGGAACGGTATCTGAGCTAATTTCAAATCCTTGTTTTATGCATCACCCCACCTCACCTTTCCCGTTAAGCAGCCATAGTGCGTTTTCTAAATGTGTGACTCTGTTCTGTTTTGTAATTCAGTTCAAGTGTAGCGATTTTGACATTCCCTCTCTCAGTGATATCTTAGGATAAGTGTCTTTTTCTCTGTGACTTATTTCACTGAGAGTCATCGTACCTAAATCCACTCATCCTGCTGCTACTAGCCTTATGACATTGATTTCATGGCTGAGTGATATTCCATTGTGCCTAAGTACCACAACTTCTTTATCCATTTTTCGCTTTCCTGGGATATTGAAGGTGTGCCGAAGTGGAGGTTCTTGGAAACAGAGCAGCCCTAAACTTTGGGGTGCCTGTGTCTTGTTGATTTTTAGGTTTCCCGATTTATACGCCCATGAGTGGAAGTGCCCTATGCTCTCTAAGCTGTGCTTATTACATGTTTCAGGACACACCGTACACTTCTCCAGAGTGGCTGTTGGCAATTTACAGCCCGCCCATCAGCGTAGCAAGGCTCCCATGTCTCCATGGCCTGTCCTGCATTTCTGGTTTTTACACTTTTTTCAGCATGGCCCTTTTGACCGATGGCAAGCGAGACTTCTTTGTAGCGCTGATTTGCCTTTCCGGCTTGCCTGGTTGGCCAAAAAGGGCGTATGCGTTTTTTCCTGAATATATTCAGGAAAAAACGCATACGCCCTTTTTGGCCAAGGGCATCATTGTCAACGCTTTGCCGCTTTTCATGTGCTTTCAAGGCGAGTCGAGTCTGCCTCCTGAAACCTGTTTCCTGCAATTCTGCCTTGCTTTCCAATCCTCCTCGTTGCCTTCCCTCAATATATTTGTGGACGAGCGTTATCATTTATAACTCTGCAGGTTTGTGAGTTGCAGTGCCCCTGAGCTCCATTTGTCAACTCGCTTTTTTGGGAGCTGGCCGCCAAAGCGCAGGATTGCTTCAGGCCGTATTCTGGTTCCGGGGGGCAGGCTGAGCCTGTGGTTCATTCTTCTTCCTGATGGGAAAATAGAGTGACCTGTGCCTGTCCCAACACCTAGAGCTGGTCTCTCATTGGTTCCCCCTCTTCCCGTTCATCCTCAGGCCAAATTGCGACTTGTCCGATACAGGAGGTTAAAGGTGCTGATTCTCCAAGTAGGGAGATTGTTAGTCGAGCGGCTGGAATGGCGAACCTGAGCACAAGGAGAGGAGAAATGAGGTGCGTTTGAGAAACCTTTCCCGATCACACGGTGTACCATCTTCTGGGTTTCGCACACATGTTTTCGATGTAGGAAGATGCCCTTGAACCTGGAGATTTGGGACCCACGGCATGGGTACCACGCAGTATGACTTTAAAGGGTCTGCGTTTGCTCACCCAAGCTCACCAATCCTCTGAGCCCCAAGAGTGTCCAGCCTTATGTCTCATCCAGCTGTGGGTCTAGATATGGTCAATCCAGGTTGCATCAGAGCCCCTGAACGGATTTTGTAAGAATTTCTCTCTCTTTCACTGTCTTTGTTTTATGGGGTTTTTTTTTTAAGTAATCTATTTTTATAATGGGGTTTAGCTGCTTTTCACTGCTGTGTTTATGCCGCTTTACACCCTCTTGATTCACTTCCAGAGAGAGATCAATACATAGGTTTTAAGACTCTTACTAGTCAGATGTATTCTTGGGCGGTGAATAGGGGCTGTTGAGTCCAGTTCACTGAGCAGGGAGTAGGTCTTGTCTATTACATATTTGGCTTGTGGAACGGTATCTGAGCTAATTTCAAACCCTTGTTTTATGCATCACCCCACCTCACCTTTCCCGTTAAGCAGCCATAGTGCGTTTTCTAAATGTGTGACTCTGTTCTGTTTTGTAATTCAGTTCAAGTGTAGCGATTTTGACATTCCCTCTCTCAGTGATATCTTAGGATAAGTGTCTTTTTCTCTGTGACTTATTTCACTGAGAGTCATCGTACCTAAATCCACTCATCCTGCTGCTACTAGCCTTATGACATTGATTTCATGGCTGAGTGATATTCCATTGTGCCTAAGTACCACAACTTCTTTATCCATTTTTCGCTTTCCTGGGATATTGAAGGTGTGCCGAAGTGGAGGTTCTTGGAAACAGAGCAGCCCTAAACTTTGGGGTGCCTGTGTCTTGTTGATTTTTAGGTTTCCCGATTTATACGCCCATGAGTGGAAGTGCCCTATGCTCTCTAAGCTGTGCTTATTACATGTTTCAGGACACACCGTACACTTCTCCAGAGTGGCTGTTGGCAATTTACAGCCCGCCCATCAGCGTAGCAAGGCTCCCATGTCTCCATGGCCTGTCCTGCATTTCTGGTTTTTACACTTCTTTCAGCATGGCCCTTTTGACCGATGGCAAGCGAGACTTCTTTGTAGCGCTGATTTGCCTTTCCGGCTTGCCTGGTTGGCCAAAAAGGGCGTATGCGTTTTTTCCTGAATATATTCAGGAAAAAACGCATACGCCCTTTTTGGCCAAGGGCATCATCGTTAACGCTTTGCTGCTTTTCATGTGCTTTCAAGGCGAGTCGAGTCTGCCTCCTGAAACCTGTTTCCTGCAATTCTGCCTTGCTTTCCAATCCTCCTCGTTGCCTTCCCTCAATATATTTGTGGACGAGCGTTATCATTTATAACTCTGCAGGTTTGTGAGTTGCAGTGCCCCTGAGCTCCATTTGTCAACTCGCTTTTTTGGGAGCTGGCCGCCAAAGCGCAGGATTGCTTCAGGCCGTATTCTGGTTCCGGGGGGCAGGCTGAGCCTGTGGTTCATTCTTCTTCCTGATGGGAAAATAGAGTGACCTGTGCCTGTCCCAACACCTAGAGCTGGTCTCTCATTGGTTCCCCCTCTTCCCGTTCATCCTCAGGCCAAATTGCGACCTGTCCGAAACAGGAGGTTAAAGGTGCTGATTCTCCAAGTAGGGAGATTGTTAGTCGAGCGGCTGGAATGGCGAACCCGAGCACAAGGAGAGGAGAAATGAGGTGCGTTTGAGAAACCTTTCCCGATCACACGGTGTACCATCTTCTGGGTTTCGCACGCATGTTTTCGATGTAGGAAGATGCCCTTGAACCTGGAGATTTGGGACCCACGGCATGGGTACCACGCAGTATGACTTTAAAGGGTCTGCGTTTGCTCACCCAAGCTCACCAATCCTCTCAGCCCCAAGAGTGTCCAGCCTTATGTCTCATCCAGCTGTGGGTCTAGATATGGTCAATCCAGGTTGCATCAGAGCCCCTGAACGGATTTTGTAAGAATTTCTCTCTCTTTCACTGTCTTTGTTTTATGGGGTTTTTTTTTTAAGTAATCTATTTTTATAATGGGGTTTAGCTGCTTTTCACTGCTGTGTTTATGCCGCTTTACACCCTCTTGATTCACTTCCAGAGAGAGATCAATACATAGGTTTTAAGACTCTTACTAGTCAGATGTATTCTTGGGCGGTGAATAGGGGCTGTTGAGTCCAGTTCACTGAGCAGGGAGTAGGTCTTGTCTATTACATATTTGGCTTGTGGAACGGTATCTGAGCTAATTTCAAACCCTTGTTTTATGCATCACCCCACCTCACCTTTCCCGTTAAGCAGCCATAGTGCGTTTTCTAAATGTGTGACTCTGTTCTGTTTTGTAATTCAGTTCAAGTGTAGCGATTTTGACATTCCCTCTCTCAGTGATATCTTAGGATAAGTGTCTTTTTCTCTGTGACTTATTTCACTGAGAGTCATCGTACCTAAATCCACTCATCCTGCTGCTACTAGCCTTATGACATTGATTTCATGGCTGAGTGATATTCCATTGTGCCTAAGTACCACAACTTCTTTATCCATTTTTCTCTTTCCTGGGATATTGAAGGTGTGCCGAAGTGGAGGTTCTTGGAAACAGAGCAGCCCTAAACTTTGGGGTGCCTGTGTCTTGTTGATTTTTAGGTTTCCCGATTTATACGCCCATGAGTGGAAGTGCCCTATGCTCTCGAAGCTGTGCTTATTACATGTTTCAGGACACACCGTACACTTCTCCAGAGTGGCTGTTGGCAATTTACAGCCCGCCCATCAGCGTAGCAAGGCTCCCATGTCTCCATGGCCTGTCCTGCATTTCTGGTTTTTACACTTTTTTCAGCATGGCCCTTTTGACCGATGGCAAGCGAGACTTCTTTGTAGCGCTGATTTGCCTTTCCGGCTTGCCTGGTTGGCCAAAAAGGGCGTATGCGTTTTTTCCTGAATATATTCAGGAAAAAACGCATACGCCCTTTTTGGCCAAGGGCATCATTGTCAACGCTTTGCCGCTTTTCATGTGCTTTCAAGGCGAGTCGAGTCTGCCTCCTGAAACCTGTTTCCTGCAATTCTGCCTTGCTTTCCAATCCTCCTCGTTGCCTTCCCTCAATATATTTGTGGACGAGAGTTATCATTTATAACTCTGCAGGTTTGTGAGTTGCAGTGCCCCTGAGCTCCATTTGTCAACTCGCTTTTTTGGGAGCTGGCCGCCAAAGCGCAGGATTGCTTCAGGCCCTATTCTGGTTCCAGGGGGCAGGCTGAGCCTGTGGTTCATTCTTCTTCCTGATGGGAAAATAGAGTGACCTGTGCCTGTCCCAACACCTAGAGCTGGTCTCTCATTGGTTCCCCCTCTTCCCGTTCATCCTCAGGCCAAATTGCGACCTGTCCGAAACAGGAGGTTAAAGGTGCTGATTCTCCAAGTAGGGAGATTGTTAGTCGAGCGGCTGGAATGGCGAACCCGAGCACAAGGAGAGGAGAAATGAGGTGCGTTTGAGAAACCTTTCCCGATCACACGGTGTACCATCTTCTGGGTTTCGCACACATGTTTTCGATGTAGGAAGATGCCCTTGAACCTGGAGATTTGGGACCCACGGCATGGGTACCACGCAGTATGACTTTAAAGGGTCTGCGTTTGCTCACCCAAGCTCACCAATCCTCTGAGCCCCAAGAGTGTCCAGCCTTATGTCTCATCCAGCTGTGGGTCTAGATATGGTCAATCCAGGTTGCATCAGAGCCCCTGAACGGATTTTGTAAGAATTTCTCTCTCTTTCACTGTCTTTGTTTTATGGGGTTTTTTTTTTAAGTAATCTATTTTTATAATGGGGTTTAGCTGCTTTTCACTGCTGTGTTTATGCCGCTTTACACCCTCTTGATTCACTTCCAGAGAGAGATCAATACATAGGTTTTAAGACTCTTACTAGTCAGATGTATTCTTGGGCGGTGAATAGGGGCTGTTGAGTCCAGTTCACTGAGCAGGGAGTAGGTCTTGTCTATTACATATTTGGCTTGTGGAACGGTATCTGAGCTAATTTCAAACCCTTGTTTTATGCATCACCCCACCTCACCTTTCCCGTTAAGCAGCCATAGTGCGTTTTCTAAATGTGTGACTTTGTTCTGTTTTGTAATTCAGTTCAAGTGTAGCGATTTTGACATTCCCTCTCTCAGTGATATCTTAGGATAAGTGTCTTTTTCTCTGTGACTTTTTTCACTGAGAGTCATCGTACCTAAATCCACTCATCCTGCTGCTACTAGCCTTATGACATTGATTTCATGGCTGAGTGATATTCCCTTGTGCCTAAGTACCACAACTTCTTTATCCATTTTTCGCTTTCCTGGGATATTGAAGGTGTGCCGAAGTGGAGGTTCTTGGAAACAGAGCAGCCCTAAACTTTGGGGTGCCTGTGTCTTGTTGATTTTTAGGTTTCCCGATTTATACGCCCATGAGTGGAAGTGCCCTATGCTCTCTAAGCTGTGCTTATTACATGTTTCAGGACACACCGTACACTTCTCCAGAGTGGCTGTTGGCAATTTACAGCCCGCCCATCAGCGTAGCAAGGCTCCCATGTCTCCATGGCCTGTCCTGCATTTCTGGTTTTTACACTTTTTTCAGCATGGCCCTTTTGACCGATGGCAAGCGAGACTTCTTTGTAGCGCTGATTTGCCTTTCCGGCTTGCCTGGTTGGCCAAAAAGGGCGTATGCGTTTTTTCCTGAATATATTCAGGAAAAAACGCATACGCCCTTTTTGGCCAAGGGCATCATCGTTAACGCTTTGCTGCTTTTCATGTGCTTTCAAGGCGAGTCGAGTCTGCCTCCTGAAACCTGTTTCCTGCAATTCTGCCTTGCTTTCCAATCCTCCTCGTTGCCTTCCCTCAATATATTTGTGGACGAGCGTTATCATTTATAACTCTGCAGGTTTGTGAGTTGCAGTGCCCTTGAGCTCCATTTGTCAACTCGCTTTTTTGGGAGCTGGCCGCCAAAGCGCAGGATTGCTTCAGGCCCTATTCTGGTTCCGGGGGGCAGGCTGAGCCTGTGGTTCATTCTTCTTCCTGATGGGAAAATAGAGTGACCTGTGCCTGTCCCAACACCTAGAGCTGGTCTCTCATTGGTTCCCCCTCTTCCCGTTCATCCTCAGGCCAAATTGCGACCTGTCCGAAACAGGAGGTTAAAGGTGCTGATTCTCCAAGTAGGGAGATTGTTAGTCGAGCGGCTGGAATGGCGAACCCGAGCACAAGGAGAGGAGACATCAGGTGCGTTTGAGAAACCTTTCCCGATCACACGGTGTACCATCTTCTGGGTTTCGCACGCATGTTTTCGATGTAGGAAGATGCCCTTGAACCTGGAGATTTGGGACCCACGGCATGGGTACCACGCAGTATGACTTTAAAGGGTCTGCGTTTGCTCACCCAAGCTCACCAATCCTCTCAGCCCCAAGAGTGTCCAGCCTTATGTCTCATCCAGCTGTGGGTCTAGATATGGTCAATCCAGGTTGCATCAGAGCCCCTGAACGGATTTTGTAAGAATTTCTCTCTCTTTCACTGTCTTTGTTTTATGGGGTTTATTTTAAGTAATCTATTTTTATAATGGGGTTTAGCTTCTTTTCACTGCTGTGTTTATGCCGCTTTACACCCTCTTGATTCACTTCCACAGAGAGATCAATACATAGGTTTTAAGACTCTTACTAGTCAGATGTATTCTTGGGCGGTGAATAGGGGCTGTTGAGTCCAGTTCACTGAGCAGGGAGTAGGTCTTGTCTATTACATATTTGGCTTGTGGAACGGTATCTGAGCTAATTTCAAACCCCTGTTTTATGCATCACCCCACCTCACCTTTCCCGTTAAGCAGCCATAGTGCGTTTTCTAAATGTGTGACTCTGTTCTGTTTTGTAATTCAGTTCAAGTGTAGCGATTTTGACATTCCCTCTCTCAGTGATATCTTAGGATAAGTGTCTTTTTCTCTGTGACTTTTTTCACTGAGAGTCATCGTACCTAAATCCACTTATCCTGCTGCTACTAGCCTTATGACATTGATTTCATGGCTGAGTGATATTCCATTGTGCCTAAGTACCACAACTTCTTTATCCATTTTTCGCTTTCCTGGGATATTGAAGGTGTGCCGAAGTGGAGGTTCTTGGAAACAGAGCAGCCCTAAAGTTTGGGGTGCCTGTGTCTTGTTGATTTTTAGGTTTCCCGATTTATACGCCCATGAGTGGAAGTGCCCTATGCTCTCTAAGCTGTGCTTATTACATGTTTCAGGACACACCGTACACTTCTCCAGAGTGGCTGTTGGCAATTTACAGCCCGCCCATCAGCGTAGCAAGGCTCCCATGTCTCCATGGCCTGTCCTGCATTTCTGGTTTTTACACTTTTTTCAGCATGGCCCTTTTGACCGATGGCAAGCGAGACTTCTTTGTAGCGCTGATTTGCCTTTCCGGCTTGCCTGGTTGGCCAAAAAGGGCGTATGCGTTTTTTCCTGAATATATTCAGGAAAAAACGCATACGCCCTTTTTGGCCAAGGGCATCATTGTCAACGCTTTGCCGCTTTTCATGTGCTTTCAAGGCGAGTCGAGTCTGCCTCCTGAAACCTGTTTCCTGCAATTCTGCCTTGCTTTCCAATCCTCCTCGTTGCCTTCCCTCAATATATTTGTGGACGAGAGTTATCATTTATAACTCTGCAGGTTTGTGAGTTGCAGTGCCCCTGAGCTCCATTTGTCAACTCGCTTTTTTGGGAGCTGGCCGCCAAAGCGCAGGATTGCTTCAGGCCGTATTCTGGTTCCGGGGGGCAGGCTGAGCCTGTGGTTCATTCTTCTTCCTGATGGGAAAATAGAGTGACCTGTGCCTGTCCCAACACCTAGAGCTGGTCTCTCATTGGTTCCCCCTCTTCCCGTTCATCCTCAGGCCAAATTGCGACCTGTCCGAAACAGGAGGTTAAAGGTGCTGATTCTCCAAGTAGGGAGATTGTTAGTCGAGCGGCTGGAATGGCGAACCCGAGCACAAGGAGAGGAGAAATGAGGTGCGTTTGAGAAACCTTTCCCGATCACACGGTGTACCATCTTCTGGGTTTCGCACGCATGTTTTCGATGTAGGAAGATGCCCTTGAACCTGGAGATTTGGGACCCACGGCATGGGTACCACGCAGTATGACTTTAAAGGGTCTGCGTTTGCTCACCCAAGCTCACCAATCCTCTCAGCCCCAAGAGTGTCCAGCCTTATGTCTCATCCAGCTGTGGGTCTAGATATGGTCAATCCAGGTTGCATCAGAGCCCCTGAACGGATTTTGTAAGAATTTCTCTCTCTTTCACTGTCTTTGTTTTATGGGGTTTTTTTTTTTAAGTAATCTATTTTTATAATGGGGTTTAGCTGCTTTTCACTGCTGTGTTTATGCCGCTTTACACCCTCTTGATTCACTTCCAGAGAGAGATCAATACATAGGTTTTAAGACTCTTACTAGTCAGATGTATTCTTGGGCGGTGAATAGGGGCTGTTGAGTCCAGTTCACTGAGCAGGGAGTAGGTCTTGTCTATTACATATTTGGCTTGTGGAACGGTATCTGAGCTAATTTCAAACCCTTGTTTTATGCATCACCCCACCTCACCTTTCCCGTTAAGCAGCCATAGTGCGTTTTCTAAATGTGTGACTCTGTTCTGTTTTGTAATTCAGTTCAAGTGTAGCGATTTTGACATTCCCTCTCTCAGTGATATCTTAGGATAAGTGTCTTTTTCTCTGTGACTTATTTCACTGAGAGTCATCGTACCTAAATCCACTCATCCTGCTGCTACTAGCCTTATGACATTGATTTCATGGCTGAGTGATATTCCATTGTGCCTAAGTACCACAACTTCTTTATCCATTTTTCGCTTTCCTGGGATATTGAAGGTGTGCCGAAGTGGAGGTTCTTGGAAACAGAGCAGCCCTAAACTTTGGGGTGCCTGTGTCTTGTTGATTTTTAGGTTTCCCGATTTATACGCCCATGAGTGGAAGTGCCCTATGCTCTCTAAGCTGTGCTTATTACATGTTTCAGGACACACCGTACACTTCTCCAGAGTGGCTGTTGGCAATTTACAGCCCGCCCATCAGCGTAGCAAGGCTCCCATGTCTCCATGGCCTGTCCTGCATTTCTGGTTTTTACACTTTTTTCAGCATGGCCCTTTTGACCGATGGCAAGCGAGACTTCTTTGTAGCGCTGATTTGCCTTTCCGGCTTGCCTGGTTGGCCAAAAAGGGCGTATGCGTTTTTTCCTGAATATATTCAGGAAAAAACGCATACGCCCTTTTTGGCCAAGGGCATCATTGTCAACGCTTTGCCGCTTTTCATGTGCTTTCAAGGCGAGTCGAGTCTGCCTCCTGAAACCTGTTTCCTGCAATTCTGCCTTGCTTTCCAATCCTCCTCGTTGCCTTCCCTCAATATATTTGTGGACGAGCGTTATCATTTATAACTCTGCAGGTTTGTGAGTTGCAGTGCCCCTGAGCTCCATTTGTCAACTCGCTTTTTTGGGAGCTGGCCGCCAAAGCGCAGGATTGCTTCAGGCCCTATTCTGGTTCCGGGGGGCAGGCTGAGCCTGTGGTTCATTCTTCTTCCTGATGGGAAAATAGAGTGACCTGTGCCTGTCCCAACACCTAGAGCTGGTCTCTCATTGGTTCCCCCTCTTCCCGTTCATCCTCAGGCCAAATTGCGACCTGTCCGAAACAGGAGGTTAAAGGTGCTGATTCTCCAAGTAGGGAGATTGTTAGTCGAGCGGCTGGAATGGCGAACCCGAGCACAAGGAGAGGAGAAATGAGGTGCGTTTGAGAAACCTTTCCCGATCACACGGTGTACCATCTTCTGGGTTTCGCACGCATGTTTTCGATGTAGGAAGATGCCCTTGAACCTGGAGATTTGGGACCCACGGCATGGGTACCACGCAGTATGACTTTAAAGGGTCTGCGTTTGCTCACCCAAGCTCACCAATCCTCTCAGCCCCAAGAGTGTCCAGCCTTATGTCTCATCCAGCTGTGGGTCTAGATATGGTCAATCCAGGTTGCATCAGAGCCCCTGAACGGATTTTGTAAGAATTTCTCTCTCTTTCACTGTCTTTGTTTTATGGGGGTTTTTTTTTTAAGTAATCTATTTTTATAATGGGGTTTAGCTGCTTTTCACTGCTGTGTTTATGCCGCTTTACACCCTCTTGATTCACTTCCAGAGAGAGATCAATACATAGGTTTTAAGACTCTTACTAGTCAGATGTATTCTTGGGCGGTGAATAGGGGCTGTTGAGTCCAGTTCACTGAGCAGGGAGTAGGTCTTGTCTATTACATATTTGGCTTGTGGAACGGTATCTGAGCTAATTTCAAACCCTTGTTTTATGCATCACCCCACCTCACCTTTCCCGTTAAGCAGCCATAGTGCGTTTTCTAAATGTGTGACTCTGTTCTGTTTTGTAATTCAGTTCAAGTGTAGCGATTTTGACATTCCCTCTCTCAGTGATATCTTAGGATAAGTGTCTTTTTCTCTGTGACTTATTTCACTGAGAGTCATCGTACCTAAATCCACTCATCCTGCTGCTACTAGCCTTATGACATTGATTTCATGGCTGAGTGATATTCCATTGTGCCTAAGTACCACAACTTCTTTATCCATTTTTCGCTTTCCTGGGATATTGAAGGTGTGCCGAAGTGGAGGTTCTTGGAAACAGAGCAGCCCTAAAGTTTGGGGTGCCTGTGTCTTGTTGATTTTTAGGTTTCCCGATTTATACGCCCATGAGTGGAAGTGCCCTATGCTCTCTAAGCTGTGCTTATTACATGTTTCAGGACACACCGTACACTTCTCCAGAGTGGCTGTTGGCAATTTACAGCCCGCCCATCAGCGTAGCAAGGCTCCCATGTCTCCATGGCCTGTCCTGCATTTCTGGTTTTTACACTTTTTTCAGCATGGCCCTTTTGACCGATGGCAAGCGAGACTTCTTTGTAGCGCTGATTTGCCTTTCCGGCTTGCCTGGTTGGCCAAAAAGGGCGTATGCGTTTTTTCCTGAATATATTCAGGAAAAAACGCATACGCCCTTTTTGGCCAAGGGCATCATTGTCAACGCTTTGCCGCTTTTCATGTGCTTTCAAGGCGAGTCGAGTCTGCCTCCTGAAACCTGTTTCCTGCAATTCTGCCTTGCTTTCCAATCCTCCTCGTTGCCTTCCCTCAATATATTTGTGGACGAGCGTTATCATTTATAACTCTGCAGGTTTGTGAGTTGCAGTGCCCCTGAGCTCCATTTGTCAACTCGCTTTTTTGGGAGCTGGCCGCCAAAGCGCAGGATTGCTTCAGGCCCTATTCTGGTTCCGGGGGGCAGGCTGAGCCTGTGGTTCATTCTTCTTCCTGATGGGAAAATAGAGTGACCTGTGCCTGTCCCAACACCTAGAGCTGGTCTCTCATTGGTTCCCCCTCTTCCCGTTCATCCTCAGGCCAAATTGCGACCTGTCCGAAACAGGAGGTTAAAGGTGCTGATTCTCCAAGTAGGGAGATTGTTAGTCGAGCGGCTGGAATGGCGAACCCGAGCACAAGGAGAGGAGAAATGAGGTGCGTTTGAGAAACCTTTCCCGATCACACGGTGTACCATCTTCTGGGTTTCGCACGCATGTTTTCGATGTAGGAAGATGCCCTTGAACCTGGAGATTTGGGACCCACGGCATGGGTACCACGCAGTATGACTTTAAAGGGTCTGCGTTTGCTCACCCAAGCTCACCAATCCTCTCAGCCCCAAGAGTGTCCAGCCTTATGTCTCATCCAGCTGTGGGTCTAGATATGGTCAATCCAGGTTGCATCAGAGCCCCTGAACGGATTTTGTAAGAATTTCTCTCTCTTTCACTGTCTTTGTTTTATGGGGGTTTTTTTTTTAAGTAATCTATTTTTATAATGGGGTTTAGCTGCTTTTCACTGCTGTGTTTATGCCGCTTTACACCCTCTTGATTCACTTCCAGAGAGAGATCAATACATAGGTTTTAAGACTCTTACTAGTCAGATGTATTCTTGGGCGGTGAATAGGGGCTGTTGAGTCCAGTTCACTGAGCAGGGAGTAGGTCTTGTCTATTACATATTTGGCTTGTGGAACGGTATCTGAGCTAATTTCAAACCCTTGTTTTATGCATCACCCCACCTCACCTTTCCCGTTAAGCAGCCATAGTGCGTTTTCTAAATGTGTGACTCTCTTCTGTTTTGTAATTCAGTTCAAGTGTAGCGATTTTGACATTCCCTCTCTCAGTGATATCTTAGGATAAGTGTCTTTTTCTCTGTGACTTATTTCACTGAGAGTCATCGTACCTAAATCCACTCATCCTGCTGCTACTAGCCTTATGACATTGATTTCATGGCTGAGTGATATTCCCTTGTTCCTAAGTACCACAACTTCTTTATCCATTTTTCGCTTTCCTGGGATATTGAAGGTGTGCCGAAGTGGAGGTTCTTGGAAACAGAGCAGCCCTAAACTTTGGGGTGCCTGTGTCTTGTTGATTTTTAGGTTTCCCGATTTATACGCCCATGAGTGGAAGTGCCCTATGCTCTCTAAGCTGTGCTTATTACATGTTTCAGGACACACCGTACACTTCTCCAGAGTGGCTGTTGGCAATTTACAGCCCGCCCATCAGCGTAGCAAGGCTCCCATGTCTCCATGGCCTGTCCTGCATTTCTGGTTTTTACACTTTTTTCAGCATGGCCCTTTTGACCGATGGCAAGCGAGACTTCTTTGTAGCGCTGATTTGCCTTTCCGGCTTGCCTGGTTGGCCAAAAAGGGCGTATGCGTTTTTTCCTGAATATATTCAGGAAAAAACGCATACGCCCTTTTTGGCCAAGGGCATCATTGTCAACGCTTTGCCGCTTTTCATGTGCTTTCAAGGCGAGTCGAGTCTGCCTCCTGAAACCTGTTTCCTGCAATTCTGCCTTGCTTTCCAATCCTCCTCGTTGCCTTCCCTCAATATATTTGTGGACGAGCGTTATCATTTATAACTCTGCAGGTTTGTGAGTTGCAGTGCCCCTGAGCTCCATTTGTCAACTCGCTTTTTTGGGAGCTGGCCGCCAAAGCGCAGGATTGCTTCAGGCCGTATTCTGGTTCCGGGGGGCAGGCTGAGCCTGTGGTTCATTCTTCTTCCTGATGGGAAAATAGAGTGACCTGTGCCTGTCCCAACACCTAGAGCTGGTCTCTCATTGGTTCCCCCTCTTCCCGTTCATCCTCAGGCCAAATTGCGACCTGTCCGAAACAGGAGGTTAAAGGTGCTGATTCTCCAAGTAGGGAGATTGTTAGTCGAGCGGCTGGAATGGCGAACCCGAGCACAAGGAGAGGAGAAATGAGGTGCGTTTGAGAAACCTTTCCCGATCACACGGTGTACCATCTTCTGGGTTTCGCACGCATGTTTTCGATGTAGGAAGATGCCCTTGAACCTGGAGATTTGGGACCCACGGCATGGGTACCACGCAGTATGACTTTAAAGGGTCTGCGTTTGCTCACCCAAGCTCACCAATCCTCTCAGCCCCAAGAGTGTCCAGCCTTATGTCTCATCCAGCTGTGGGTCTAGATATGGTCAATCCAGGTTGCATCAGAGCCCCTGAACGGATTTTGTAAGAATTTCTCTCTCTTTCACTGTCTTTGTTTTATGGGGGTTTTTTTTTTAAGTAATCTATTTTTATAATGGGGTTTAGCTGCTTTTCACTGCTGTGTTTATGCCGCTTTACACCCTCTTGATTCACTTCCAGAGAGAGATCAATACATAGGTTTTAAGACTCTTACTAGTCAGATGTATTCTTGGGCGGTGAATAGGGGCTGTTGAGTCCAGTTCACTGAGCAGGGAGTAGGTCTTGTCTATTACATATTTGGCTTGTGGAACGGTATCTGAGCTAATTTCAAACCCTTGTTTTATGCATCACCCCACCTCACCTTTCCCGTTAAGCAGCCATAGTGCGTTTTCTAAATGTGTGACTCTGTTCTGTTTTGTAATTCAGTTCAAGTGTAGCGATTTTGACATTCCCTCTCTCAGTGATATCTTAGGATAAGTGTCTTTTTCTCTGTGACTTATTTCACTGAGAGTCATCGTACCTAAATCCACTCATCCTGCTGCTACTAGCCTTATGACATTGATTTCATGGCTGAGTGATATTCCCTTGTGCCTAAGTACCACAACTTCTTTATCCATTTTTCGCTTTCCTGGGATATTGAAGGTGTGCCGAAGTGGAGGTTCTTGGAAACAGAGCAGCCCTAAAGTTTGGGGTGCCTGTGTCTTGTTGATTTTTAGGTTTCCCGATTTATACGCGCATGAGTGGAAGTGCCCTATGCTCTCTAAGCTGTGCTTATTACATGTTTCAGGACACACCGTACACTTCTCCAGAGTGGCTGTTGGCAATTTACAGCCCGCCCATCAGCGTAGCAAGGCTCCCATGTCTCCATGGCCTGTCCTGCATTTCTGGTTTTTACACTTTTTTCAGCATGGCCCTTTTGACCGATGGCAAGCGAGACTTCTTTGTAGCGCTGATTTGCCTTTCCGGCTTGCCTGGTTGGGCAAAAAGGGCGTATGCGTTTTTTCCTGAATATATTCAGGAAAAAACGCATACGCCCTTTTTGGCCAAGGGCATCATTGTCAACGCTTTGCCGCTTTTCATGTGCTTTCAAGGCGAGTCGAGTCTGCCTCCTGAAACCTGTTTCCTGCAATTCTGCCTTGCTTTCCAATCCTCCTCGTTGCCTTCCCTCAATATATTTGTGGACGAGCGTTATCATTTATAACTCTGCAGGTTTGTGAGTTGCAGTGCCCCTGAGCTCCATTTGTCAACTCGCTTTTTTGGGAGCTGGCCGCCAAAGCGCAGGATTGCTTCAGGCCCTATTCTGGTTCCGGGGGGCAGGCTGAGCCTGTGGTTCATTCTTCTTCCTGATGGGAAAATAGAGTGACCTGTGCCTGTCCCAACACCTAGAGCTGGTCTCTCATTGGTTCCCCCTCTTCCCGTTCATCCTCAGGCCAAATTGCGACCTGTCCGAAACAGGAGGTTAAAGGTGCTGATTCTCCAAGTAGGGAGATTGTTAGTCGAGCGGCTGGAATGGCGAACCCGAGCACAAGGAGAGGAGAAATGAGGTGCGTTTGAGAAACCTTTCCCGATCACACGGTGTACCATCTTCTGGGTTTCCCACGCATGTTTTCGATGTAGGAAGATGCCCTTGAACCTGGAGATTTGGGACCCACGGCATGGGTACCACGCAGTATGACTTTAAAGGGTCTGCGTTTGCTCACCCAAGCTCACCAATCCTCTCAGCCCCAAGAGTGTCCAGCCTTATGTCTCATCCAGCTGTGGGTCTAGATATGGTCAATCCAGGTTGCATCAGAGCCCCTGAACGGATTTTGTAAGAATTTCTCTCTCTTTCACTGTCTTTGTTTTATGGGGGTTTTTTTTTTAAGTAATCTATTTTTATAATGGGGTTTAGCTGCTTTTCACTGCTGTGTTTATGCCGCTTTACACCCTCTTGATTCACTTCCAGAGAGAGATCAATACATAGGTTTTAAGACTCTTACTAGTCAGATGTATTCTTGGGCGGTGAATAGGGGCTGTTGAGTCCAGTTCACTGAGCAGGGAGTAGGTCTTGTCTATTACATATTTGGCTTGTGGAACGGTATCTGAGCTAATTTCAAACCCTTGTTTTATGCATCACCCCACCTCACCTTTCCCGTTAAGCAGCCATAGTGCGTTTTCTAAATGTGTGACTCTGTTCTGTTTTGTAATTCAGTTCAAGTGTAGCGATTTTGACATTCCCTCTCTCAGTGATATCTTAGGATAAGTGTCTTTTTCTCTGTGACTTATTTCACTGAGAGTCATCGTACCTAAATCCACTCATCCTGCTGCTACTAGCCTTATGACATTGATTTCATGGCTGAGTGATATTCCCTTGTGCCTAAGTACCACAACTTCTTTATCCATTTTTCGCTTTCCTGGGATATTGAAGGTGTGCCGAAGTGGAGGTTCTTGGAAACAGAGCAGCCCTAAAGTTTGGGGTGCCTGTGTCTTGTTGATTTTTAGGTTTCCCGATTTATACGCCCATGAGTGGAAGTGCCCTATGCTCTCTAAGCTGTGCTTATTACATGTTTCAGGACACACCGTACACTTCTCCAGAGTGGCTGTTGGCAATTTACAGCCCGCCCATCAGCGTAGCAAGGCTCCCATGTCTCCATGGCCTGTCCTGCATTTCTGGTTTTTACACTTTTTTCAGCATGGCCCTTTTGACCGATGGCAAGCGAGACTTCTTTGTAGCGCTGATTTGCCTTTCCGGCTTGCCTGGTTGGCCAAAAAGGGCGTATGCGTTTTTTCCTGAATATATTCAGGAAAAAACGCATACGCCCTTTTTGGCCAAGGGCATCATTGTCAACGCTTTGCCGCTTTTCATGTGCTTTCAAGGCGAGTCGAGTCTGCCTCCTGAAACCTGTTTCCTGCAATTCTGCCTTGCTTTCCAATCCTCCTCGTTGCCTTCCCTCAATATATTTGTGGACGAGCGTTATCATTTATAACTCTGCAGGTTTGTGAGTTGCAGTGCCCCTGAGCTCCATTTGTCAACTCGCTTTTTTGGGAGCTGGCCGCCAAAGCGCAGGATTGCTTCAGGCCCTATTCTGGTTCCGGGGGGCAGGCTGAGCCTGTGGTTCATTCTTCTTCCTGATGGGAAAATAGAGTGACCTGTGCCTGTCCCAACACCTAGAGCTGGTCTCTCATTGGTTCCCCCTCTTCCCGTTCATCCTCAGGCCAAATTGCGACCTGTCCGAAACAGGAGGTTAAAGGTGCTGATTCTCCAAGTAGGGAGATTGTTAGTCGAGCGGCTGGAATGGCGAACCCGAGCACAAGGAGAGGAGAAATGAGGTGCGTTTGAGAAACCTTTCCCGATCACACGGTGTACCATCTTCTGGGTTTCCCACGCATGTTTTCGATGTAGGAAGATGCCCTTGAACCTGGAGATTTGGGACCCACGGCATGGGTACCACGCAGTATGACTTTAAAGGGTCTGCGTTTGCTCACCCAAGCTCACCAATCCTCTCAGCCCCAAGAGTGTCCAGCCTTATGTCTCATCCAGCTGTGGGTCTAGATATGGTCAATCCAGGTTGCATCAGAGCCCCTGAACGGATTTTGTAAGAATTTCTCTCTCTTTCACTGTCTTTGTTTTATGGGGGTTTTTTTTTTAAGTAATCTATTTTTATAATGGGGTTTAGCTGCTTTTCACTGCTGTGTTTATGCCGCTTTACACCCTCTTGATTCACTTCCAGAGAGAGATCAATACATAGGTTTTAAGACTCTTACTAGTCAGATGTATTCTTGGGCGGTGAATAGGGGCTGTTGAGTCCAGTTCACTGAGCAGGGAGTAGGTCTTGTCTATTACATATTTGGCTTGTGGAACGGTATCTGAGCTAATTTCAAACCCTTGTTTTATGCATCACCCCACCTCACCTTTCCCGTTAAGCAGCCATAGTGCGTTTTCTAAATGTGTGACTCTGTTCTGTTTTGTAATTCAGTTCAAGTGTAGCGATTTTGACATTCCCTCTCTCAGTGATATCTTAGGATAAGTGTCTTTTTCTCTGTGACTTATTTCACTGAGAGTCATCGTACCTAAATCCACTCATCCTGCTGCTACTAGCCTTATGACATTGATTTCATGGCTGAGTGATATTCCCTTGTGCCTAAGTACCACAACTTCTTTATCCATTTTTCGCTTTCCTGGGATATTGAAGGTGTGCCGAAGTGGAGGTTCTTGGAAACAGAGCAGCCCTAAAGTTTGGGGTGCCTGTGTCTTGTTGATTTTTAGGTTTCCCGATTTATACGCCCATGAGTGGAAGTGCCCTATGCTCTCTAAGCTGTGCTTATTACATGTTTCAGGACACACCGTACACTTCTCCAGAGTGGCTGTTGGCAATTTACAGCCCGCCCATCAGCGTAGCAAGGCTCCCATGTCTCCATGGCCTGTCCTGCATTTCTGGTTTTTACACTTTTTTCAGCATGGCCCTTTTGACCGATGGCAAGCGAGACTTCTTTGTAGCGCTGATTTGCCTTTCCGGCTTGCCTGGTTGGCCAAAAAGGGCGTATGCGTTTTTTCCTGAATATATTCAGGAAAAAACGCATACGCCCTTTTTGGCCAAGGGCATCATTGTCAACGCTTTGCCGCTTTTCATGTGCTTTCAAGGCGAGTCGAGTCTGCCTCCTGAAACCTGTTTCCTGCAATTCTGCCTTGCTTTCCAATCCTCCTCGTTGCCTTCCCTCAATATATTTGTGGACGAGAGTTATCATTTATAACTCTGCAGGTTTGTGAGTTGCAGTGCCCCTGAGCTCCATTTGTCAACTCGCTTTTTTGGGAGCTGGCCGCCAAAGCGCAGGATTGCTTCAGGCCCTATTCTGGTTCCGGGGGGCAGGCTGAGCCTGTGGTTCATTCTTCTTCCTGATGGGAAAATAGAGTGACCTGTGCCTGTCCCAACACCTAGAGCTGGTCTCTCATTGGTTCCCCCTCTTCCCGTTCATCCTCAGGCCAAATTGCGACCTGTCCGAAACAGGAGGTTAAAGGTGCTGATTCTCCAAGTAGGGAGATTGTTAGTCGAGCGGCTGGAATGGCGAACCCGAGCACAAGGAGAGGAGAAATGAGGTGCGTTTGAGAAACCTTTCCCGATCACACGGTGTACCATCTTCTGGGTTTCGCACGCATGTTTTCGATGTAGGAAGATGCCCTTGAACCTGGAGATTTGGGACCCACGGCATGGGTACCACGCAGTATGACTTTAAAGGGTCTGCGTTTGCTCACCCAAGCTCACCAATCCTCTCAGCCCCAAGAGTGTCCAGCCTTATGTCTCATCCAGCTGTGGGTCTAGATATGGTCAATCCAGGTTGCATCAGAGCCCCTGAACGGATTTTGTAAGAATTTCTCTCTCTTTCACTGTCTTTGTTTTATGGGGTTTTTTTTTTTAAGTAATCTATTTTTATAATGGGGTTTAGCTGCTTTTCACTGCTGTGTTTATGCCGCTTTACACCCTCTTGATTCACTTCCAGAGAGAGATCAATACATAGGTTTTAAGACTCTTACTAGTCAGATGTATTCTTGGGCGGTGAATAGGGGCTGTTGAGTCCAGTTCACTGAGCAGGGAGTAGGTCTTGTCTATTACATATTTGGCTTGTGGAACGGTATCTGAGCTAATTTCAAACCCTTGTTTTATGCATCACCCCACCTCACCTTTCCCGTTAAGCAGCCATAGTGCGTTTTCTAAATGTGTGACTCTGTTCTGTTTTGTAATTCAGTTCAAGTGTAGCGATTTTGACATTCCCTCTCTCAGTGATATCTTAGGATAAGTGTCTTTTTCTCTGTGACTTATTTCACTGAGAGTCATCGTACCTAAATCCACTCATCCTGCTGCTACTAGCCTTATGACATTGATTTCATGGCTGAGTGATATTCCCTTGTGCCTAAGTACCACAACTTCTTTATCCATTTTTCGCTTTCCTGGGATATTGAAGGTGTGCCGAAGTGGAGGTTCTTGGAAACAGAGCAGCCCTAAACTTTGGGGTGCCTGTGTCTTGTTGATTTTTAGGTTTCCCGATTTATACGCCCATGAGTGGAAGTGCCCTATGCTCTCTAAGCTGTGCTTATTACATGTTTCAGGACACACCGTACACTTCTCCAGAGTGGCTGTTGGCAATTTACAGCCCGCCCATCAGCGTAGTAAGGCTCCCATGTCTCCATGGCCTGTCCTGCATTTCTGGTTTTTACACTTTTTTCAGCATGGCCCTTTTGACCGATGGCAGGCGAGACTTCTTTGTAGCGCTGATTTGCCTTTCCGGCTTGCCTGGTTGGCCAAAAAGGGCGTATGCGTTTTTTCCTGAATATATTCAGGAAAAAACGCATACGCCCTTTTTGGCCAAGGGCATCATTGTCAACGCTTTGCCGCTTTTCATGTGCTTTCAAGGCGAGTCGAGTCTGCCTCCTGAAACCTGTTTCCTGCAATTCTGCCTTGCTTTCCAATCCTCCTCGTTGCCTTCCCTCAATATATTTGTGGACGAGAGTTATCATTTATAACTCTGCAGGTTTGTGAGTTGCAGTGCCCCTGAGCTCCATTTGTCAACTCGCTTTTTTGGGAGCTGGCCGCCAAAGCGCAGGATTGCTTCAGGCCCTATTCTGGTTCCGGGGGGCAGGCTGAGCCTGTGGTTCATTCTTCTTCCTGATGGGAAAATAGAGTGACCTGTGCCTGTCCCAACACCTAGAGCTGGTCTCTCATTGGTTCCCCCTCTTCCCGTTCATCCTCAGGCCAAATTGCGACCTGTCCGAAACAGGAGGTTAAAGGTGCTGATTCTCCAAGTAGGGAGATTGTTAGTCGAGCGGCTGGAATGGCGAACCCGAGCACAAGGAGAGGAGAAATGAGGTGCGTTTGAGAAACCTTTCCCGATCACACGGTGTACCATCTTCTGGGTTTCGCACGCATGTTTTCGATGTAGGAAGATGCCCTTGAACCTGGAGATTTGGGACCCACGGCATGGGTACCACGCAGTATGACTTTAAAGGGTCTGCGTTTGCTCACCCAAGCTCACCAATCCTCTCAGCCCCAAGAGTGTCCAGCCTTATGTCTCATCCAGCTGTGGGTCTAGATATGGTCAATCCAGGTTGCATCAGAGCCCCTGAACGGATTTTGTAAGAATTTCTCTCTCTTTCACTGTCTTTGTTTTATGGGGTTTTTTTTTTAAGTAATCTATTTTTATAATGGGGTTTAGCTGCTTTTCACTGCTGTGTTTATGCCGCTTTACACCCTCTTGATTCACTTCCAGAGAGAGATCAATACATAGGTTTTAAGACTCTTACTAGTCAGATGTATTCTTGGGCGGTGAATAGGGGCTGTTGAGTCCAGTTCACTGAGCAGGGAGTAGGTCTTGTCTATTACATATTTGGCTTGTGGAACGGTATCTGAGCTAATTTCAAACCCTTGTTTTATGCATCACCCCACCTCACCTTTCCCGTTAAGCAGCCATAGTGCGTTTTCTAAATGTGTGACTCTGTTCTGTTTTGTAATTCAGTTCAAGTGTAGCGATTTTGACATTCCCTCTCTCAGTGATATCTTAGGATAAGTGTCTTTTTCTCTGTGACTTATTTCACTGAGAGTCATCGTACCTAAATCCACTCATCCTGCTGCTACTAGCCTTATGACATTGATTTCATGGCTGAGTGATATTCCCTTGTGCCTAAGTACCACAACTTCTTTATCCATTTTTCGCTTTCCTGGGATATTGAAGGTGTGCCGAAGTGGAGGTTCTTGGAAACAGAGCAGCCCTAAACTTTGGGGTGCCTGTGTCTTGTTGATTTTTAGGTTTCCCGATTTATACGCCCATGAGTGGAAGTGCCCTATGCTCTCTAAGCTGTGCTTATTACATGTTTCAGGACACACCGTACACTTCTCCAGAGTGGCTGTTGGCAATTTACAGCCCACCCATCAGCGTAGCAAGGCTCCCATGTCTCCATGGCCTGTCCTGCATTTCTGGTTTTTACACTTTTTTCAGCATGGCCCTTTTGACCGATGGCAAGCGAGACTTCTTTGTAGCGCTGATTTGCCTTTCCGGCTTGCCTGGTTGGCCAAAAAGGGCGTATGCGTTTTTTCCTGAATATATTCAGGAAAAAACGCATACGCCCTTTTTGGCCAAGGGCATCATTGTCAACGCTTTGCCGCTTTTCATGTGCTTTCAAGGCGAGTCGAGTCTGCCTCCTGAAACCTGTTTCCTGCAATTCTGCCTTGCTTTCCAATCCTCCTCGTTGCCTTCCCTCAATATATTTGTGGACGAGAGTTATCATTTATAACTCTGCAGGTTTGTGAGTTGCAGTGCCCCTGAGCTCCATTTGTCAACTGGCTTTTTTGGGAGCTGGCCGCCAAAGCGCAGGATTGCTTCAGGCCGTATTCTGGTTCCGGGGGGCAGGCTGAGCCTGTGGTTCATTCTTCTTCCTGATGGGAAAATAGAGTGACCTGTGCCTGTCCCAACACCTAGAGCTGGTCTCTCATTGGTTCCCCCTCTTCCCGTTCATCCTCAGGCCAAATTGCGACCTGTCCGAAACAGGAGGTTAAAGGTGCTGATTCTCCAAGTAGGGAGATTGTTAGTCGAGCGGCTGGAATGGCGAACCCGAGCACAAGGAGAGGAGAAATGAGGTGCGTTTGAGAAACCTTTCCCGATCACACGGTGTACCATCTTCTGGGTTTCGCACGCATGTTTTCGATGTAGGAAGATGCCCTTGAACCTGGAGATTTGGGACCCACGGCATGGGTACCACGCAGTATGACTTTAAAGGGTCTGCGTTTGCTCACCCAAGCTCACCAATCCTCTCAGCCCCAAGAGTGTCCAGCCTTATGTCTCATCCAGCTGTGGGTCTAGATATGGTCAATCCAGGTTGCATCAGAGCCCCTGAACGGATTTTGTAAGAATTTCTCTCTCTTTCACTGTCTTTGTTTTATGGGGTTTTTTTTTTAAGTAATCTATTTTTATAATGGGGTTTAGCTGCTTTTCATTGCTGTGTTTATGCCGCTTTACACCCTCTTGATTCACTTCCAGAGAGAGATCAATACATAGGTTTTAAGACTCTTACTAGTCAGATGTATTCTTGGGCGGTGAATAGGGGCTGTTGAGTCCAGTTCACTGAGCAGGGAGTAGGTCTTGTCTATTACATATTTGGCTTGTGGAACGGTATCTGAGCTAATTTCAAACCCTTGTTTTATGCATCACCCCACCTCACCTTTCCCGTTAAGCAGCCATAGTGCGTTTTCTAAATGTGTGACTCTGTTCTCTTTTGTAATTCAGTTCAAGTGTAGCGATTTTGACATTCCCTCTCTCAGTGATATCTTAGGATAAGTGTCTTTTTCTCTGTGACTTATTTCACTGAGAGTCATCGTACCTAAATCCACTCATCCTGCTGCTACTAGCCTTATGACATTGATTTCATGGCTGAGTGATATTCCCTTGTGCCTAAGTACCACAACTTCTTTATCCATTTTTCGCTTTCCTGGGATATTGAAGGTGTGCCGAAGTGGAGGTTCTTGGAAACAGAGCAGCCCTAAACTTTGGGGTGCCTGTGTCTTGTTGATTTTTAGGTTTCCCGATTTATACGCCCATGAGTGGAAGTGCCCTATGCTCTCTAAGCTGTGCTTATTACATGTTTCAGGACACACCGTACACTTCTCCAGAGTGGCTGTTGGCAATTTACAGCCCGCCCATCAGCGTAGCAAGGCTCCCATGTCTCCATGGCCTGTCCTGCATTTCTGGTTTTTACACTTTTTTCAGCATGGCCCTTTTGACCGATGGCAAGCGAGACTTCTTTGTAGCGCTGATTTGCCTTTCCGGCTTGCCTGGTTGGCCAAAAAGGGCGTATGCGTTTTTTCCTGAATATATTCAGGAAAAAACGCATACGCCCTTTTTGGCCAAGGGCATCATTGTCAACGCTTTGCCGCTTTTCATGTGCTTTCAAGGCGAGTCGAGTCTGCCTCCTGAAACCTGTTTCCTGCAATTCTGCCTTGCTTTCCAATCCTCCTCGTTGCCTTCCCTCAATATATTTGTGGACGAGAGTTATCATTTATAACTCTGCAGGTTTGTGAGTTGCAGTGCCCCTGAGCTCCATTTGTCAACTCGCTTTTTTGGGAGCTGGCCGCCAAAGCGCAGGATTGCTTCAGGCCGTATTCTGGTTCCGGGGGGCAGGCTGAGCCTGTGGTTCATTCTTCTTCCTGATGGGAAAATAGAGTGACCTGTGCCTGTCCCAACACCTAGAGCTGGTCTCTCATTGGTTCCCCCTCTTCCCGTTCATCCTCAGGCCAAATTGCGACCTGTCCGAAACAGGAGGTTAAAGGTGCTGATTCTCCAAGTAGGGAGATTGTTAGTCGAGCGGCTGGAATGGCGAACCCGAGCACAAGGAGAGGAGAAATGAGGTGCGTTTGAGAAACCTTTCCCGATCACACGGTGTACCATCTTCTGGGTTTCGCACGCATGTTTTCGATGTAGGAAGATGCCCTTGAACCTGGAGATTTGGGACCCACGGCATGGGTACCACGCAGTATGACTTTAAAGGGTCTGCGTTTGCTCACCCAAGCTCACCAATCCTCTCAGCCCCAAGAGTGTCCAGCCTTATGTCTCATCCAGCTGTGGGTCTAGATATGGTCAATCCAGGTTGCATCAGAGCCCCTGAACGGATTTTGTAAGAATTTCTCTCTCTTTCACTGTCTTTGTTTTATGGGGTTTTTTTTTTAAGTAATCTATTTTTATAATGGGGTTTAGCTGCTTTTCACTGCTGTGTTTATGCCGCTTTACACCCTCTTGATTCACTTCCAGAGAGAGATCAATACATAGGTTTTAAGACTCTTACTAGTCAGATGTATTCTTGGGCGGTGAATAGGGGCTGTTGAGTCCAGTTCACTGAGCAGGGAGTAGGTCTTGTCTATTACATATTTGGCTTGTGGAACGGTATCTGAGCTAATTTCAAACCCTTGTTTTATGCATCACCCCACCTCACCTTTCCCGTTAAGCAGCCATAGTGCGTTTTCTAAATGTGTGACTCTGTTCTGTTTTGTAATTCAGTTCAAGTGTAGCGATTTTGACATTCCCTCTCTCAGTGATATCTTAGGATAAGTGTCTTTTTCTCTGTGACTTATTTCACTGAGAGTCATCGTACCTAAATCCACTCATCCTGCTGCTACTAGCCTTATGACATTGATTTCATGGCTGAGTGATATTCCCTTGTGCCTAAGTACCACAACTTCTTTATCCATTTTTCGCTTTCCTGGGATATTGAAGGTGTGCCGAAGTGGAGGTTCTTGGAAACAGAGCAGCCCTAAACTTTGGGGTGCCTGTGTCTTGTTGATTTTTAGGTTTCCCGATTTATACGCCCATGAGTGGAAGTGCCCTATGCTGTCTAAGCTGTGCTTATTACATGTTTCAGGACACACCGTACACTTCTCCAGAGTGGCTGTTGGCAATTTACAGCCCGCCCATCAGCGTAGCAAGGCTCCCATGTCTCCATGGCCTGTCCTGCATTTCTGGATTTTACACTTTTTTCAGCATGGCCCTTTTGACCGATGGCAAGCGAGACTTCTTTGTAGCGCTGATTTGCCTTTCCGGCTTGCCTGGTTGGCCAAAAAGGGCGTATGCGTTTTTTCCTGAATATATTCAGGAAAAAACGCATACGCCCTTTTTGGCCAAGGGCATCATTGTCAACGCTTTGCCGCTTTTCATGTGCTTTCAAGGCGAGTCGAGTCTGCCTCCTGAAACCTGTTTCCTGCAATTCTGCCTTGCTTTCCAATCCTCCTCGTTGCCTTCCCTCAATATATTTGTGGACGAGAGTTATCATTTATAACTCTGCAGGTTTGTGAGTTGCAGTGCCCCTGAGCTCCATTTGTCAACTCGCTTTTTTGGGAGCTGGCCGCCAAAGCGCAGGATTGCTTCAGGCCGTATTCTGATTCCGGGGGGCAGGCTGAGCCTGTGGTTCATTCTTCTTCCTGATGGGAAAATAGAGTGACCTGTGCCTGTCCCAACACCTAGAGCTGGTCTCTCATTGGTTCCCCCTCTTCCCGTTCATCCTCAGGCCAAATTGCGACCTGTCCGAAACAGGAGGTTAAAGGTGCTGATTCTCCAAGTAGGGAGATTGTTAGTCGAGCGGCTGGAATGGCGAACCCGAGCACAAGGAGAGGAGAAATGAGGTGCGTTTGAGAAACCTTTCCCGATCACACGGTGTACCATCTTCTGGGTTTCGCACGCATGTTTTCGATGTAGGAAGATGCCCTTGAACCTGGAGATTTGGGACCCACGGCATGGGTACCACGCAGTATGACTTTAAAGGGTCTGCGTTTGCTCACCCAAGCTCACCAATCCTCTCAGCCCCAAGAGTGTCCAGCCTTATGTCTCATCCAGCTGTGGGTCTAGATATGGTCAATCCAGGTTGCATCAGAGCCCCTGAACGGATTTTGTAAGAATTTCTCTCTCTTTCACTGTCTTTGTTTTATGGGGTTTTTTTTTTAAGTAATCTATTTTTATAATGGGGTTTAGCTGCTTTTCACTGCTGTGTTTATGCCGCTTTACACCCTCTTGATTCACTTCCAGAGAGAGATCAATACATAGGTTTTAAGACTCTTACTAGTCAGATGTATTCTTGGGCGGTGAATAGGGGCTGTTGAGTCCAGTTCACTGAGCAGGGAGTAGGTCTTGTGTATTACATATTTGGCTTGTGGAACGGTATCTGAGCTAATTTCAAACCCTTGTTTTATGCATCACCCCACCTCACCTTTCCCGTTAAGCAGCCATAGTGCGTTTTCTAAATGTGTGACTCTGTTCTGTTTTGTAATTCAGTTCAAGTGTAGCGATTTTGACATTCCCTCTCTCAGTGATATCTTAGGATAAGTGTCTTTTTCTCTGTGACTTATTTCACTGAGAGTCATCGTACCTAAATCCACTCATCCTGCTGCTACTAGCCTTATGACATTGATTTCATGGCTGAGTGATATTCCCTTGTGCCTAAGTACCACAACTTCTTTATCCATTTTTCGCTTTCCTGGGATATTGAAGGTGTGCCGAAGTGGAGGTTCTTGGAAACAGAGCAGCCCTAAACTTTGGGGTGCCTGTGTCTTGTTGATTTTTAGGTTTCCCGATTTATACGCCCATGAGTGGAAGTGCCCTATGCTCTCTAAGCTGTGCTTATTACATGTTTCAGGACACACCGTACACTTCTCCAGAGTGGCTGTTGGCAATTTACAGCCCGCCCATCAGCGTAGCAAGGCTCCCATGTCTCCATGGCCTGTCCTGCATTTCTGGTTTTTACACTTTTTTCAGCATGGCCCTTTTGACCGATGGCAAGCGAGACTTCTTTGTAGCGCTGATTTGCCTTTCCGGCTTGCCTGGTTGGCCAAAAAGGGCGTATGCGTTTTTTCCTGAATATATTCAGGAAAAAACGCATACGCCCTTTTTGGCCAAGGGCATCATTGTCAACGCTTTGCCGCTTTTCATGTGCTTTCAAGGCGAGTCGAGTCTGCCTCCTGAAACCTGTTTCCTGCAATTCTGCCTTGCTTTCCAATCCTCCTCGTTGCCTTCCCTCAATATATTTGTGGACGAGAGTTATCATTTATAACTCTGCAGGTTTGTGAGTTGCAGTGCCCCTGAGCTCCATTTGTCAACTCGCTTTTTTGGGAGCTGGCCGCCAAAGCGCAGGATTGCTTCAGGCCCTATTCTCGTTCCGGGGGGCAGGCTGAGCCTGTGGTTCATTCTTCTTCCTGATGGGAAAATAGAGTGACCTGTGCCTGTCCCAACACCTAGAGCTGGTCTCTCATTGGTTCCCCCTCTTCCCGTTCATCCTCAGGCCAAATTGCGACCTGTCCGAAACAGGAGGTTAAAGGTGCTGATTCTCCAAGTAGGGAGATTGTTAGCCGAGCGGCTGGAATGGCGAACCCGAGCACAAGGAGAGGAGAAATGAGGTGCGTTTGAGAAACCTTTCCCGATCACACGGTGTACCATCTTCTGGGTTTCGCACGCATGTTTTCGATGTAGGAAGATGCCCTTGAACCTGGAGATTTGGGACCCACGGCATGGGTACCACGCAGTATGACTTTAAAGGGTCTGCGTTTGCTCACCCAAGCTCACCAATCCTCTCAGCCCCAAGAGTGTCCAGCCTTATGTCTCATCCAGCTGTGGGTCTAGATATGGTCAATCCAGGTTGCATCAGAGCCCCTGAACGGATTTTGTAAGAATTTCTCTCTCTTTCACTGTCTTTGTTTTATGGGGTTTTTTTTTTAAGTAATCTATTTTTATAATGGGGTTTAGCTGCTTTTCACTGCTGTGTTTATGCCGCTTTACACCCTCTTGATTCACTTCCAGAGAGAGATCAATACATAGGTTTTAAGACTCTTACTAGTCAGATGTATTCTTGGGCGGTGAATAGGGGCTGTTGAGTCCAGTTCACTGAGCAGGGAGTAGGTCTTGTCTATTACATATTTGGCTTGTGGAACGGTATCTGAGCTAATTTCAAACCCTTGTTTTATGCATCACCCCACCTCACCTTTCCCGTTAAGCAGCCATAGTGCGTTTTCTAAATGTGTGACTCTGTTCTGTTTTGTAATTCAGTTCAAGTGTAGCGATTTTGACATTCCCTCTCTCAGTGATATCTTAGGATAAGTGTCTTTTTCTCTGTGACTTATTTCACTGAGAGTCATCGTACCTAAATCCACTCATCCTGCTGCTACTAGCCTTATGACATTGATTTCATGGCTGAGTGATATTCCCTTGTGCCTAAGTACCACAACTTCTTTATCCATTTTTCGCTTTCCTGGGATATTGAAGGTGTGCCGAAGTGGAGGTTCTTGGAAACAGAGCAGCCCTAAAGTTTGGGGTGCCTGTGTCTTGTTGATTTTTAGGTTTCCCGATTTATACGCCCATGAGTGGAAGTGCCCTATGCTCTCTAAGCTGTGCTTATTACATGTTTCAGGACACACCGTACACTTCTCCAGAGTGGCTGTTGGCAATTTACAGCCCGCCCATCAGCGTAGCAAGGCTCCCATGTCTCCATGGCCTGTCCTGCATTTCTGGATTTTACACATTTTTCAGCATGGCCCTTTTGACCGATGGCAAGCGAGACTTCTTTGTAGCGCTGATTTGCCTTTCCGGCTTGCCTGGTTGGCCAAAAAGGGCGTATGCGTTTTTTCCTGAATATATTCAGGAAAAAACGCATACGCCCTTTTTGGCCAAGGGCATCATTGTCAACGCTTTGCCGCTTTTCATGTGCTTTCAAGGCGAGTCGAGTCTGCCTCCTGAAACCTGTTTCCTGCAATTCTGCCTTGCTTTCCAATCCTCCTCGTTGCCTTCCCTCAATATATTTGTGGACGAGAGTTATCATTTATAACTCTGCAGGTTTGTGAGTTGCAGTGCCCCTGAGCTCCATTTGTCAACTCGCTTTTTTGGGAGCTGGCCGCCAAAGCGCAGGATTGCTTCAGGCCCTATTCTGGTTCCGGGGGGCAGGCTGAGCCTGTGGTTCATTCTTCTTCCTGATGGGAAAATAGAGTGACCTGTGCCTGTCCCAACACCTAGAGCTGGTCTCTCATTGGTTCCCCCTCTTCCCGTTCATCCTCAGGCCAAATTGCGACCTGTCCGAAACAGGAGGTTAAAGGTGCTGATTCTCCAAGTAGGGAGATTGTTAGTCGAGCGGCTGGAATGGCGAACCCGAGCACAAGGAGAGGAGAAATGAGGTGCGTTTGAGAAACCTTTCCCGATCACACGGTGTACCATCTTCTGGGTTTCGCACGCATGTTTTCGATGTAGGAAGATGCCCTTGAACCTGGAGATTTGGGACCCACGGCATGGGTACCACGCAGTATGACTTTAAAGGGTCTGCGTTTGCTCACCCAAGCTCACCAATCCTCTCAGCCCCAAGAGTGTCCAGCCTTATGTCTCATCCAGCTGTGGGTCTAGATATGGTCAATCCAGGTTGCATCAGAGCCCCTGAACGGATTTTGTAAGAATTTCTCTCTCTTTCACTGTCTTTGTTTTATGGGTTTTTTTTTTAAGTAATCTATTTTTATAATGGGGTTTAGCTGCTTTTCACTGCTGTGTTTATGCCGCTTTACACCCTCTTGATTCACTTCCAGAGAGAGATCAATACATAGGTTTTAAGACTCTTACTAGTCAGATGTATTCTTGGGCGGTGAATAGGGGCTGTTGAGTCCAGTTCACTGAGCAGGGAGTAGGTCTTGTCTATTACATATTTGGCTTGTGGAACGGTATCTGAGCTAATTTCAAACCCTTGTTTTATGCATCACCCCACCTCACCTTTCCCGTTAAGCAGCCATAGTGCGTTTTCTAAATGTGTGACTCTGTTCTGTTTTGTAATTCAGTTCAAGTGTAGCGATTTTGACATTCCCTCTCTCAGTGATATCTTAGGATAAGTGTCTTTTTCTCTGTGACTTATTTCACTGAGAGTCATCGTACCTAAATCCACTCATCCTGCTGCTACTAGCCTTATGACATTGATTTCATGGCTGAGTGATATTCCCTTGTGCCTAAGTACCACAACTTCTTTATCCATTTTTCGCTTTCCTGGGATATTGAAGGTGTGCCGAAGTGGAGGTTCTTGGAAACAGAGCAGCCCTAAACTTTGGGGTGCCTGTGTCTTGTTGATTTTTAGGTTTCCCGATTTATACGCCCATGAGTGGAAGTGCCCTATGCTCTCTAAGCTGTGCTTATTACATGTTTCAGGACACACCGTACACTTCTCCAGAGTGGCTGTTGGCAATTTACAGCCCGCCCATCAGCGTAGCAAGGCTCCCATGTCTCCATGGCCTGTCCTGCATTTCTGGATTTTACACTTTTTTCAGCATGGCCCTTTTGACCGATGGCAAGCGAGACTTCTTTGTAGCGCTGATTTGCCTTTCCGGCTTGCCTGGTTGGCCAAAAAGGGCGTATGCGTTTTTTCCTGAATATATTCAGGAAAAAACGCATACGCCCTTTTTGGCCAAGGGCATCATTGTCAACGCTTTGCCGCTTTTCATGTGCTTTCAAGGCGAGTCGAGTCTGCCTCCTGAAACCTGTTTCCTGCAATTCTGCCTTGCTTTCCAATCCTCCTCGTTGCCTTCCCTCAATATATTTGTGGACGAGAGTTATCATTTATAACTCTGCAGGTTTGTGAGTTGCAGTGCCCCTGAGCTCCATTTGTCAACTCGCTTTTTTGGGAGCTGGCCGCCAAAGCGCAGGATTGCTTCAGGCCCTATTCTGGTTCCGGGGGGCAGGCTGAGCCTGTGGTTCATTCTTCTTCCTGATGGGAAAATAGAGTGACCTGTGCCTGTCCCAACACCTAGAGCTGGTCTCTCATTGGTTCCCCCTCTTCCCGTTCATCCTCAGGCCAAATTGCGACCTGTCCGAAACAGGAGGTTAAAGGTGCTGATTCTCCAAGTAGGGAGATTGTTAGTCGAGCGGCTGGAATGGCGAACCCGAGCACAAGGAGAGGAGAAATGAGGTGCGTTTGAGAAACCTTTCCCGATCACACGGTGTACCATCTTCTGGGTTTCGCACGCATGTTTTCGATGTAGGAAGATGCCCTTGAACCTGGAGATTTGGGACCCACGGCATGGGTACCACGCAGTATGACTTTAAAGGGTCTGCGTTTGCTCACCCAAGCTCACCAATCCTCTCAGCCCCAAGAGTGTCCAGCCTTATGTCTCATCCAGCTGTGGGTCTAGATATGGTCAATCCAGGTTGCATCAGAGCCCCTGAACGGATTTTGTAAGAATTTCTCTCTCTTTCACTGTCTTTGTTTTATGGGTTTTTTTTTTAAGTAATCTATTTTTATAATGGGGTTTAGCTGCTTTTCACTGCTGTGTTTATGCCGCTTTACACCCTCTTGATTCACTTCCAGAGAGAGATCAATACATAGGTTTTAAGACTCTTACTAGTCAGATGTATTCTTGGGCGGTGAATAGGGGCTGTTGAGTCCAGTTCACTGAGCAGGGAGTAGGTCTTGTCTATTACATATTTGGCTTGTGGAACGGTATCTGAGCTAATTTCAAACCCTTGTTTTATGCATCACCCCACCTCACCTTTCCCGTTAAGCAGCCATAGTGCGTTTTCTAAATGTGTGACTCTGTTCTGTTTTGTAATTCAGTTCAAGTGTAGCGATTTTGACATTCCCTCTCTCAGTGATATCTTAGGATAAGTGTCTTTTTCTCTGTGACTTATTTCACTGAGAGTCATCGTACCTAAATCCACTCATCCTGCTGCTACTAGCCTTATGACATTGATTTCATGGCTGAGTGATATTCCCTTGTGCCTAAGTACCACAACTTCTTTATCCATTTTTCGCTTTCCTGGGATATTGAAGGTGTGCCGAAGTGGAGGTTCTTGGAAACAGAGCAGCCCTAAACTTTGGGGTGCCTGTGTCTTGTTGATTTTTAGGTTTCCCGATTTATACGCCCATGAGTGGAAGTGCCCTATGCTCTCTAAGCTGTGCTTATTACATGTTTCAGGACACACCGTACACTTCTCCAGAGTGGCTGTTGGCAATTTACAGCCCGCCCATCAGCGTAGCAAGGCGCCCATGTCTCCATGGCCTGTCCTGCATTTCTGGTTTTTACACTTTTTTCAGCATGGCCCTTTTGACCGATGGCAGGCGAGACTTCTTTGTAGCGCTGATTTGCCTTTCCGGCTTGCCTGGTTGGCCAAAAAGGGCGTATGCGTTTTTTCCTGAATATATTCAGGAAAAAACGCATACGCCCTTTTTGGCCAAGGGCATCATTGTCAACGCTTTGCCGCTTTTCATGTGCTTTCAAGGCGAGTCGAGTCTGCCTCCTGAAACCTGTTTCCTGCAATTCTGCCTTGCTTTCCAATCCTCCTCGTTGCCTTCCCTCAATATATTTGTGGACGAGCGTTATCATTTATAACTCTGCAGGTTTGTGAGTTGCAGTGCCCCTGAGCTCCATTTGTCAACTCGCTTTTTTGGGAGCTGGCCGCCAAAGCGCAGGATTGCTTCAGGCCCTATTCTGGTTCCGGGGGGCAGGCTGAGCCTGTGGTTCATTCTTCTTCCTGATGGGAAAATAGAGTGACCTGTGCCTGTCCCAACACCTAGAGCTGGTCTCTCATTGGTTCCCCCTCTTCCCGTTCATCCTCAGGCCAAATTGCGACCTGTCCGAAACAGGAGGTTAAAGGTGCTGATTCTCCAAGTAGGGAGATTGTTAGTCGAGCGGCTGGAATGGCGAACCCGAGCACAAGGAGAGGAGAAATGAGGTGCGTTTGAGAAACCTTTCCCGATCACACGGTGTACCATCTTCTGGGTTTCGCACGCATGTTTTCGATGTAGGAAGATGCCCTTGAACCTGGAGATTTGGGACCGACGGCATGGGTACCACGCAGTATGACTTTAAAGGGTCTGCGTTTGCTCACCCAAGCTCACCAATCCTCTCAGCCCCAAGAGTGTCCAGCCTTATGTCTCATCCAGCTGTGGGTCTAGATATGGTCAATCCAGGTTGCATCAGAGCCCCTGAACGGATTTTGTAAGAATTTCTCTCTCTTTCACTGTCTTTGTTTTATGGGGTTTTTTTTTTTAAGTAATCTATTTTTATAATGGGGTTTAGCTGCTTTTCACTGCTGTGTTTATGCCGCTTTACACCCTCTTGATTCACTTCCAGAGAGAGATCAATACATAGGTTTTAAGACTCTTACTAGTCAGATGTATTCTTGGGCGGTGAATAGGGGCTGTTGAGTCCAGTTCACTGAGCAGGGAGTAGGTCTTGTCTATTACATATTTGGCTTGTGGAACGGTATCTGAGCTAATTTCAAACCCTTGTTTTATGCATCACCCCACCTCACCTTTCCCGTTAAGCAGCCATAGTGTGTTTTCTAAATGTGTGACTCTCTTCTGTTTTGTAATTCAGTTCAAGTGTAGCGATTTTGACATTCCCTCTCTCAGTGATATCTTAGGATAAGTGTCTTTTTCTCTGTGACTTATTTCACTGAGAGTCATCGTACCTAAATCCACTCATCCTGCTGCTACTAGCCTTATGACATTGATTTCATGGCTGAGTGATATTCCATTGTGCCTAAGTACCACAACTTCTTTATCCATTTTTCGCTTTCCTGGGATATTGAAGGTGTGCCGAAGTGGAGGTTCTTGGAAACAGAGCAGCCCTAAAGTTTGGGGTGCCTGTGTCTTGTTGATTTTTAGGTTTCCCGATTTATACGCCCATGAGTGGAAGTGCCCTATGCTCTCTAAGCTGTGCTTATTACATGTTTCAGGACACACCGTACACTTCTCCAGAGTGGCTGTTGGCAATTTACAGCCCGCCCATCAGCGTAGTAAGGCTCCCATGTCTCCATGGCCTGTCCTGCATTTCTGGTTTTTACACTTTTTTCAGCATGGCCCTTTTGACCGATGGCAAGCGAGACTTCTTTGTAGCGCTGATTTGCCTTTCCGGCTTGCCTGGTTGGCCAAAAAGGGCGTATGCGTTTTTTCCTGAATATATTCAGGAAAAAACGCATACGCCCTTTTTGGCCAAGGGCATCATTGTCAACGCTTTGCCGCTTTTCATGTGCTTTCAAGGCGAGTCGAGTCTGCCTCCTGAAACCTGTTTCCTGCAATTCTGCCTTGCTTTCCAATCCTCCTCGTTGCCTTCCCTCAATATATTTGTGGACGAGAGTTATCATTTATAACTCTGCAGGTTTGTGAGTTGCAGTGCCCCTGAGCTCCATTTGTCAACTCGCTTTTTTGGGAGCTGGCCGCCAAAGCGCAGGATTGCTTCAGGCCCTATTCTGGTTCCGGGGGGCAGGCTGAGCCTGTGGTTCATTCTTCTTCCTGATGGGAAAATAGAGTGACCTGTGCCTGTCCCAACACCTAGAGCTGGTCTCTCATTGGTTCCCCCTCTTCCCGTTCATCCTCAGGCCAAATTGCGACCTGTCCGAAACAGGAGGTTAAAGGTGCTGATTCTCCAAGTAGGGAGATTGTTAGTCGAGCGGCTGGAATGGCGAACCCGAGCACAAGGAGAGGAGAAATGAGGTGCGTTTGAGAAACCTTTCCCGATCACACGGTGTACCATCTTCTGGGTTTCGCACGCATGTTTTCGATGTAGGAAGATGCCCTTGAACCTGGAGATTTGGGACCCACGGCATGGGTACCACGCAGTATGACTTTAAAGGGTCTGCGTTTGCTCACCCAAGCTCACCAATCCTCTCAGCCCCAAGAGTGTCCAGCCTTATGTCTCATCCAGCTGTGGGTCTAGATATGGTCAATCCAGGTTGCATCAGAGCCCCTGAACGGATTTTGTAAGAATTTCTCTCTCTTTCACTGTCTTTGTTTTATGGGGTTTTTTTTTTAAGTAATCTATTTTTATAATGGGGTTTAGCTGCTTTTCACTGCTGTGTTTATGCCGCTTTACACCCTCTTGATTCACTTCCAGAGAGAGATCAATACATAGGTTTTAAGACTCTTACTAGTCAGATGTATTCTTGGGCGGTGAATAGGGGCTGTTGAGTCCAGTTCACTGAGCAGGGAGTAGGTCTTGTGTATTACATATTTGGCTTGTGGAACGGTATCTGAGCTAATTTCAAACCCTTGTTTTATGCATCACCCCACCTCACCTTTCCCGTTAAGCAGCCATAGTGCGTTTTCTAAATGTGTGACTCTGTTCTGTTTTGTAATTCAGTTCAAGTGTAGCGATTTTGACATTCCCTCTCTCAGTGATATCTTAGGATAAGTGTCTTTTTCTCTGTGACTTATTTCACTGAGAGTCATCGTACCTAAATCCACTCATCCTGCTGCTACTAGCCTTATGACATTGATTTCATGGCTGAGTGATATTCCCTTGTGCCTAAGTACCACAACTTCTTTATCCATTTTTCGCTTTCCTGGGATATTGAAGGTGTGCCGAAGTGGAGGTTCTTGGAAACAGAGCAGCCCTAAACTTTGGGGTGCCTGTGTCTTGTTGATTTTTAGGTTTCCCGATTTATACGCCCATGAGTGGAAGTGCCCTATGCTGTCTAAGCTGTGCTTATTACATGTTTCAGGACACACCGTACACTTCTCCAGAGTGGCTGTTGGCAATTTACAGCCCGCCCATCAGCGTAGCAAGGCTCCCATGTCTCCATGGCCTGTCCTGCATTTCTGGATTTTACACTTTTTTCAGCATGGCCCTTTTGACCGATGGCAAGCGAGACTTCTTTGTAGCGCTGATTTGCCTTTCCGGCTTGCCTGGTTGGCCAAAAAGGGCGTATGCGTTTTTTCCTGAATATATTCAGGAAAAAACGCATACGCCCTTTTTGGCCAAGGGCATCATTGTCAACGCTTTGCCGCTTTTCATGTGCTTTCAAGGCGAGTCGAGTCTGCCTCCTGAAACCTGTTTCCTGCAATTCTGCCTTGCTTTCCAATCCGCCTCGTTGCCTTCCCTCAATATATTTGTGGACGAGAGTTATCATTTATAACTCTGCAGGTTTGTGAGTTGCAGTGCCCCTGAGCTCCATTTGTCAACTCGCTTTTTTGGGAGCTGGCCGCCAAAGCGCAGGATTGCTTCAGGCCGTATTCTGATTCCGGGGGGCAGGCTGAGCCTGTGGTTCATTCTTCTTCCTGATGGGAAAATAGAGTGACCTGTGCCTGTCCCAACACCTAGAGCTGGTCTCTCATTGGTTCCCCCTCTTCCCGTTCATCCTCAGGCCAAATTGCGACCTGTCCGAAACAGGAGGTTAAAGGTGCTGATTCTCCAAGTAGGGAGATTGTTAGTCGAGCGGCTGGAATGGCGAACCCGAGCACAAGGAGAGGAGAAATGAGGTGCGTTTGAGAAACCTTTCCCGATCACACGGTGTACCATCTTCTGGGTTTCGCACGCATGTTTTCGATGTAGGAAGATGCCCTTGAACCTGGAGATTTGGGACCCACGGCATGGGTACCACGCAGTATGACTTTAAAGGGTCTGCGTTTGCTCACCCAAGCTCACCAATCCTCTCAGCCCCAAGAGTGTCCAGCCTTATGTCTCATCCAGCTGTGGGTCTAGATATGGTCAATCCAGGTTGCATCAGAGCCCCTGAACGGATTTTGTAAGAATTTCTCTCTCTTTCACTGTCTTTGTTTTATGGGGTTTTTTTTTTAAGTAATCTATTTTTATAATGGGGTTTAGCTGCTTTTCACTGCTGTGTTTATGCCGCTTTACACCCTCTTGATTCACTTCCAGAGAGAGATCAATACATAGGTTTTAAGACTCTTACTAGTCAGATGTATTCTTGGGCGGTGAATAGGGGCTGTTGAGTCCAGTTCACTGAGCAGGGAGTAGGTCTTGTCTATTACATATTTGGCTTGTGGAACGGTATCTGAGCTAATTTCAAACCCTTGTTTTATGCATCACCCCACCTCACCTTTCCCGTTAAGCAGCCATAGTGCGTTTTCTAAATGTGTGACTCTGTTCTGTTTTGTAATTCAGTTCAAGTGTAGCGATTTTGACATTCCCTCTCTCAGTGATATCTTAGGATAAGTGTCTTTTTCTCTGTGACTTATTTCACTGAGAGTCATCGTACCTAAATCCACTCATCCTGCTGCTACTAGCCTTATGACATTGATTTCATGGCTGAGTGATATTCCCTTGTGCCTAAGTACCACAACTTCTTTATCCATTTTTCGCTTTCCTGGGATATTGAAGGTGTGCCGAAGTGGAGGTTCTTGGAAACAGAGCAGCCCTAAACTTTGGGGTGCCTGTGTCTTGTTGATTTTTAGGTTTCCCGATTTATACGCCCATGAGTGGAAGTGCCCTATGCTCTCTAAGCTGTGCTTATTACATGTTTCAGGACACACCGTACACTTCTCCAGAGTGGCTGTTGGCAATTTACAGCCCGCCCATCAGCGTAGCAAGGCTCCCATGTCTCCATGGCCTGTCCTGCATTTCTGGTTTTTACACTTTTTTCAGCATGGCCCTTTTGACCGATGGCAAGCGAGACTTCTTTGTAGCGCTGATTTGCCTTTCCGGCTTGCCTGGTTGGCCAAAAAGGGCGTATGCGTTTTTTCCTGAATATATTCAGGAAAAAACGCATACGCCCTTTTTGGCCAAGGGCATCATTGTCAACGCTTTGCCGCTTTTCATGTGCTTTCAAGGCGAGTCGAGTCTGCCTCCTGAAACCTGTTTCCTGCAATTCTGCCTTGCTTTCCAATCCTCCTCGTTGCCTTCCCTCAATATATTTGTGGACGAGAGTTATCATTTATAACTCTGCAGGTTTGTGAGTTGCAGTGCCCCTGAGCTCCATTTGTCAACTGGCTTTTTTGGGAGCTGGCCGCCAAAGCGCAGGATTGCTTCAGGCCGTATTCTGGTTCCGGGGGGCAGGCTGAGCCTGTGGTTCATTCTTCTTCCTGATGGGAAAATAGAGTGACCTGTGCCTGTCCCAACACCTAGAGCTGGTCTCTCATTGGTTCCCCCTCTTCCCGTTCATCCTCAGGCCAAATTGCGACCTGTCCGAAACAGGAGGTTAAAGGTGCTGATTCTCCAAGTAGGGAGATTGTTAGTCGAGCGGCTGGAATGGCGAACCCGAGCACAAGGAGAGGAGAAATGAGGTGCGTTTGAGAAACCTTTCCCGATCACACGGTGTACCATCTTCTGGGTTTCGCACGCATGTTTTCGATGTAGGAAGATGCCCTTGAACCTGGAGATTTGGGACCCACGGCATGGGTACCACGCAGTATGACTTTAAAGGGTCTGCGTTTGCTCACCCAAGCTCACCAATCCTCTCAGCCCCAAGAGTGTCCAGCCTTATGTCTCATCCAGCTGTGGGTCTAGATATGGTCAATCCAGGTTGCATCAGAGCCCCTGAACGGATTTTGTAAGAATTTCTCTCTCTTTCACTGTCTTTGTTTTATGGGGTTTTTTTTTAAGTAATCTATTTTTATAATGGGGTTTAGCTGCTTTTCATTGCTGTGTTTATGCCGCTTTACACCCTCTTGATTCACTTCCAGAGAGAGATCAATACATAGGTTTTAAGACTCTTACTAGTCAGATGTATTCTTGGGCGGTGAATAGGGGCTGTTGAGTCCAGTTCACTGAGCAGGGAGTAGGTCTTGTCTATTACATATTTGGCTTGTGGAACGGTATCTGAGCTAATTTCAAACCCTTGTTTTATGCATCACCCCACCTCACCTTTCCCGTTAAGCAGCCATAGTGCGTTTTCTAAATGTGTGACTCTGTTCTGTTTTGTAATTCAGTTCAAGTGTAGCGATTTTGACATTCCCTCTCTCAGTGATATCTTAGGATAAGTGTCTTTTTCTCTGTGACTTATTTCACTGAGAGTCATCGTACCTAAATCCACTCATCCTGCTGCTACTAGCCTTATGACATTGATTTCATGGCTGAGTGATATTCCATTGTGCCTAAGTACCACAACTTCTTTATCCATTTTTCGCTTTCCTGGGATATTGAAGGTGTGCCGAAGTGGAGGTTCTTGGAAACAGAGCAGCCCTAAAGTTTGGGGTGCCTGTGTCTTGTTGATTTTTAGGTTTCCCGATTTATACGCCCATGAGTGGAAGTGCCCTATGCTCTCTAAGCTGTGCTTATTACATGTTTCAGGACACACCGTACACTTCTCCAGAGTGGCTGTTGGCAATTTACAGCCCGCCCATCAGCGTAGCAAGGCTCCCATGTCTCCATGGCCTGTCCTGCATTTCTGGTTTTTACACTTTTTTCAGCATGGCCCTTTTGACCGATGGCAAGCGAGACTTCTTTGTAGCGCTGATTTGCCTTTCCGGCTTGCCTGGTTGGCCAAAAAGGGCGTATGCGTTTTTTCCTGAATATATTCAGGAAAAAACGCATACGCCCTTTTTGGCCAAGGGCATCATTGTCAACGCTTTGCCGCTTTTCATGTGCTTTCAAGGCGAGTCGAGTCTGCCTCCTGAAACCTGTTTCCTGCAATTCTGCCTTGCTTTCCAATCCTCCTCGTTGCCTTCCCTCAATATATTTGTGGACGAGAGTTATCATTTATAACTCTGCAGGTTTGTGAGTTGCAGTGCCCCTGAGCTCCATTTGTCAACTGGCTTTTTTGGGAGCTGGCCGCCAAAGCGCAGGATTGCTTCAGGCCGTATTCTGGTTCCGGGGGGCAGGCTGAGCCTGTGGTTCATTCTTCTTCCTGATGGGAAAATAGAGTGACCTGTGCCTGTCCCAACACCTAGAGCTGGTCTCTCATTGGTTCCCCCTCTTCCCGTTCATCCTCAGGCCAAATTGCGACCTGTCCGAAACAGGAGGTTAAAGGTGCTGATTCTCCAAGTAGGGAGATTGTTAGTCGAGCGGCTGGAATGGCGAACCCGAGCACAAGGAGAGGAGAAATGAGGTGCGTTTGAGAAACCTTTCCCGATCACACGGTGTACCATCTTCTGGGTTTCGCACGCATGTTTTCGATGTAGGAAGATGCCCTTGAACCTGGAGATTTGGGACCCACGGCATGGGTACCACGCAGTATGACTTTAAAGGGTCTGCGTTTGCTCACCCAAGCTCACCAATCCTCTCAGCCCCAAGAGTGTCCAGCCTTATGTCTCATCCAGCTGTGGGTCTAGATATGGTCAATCCAGGTTGCATCAGAGCCCCTGAACGGATTTTGTAAGAATTTCTCTCTCTTTCACTGTCTTTGTTTTATGGGGTTTTTTTTTTAAGTAATCTATTTTTATAATGGGGTTTAGCTGCTTTTCACTGCTGTGTTTATGCCGCTTTACACCCTCTTGATTCACTTCCAGAGAGAGATCAATACATAGGTTTTAAGACTCTTACTAGTCAGATGTATTCTTGGGCGGTGAATAGGGGCTGTTGAGTCCAGTTCACTGAGCAGGGAGTAGGTCTTGTGTATTACATATTTGGCTTGTGGAACGGTATCTGAGCTAATTTCAAACCCTTGTTTTATGCATCACCCCACCTCACCTTTCCCGTTAAGCAGCCATAGTGCGTTTTCTAAATGTGTGACTCTGTTCTGTTTTGTAATTCAGTTCAAGTGTAGCGATTTTGACATTCCCTCTCTCAGTGATATCTTAGGATAAGTGTCTTTTTCTCTGTGACTTATTTCACTGAGAGTCATCGTACCTAAATCCACTCATCCTGCTGCTACTAGCCTTATGACATTGATTTCATGGCTGAGTGATATTCCCTTGTGCCTAAGTACCACAACTTCTTTATCCATTTTTCGCTTTCCTGGGATATTGAAGGTGTGCCGAAGTGGAGGTTCTTGGAAACAGAGCAGCCCTAAACTTTGGGGTGCCTGTGTCTTGTTGATTTTTAGGTTTCCCGATTTATACGCCCATGAGTGGAAGTGCCCTATGCTGTCTAAGCTGTGCTTATTACATGTTTCAGGACACACCGTACACTTCTCCAGAGTGGCTGTTGGCAATTTACAGCCCGCCCATCAGCGTAGCAAGGCTCCCATGTCTCCATGGCCTGTCCTGCATTTCTGGATTTTACACTTTTTTCAGCATGGCCCTTTTGACCGATGGCAAGCGAGACTTCTTTGTAGCGCTGATTTGCCTTTCCGGCTTGCCTGGTTGGCCAAAAAGGGCGTATGCGTTTTTTCCTGAATATATTCAGGAAAAAACGCATACGCCCTTTTTGGCCAAGGGCATCATTGTCAACGCTTTGCCGCTTTTCATGTGCTTTCAAGGCGAGTCGAGTCTGCCTCCTGAAACCTGTTTCCTGCAATTCTGCCTTGCTTTCCAATCCTCCTCGTTGCCTTCCCTCAATATATTTGTGGACGAGAGTTATCATTTATAACTCTGCAGGTTTGTGAGTTGCAGTGCCCCTGAGCTCCATTTGTCAACTCGCTTTTTTGGGAGCTGGCCGCCAAAGCGCAGGATTGCTTCAGGCCGTATTCTGATTCCGGGGGGCAGGCTGAGCCTGTGGTTCATTCTTCTTCCTGATGGGAAAATAGAGTGACCTGTGCCTGTCCCAACACCTAGAGCTGGTCTCTCATTGGTTCCCCCTCTTCCCGTTCATCCTCAGGCCAAATTGCGACCTGTCCGAAACAGGAGGTTAAAGGTGCTGATTCTCCAAGTAGGGAGATTGTTAGTCGAGCGGCTGGAATGGCGAACCCGAGCACAAGGAGAGGAGAAATGAGGTGCGTTTGAGAAACCTTTCCCGATCACACGGTGTACCATCTTCTGGGTTTCGCACGCATGTTTTCGATGTAGGAAGATGCCCTTGAACCTGGAGATTTGGGACCCACGGCATGGGTACCACGCAGTATGACTTTAAAGGGTCTGCGTTTGCTCACCCAAGCTCACCAATCCTCTCAGCCCCAAGAGTGTCCAGCCTTATGTCTCATCCAGCTGTGGGTCTAGATATGGTCAATCCAGGTTGCATCAGAGCCCCTGAACGGATTTTGTAAGAATTTCTCTCTCTTTCACTGTCTTTGTTTTATGGGGTTTTTTTTTTAAGTAATCTATTTTTATAATGGGGTTTAGCTGCTTTTCACTGCTGTGTTTATGCCGCTTTACACCCTCTTGATTCACTTCCAGAGAGAGATCAATACATAGGTTTTAAGACTCTTACTAGTCAGATGTATTCTTGGGCGGTGAATAGGGGCTGTTGAGTCCAGTTCACTGAGCAGGGAGTAGGTCTTGTGTATTACATATTTGGCTTGTGGAACGGTATCTGAGCTAATTTCAAACCCTTGTTTTATGCATCACCCCACCTCACCTTTCCCGTTAAGCAGCCATAGTGCGTTTTCTAAATGTGTGACTCTGTTCTGTTTTGTAATTCAGTTCAAGTGTAGCGATTTTGACATTCCCTCTCTCAGTGATATCTTAGGATAAGTGTCTTTTTCTCTGTGACTTATTTCACTGAGAGTCATCGTACCTAAATCCACTCATCCTGCTGCTACTAGCCTTATGACATTGATTTCATGGCTGAGTGATATTCCCTTGTGCCTAAGTACCACAACTTCTTTATCCATTTTTCGCTTTCCTGGGATATTGAAGGTGTGCCGAAGTGGAGGTTCTTGGAAACAGAGCAGCCCTAAACTTTGGGGTGCCTGTGTCTTGTTGATTTTTAGGTTTCCCGATTTATACGCCCATGAGTGGAAGTGCCCTATGCTCTCTAAGCTGTGCTTATTACATGTTTCAGGACACACCGTACACTTCTCCAGAGTGGCTGTTGGCAATTTACAGCCCGCCCATCAGCGTAGCAAGGCTCCCATGTCTCCATGGCCTGTCCTGCATTTCTGGTTTTTACACTTTTTTCAGCATGGCCCTTTTGACCGATGGCAAGCGAGACTTCTTTGTAGCGCTGATTTGCCTTTCCGGCTTGCCTGGTTGGCCAAAAAGGGCGTATGCGTTTTTTCCTGAATATATTCAGGAAAAAACGCATACGCCCTTTTTGGCCAAGGGCATCATTGTCAACGCTTTGCCGCTTTTCATGTGCTTTCAAGGCGAGTCGAGTCTGCCTCCTGAAACCTGTTTCCTGCAATTCTGCCTTGCTTTCCAATCCTCCTCGTTGCCTTCCCTCAATATATTTGTGGACGAGAGTTATCATTTATAACTCTGCAGGTTTGTGAGTTGCAGTGCCCCTGAGCTCCATTTGTCAACTCGCTTTTTTGGGAGCTGGCCTCCAAAGCGCAGGATTGCTTCAGGCCCTATTCTCGTTCCGGGGGGCAGGCTGAGCCTGTGGTTCATTCTTCTTCCTGATGGGAAAATAGAGTGACCTGTGCCTGTCCCAACACCTAGAGCTGGTCTCTCATTGGTTCCCCCTCTTCCCGTTCATCCTCAGGCCAAATTGCGACCTGTCCGAAACAGGAGGTTAAAGGTGCTGATTCTCCAAGTAGGGAGATTGTTAGCCGAGCGGCTGGAATGGCGAACCCGAGCACAAGGAGAGGAGAAATGAGGTGCGTTTGAGAAACCTTTCCCGATCACACGGTGTACCATCTTCTGGGTTTCGCACGCATGTTTTCGATGTAGGAAGATGCCCTTGAACCTGGAGATTTGGGACCCACGGCATGGGTACCACGCAGTATGACTTTAAAGGGTCTGCGTTTGCTCACCCAAGCTCACCAATCCTCTCAGCCCCAAGAGTGTCCAGCCTTATGTCTCATCCAGCTGTGGGTCTAGATATGGTCAATCCAGGTTGCATCAGAGCCCCTGAACGGATTTTGTAAGAATTTCTCTCTCTTTCACTGTCTTTGTTTTATGGGGTTTTTTTTTTAAGTAATCTATTTTTATAATGGGGTTTAGCTGCTTTTCATTGCTGTGTTTATGCCGCTTTACACCCTCTTGATTCACTTCCAGAGAGAGATCAATACATAGGTTTTAAGACTCTTACTAGTCAGATGTATTCTTGGGCGGTGAATAGGGGCTGTTGAGTCCAGTTCACTGAGCAGGGAGTAGGTCTTGTCTATTACATATTTGGCTTGTGGAACGGTATCTGAGCTAATTTCAAACCCTTGTTTTATGCATCACCCCACCTCACCTTTCCCGTTAAGCAGCCATAGTGCGTTTTCTAAATGTGTGACTCTGTTCTGTTTTGTAATTCAGTTCAAGTGTAGCGATTTTGACATTCCCTCTCTCAGTGATATCTTAGGATAAGTGTCTTTTTCTCTGTGACTTATTTCACTGAGAGTCATCGTACCTAAATCCACTCATCCTGCTGCTACTAGCCTTATGACATTGATTTCATGGCTGAGTGATATTCCATTGTGCCTAAGTACCACAACTTCTTTATCCATTTTTCGCTTTCCTGGGATATTGAAGGTGTGCCGAAGTGGAGGTTCTTGGAAACAGAGCAGCCCTAAAGTTTGGGGTGCCTGTGTCTTGTTGATTTTTAGGTTTCCCGATTTATACGCCCATGAGTGGAAGTGCCCTATGCTCTCTAAGCTGTGCTTATTACATGTTTCAGGACACACCGTACACTTCTCCAGAGTGGCTGTTGGCAATTTACAGCCCGCCCATCAGCGTAGCAAGGCTCCCATGTCTCCATGGCCTGTCCTGCATTTCTGGTTTTTACACTTTTTTCAGCATGGCCCTTTTGACCGATGGCAAGCGAGACTTCTTTGTAGCGCTGATTTGCCTTTCCGGCTTGCCTGGTTGGCCAAAAAGGGCGTATGCGTTTTTTCCTGAATATATTCAGGAAAAAACGCATACGCCCTTTTTGGCCAAGGGCATCATTGTCAACGCTTTGCCGCTTTTCATGTGCTTTCAAGGCGAGTCGAGTCTGCCTCCTGAAACCTGTTTCCTGCAATTCTGCCTTGCTTTCCAATCCTCCTCGTTGCCTTCCCTCAATATATTTGTGGACGAGAGTTATCATTTATAACTCTGCAGGTTTGTGAGTTGCAGTGCCCCTGAGCTCCATTTGTCAACTGGCTTTTTTGGGAGCTGGTCGCCAAAGCGCAGGATTGCTTCAGGCCGTATTCTGGTTCCGGGGGGCAGGCTGAGCCTGTGGTTCATTCTTCTTCCTGATGGGAAAATAGAGTGACCTGTGCCTGTCCCAACACCTAGAGCTGGTCTCTCATTGGTTCCCCCTCTTCCCGTTCATCCTCAGGCCAAATTGCGACCTGTCCGAAACAGGAGGTTAAAGGTGCTGATTCTCCAAGTAGGGAGATTGTTAGTCGAGCGGCTGGAATGGCGAACCCGAGCACAAGGAGAGGAGAAATGAGGTGCGTTTGAGAAACCTTTCCCGATCACACGGTGTACCATCTTCTGGGTTTCCCACGCATGTTTTCGATGTAGGAAGATGCCCTTGAACCTGGAGATTTGGGACCCACGGCATGGGTACCACGCAGTATGACTTTAAAGGGTCTGCGTTTGCTCACCCAAGCTCACCAATCCTCTCAGCCCCAAGAGTGTCCAGCCTTATGTCTCATCCAGCTGTGGGTCTAGATATGGTCAATCCAGGTTGCATCAGAGCCCCTGAACGGATTTTGTAAGAATTTCTCTCTCTTTCACTGTCTTTGTTTTATGGGGTTTTTTTTTTTAAGTAATCTATTTTTATAATGGGGTTTAGCTGCTTTTCACTGCTGTGTTTATGCCGCTTTACACCCTCTTGATTCACTTCCAGAGAGAGATCAATACATAGGTTTTAAGACTCTTACTAGTCAGATGTATTCTTGGGCGGTGAATAGGGGCTGTTGAGTCCAGTTCACTGAGCAGGGAGTAGGTCTTGTCTATTACATATTTGGCTTGTGGAACGGTATCTGAGCTAATTTCAAACCCTTGTTTTATGCATCACCCCACCTCACCTTTCCCGTTAAGCAGCCATAGTGCGTTTTCTAAATGTGTGACTCTGTTCTGTTTTGTAATTCAGTTCAAGTGTAGCGATTTTGACATTCCCTCTCTCAGTGATATCTTAGGATAAGTGTCTTTTTCTCTGTGACTTATTTCACTGAGAGTCATCGTACCTAAATCCACTCATCCTGCTGCTACTAGCCTTATGACATTGATTTCATGGCTGAGTGATATTCCCTTGTGCCTAAGTACCACAACTTCTTTATCCATTTTTCGCTTTCCTGGGATATTGAAGGTGTGCCGAAGTGGAGGTTCTTGGAAACAGAGCAGCCCTAAACTTTGGGGTGCCTGTGTCTTGTTGATTTTTAGGTTTCCCGATTTATACGCCCATGAGTGGAAGTGCCCTATGCTCTCTAAGCTGTGCTTATTACATGTTTCAGGACACACCGTACACTTCTCCAGAGTGGCTGTTGGCAATTTACAGCCCGCCCATCAGCGTAGCAAGGCTCCCATGTCTCCATGGCCTGTCCTGCATTTCTGGTTTTTACACTTTTTTCAGCATGGCCCTTTTGACCGATGGCAAGCGAGACTTCTTTGTAGCGCTGATTTGCCTTTCCGGCTTGCCTGGTTGGCCAAAAAGGGCGTATGCGTTTTTTCCTGAATATATTCAGGAAAAAACGCATACGCCCTTTTTGGCCAAGGGCATCATTGTCAACGCTTTGCCGCTTTTCATGTGCTTTCAAGGCGAGTCGAGTCTGCCTCCTGAAACCTGTTTCCTGCAATTCTGCCTTGCTTTCCAATCCTCCTCGTTGCCTTCCCTCAATATATTTGTGGACGAGAGTTATCATTTATAACTCTGCAGGTTTGTGAGTTGCAGTGCCCCTGAGCTCCATTTGTCAACTCGCTTTTTTGGGAGCTGGCCGCCAAATCGCAGGATTGCTTCAGGCCCTATTCTGGTTCCGGGGGGCAGGCTGAGCCTGTGGTTCATTCTTCTTCCTGATGGGAAAATAGAGTGACCTGTGCCTGTCCCAACACCTAGAGCTGGTCTCTCATTGGTTCCCCCTCTTCCCGTTCATCCTCAGGCCAAATTGCGACCTGTCCGAAACAGGAGGTTAAAGGTGCTGATTCTCCAAGTAGGGAGATTGTTAGTCGAGCGGCTGGAATGGCGAACCCGAGCACAAGGAGAGGAGAAATGAGGTGCGTTTGAGAAACCTTTCCCGATCACACGGTGTACCATCTTCTGGGTTTCGCACGCATGTTTTCGATGTAGGAAGATGCCCTTGAACCTGGAGATTTGGGACCCACGGCATGGGTACCACGCAGTATGACTTTAAAGGGTCTGCGTTTGCTCACCCAAGCTCCCCAATCCTCTCAGCCCCAAGAGTGTCCAGCCTTATGTCTCATCCAGCTGTGGGTCTAGATATGGTCAATCCAGGTTGCATCAGAGCCCCTGAACGGATTTTGTAAGAATTTCTCTCTCTTTCACTGTCTTTGTTTTATGGGTTTTTTTTTTAAATTAATCTATTTTTATAATGGGGTTTAGCTGCTTTTCACTGCTGTGTTTATGCCGCTTTACACCCTCTTGATTCACTTCCAGAGAGAGATCAATACATAGGTTTTAAGACTCTTACTAGTCAGATGTATTCTTGGGCGGTGAATAGGGGCTGTTGAGTCCAGTTCACTGAGCAGGGAGTAGGTCTTGTGTATTACATATTTGGCTTGTGGAACGGTATCTGAGCTAATTTCAAACCCTTGTTTTATGCATCACCCCACCTCACCTTTCCCGTTAAGCAGCCATAGTGCGTTTTCTAAATGTGTGACTCTGTTCTGTTTTGTAATTCAGTTCAAGTGTAGCGATTTTGACATTCCCTCTCTCAGTGATATCTTAGGATAAGTGTCTTTTTCTCTGTGACTTATTTCACTGAGAGTCATCGTACCTAAATCCACTCATCCTGCTGCTACTAGCCTTATGACATTGATTTCATGGCTGAGTGATATTCCCTTGTGCCTAAGTACCACAACTTCTTTATCCATTTTTCGCTTTCCTGGGATATTGAAGGTGTGCCGAAGTGGAGGTTCTTGGAAACAGAGCAGCCCTAAAGTTTGGGGTGCCTGTGTCTTGTTGATTTTTAGGTTTCCCGATTTATACGCCCATGAGTGGAAGTGCCCTATGCTCTCTAAGCTGTGCTTATTACATGTTTCAGGACACACCGTACACTTCTCCAGAGTGGCTGTTGGCAATTTACAGCCCGCCCATCAGCGTAGCAAGGCTCCCATGTCTCCATGGCCTGTCCTGCATTTCTGGTTTTTACACTTTTTTCAGCATGGCCCTTTTGACCGATGGCAAGCGAGACTTCTTTGTAGCGCTGATTTGCCTTTCCGGCTTGCCTGGTTGGCCAAAAAGGGCGTATGCGTTTTTTCCTGAATATATTCAGGAAAAAACGCATACGCCCTTTTTGGCCAAGGGCATCATTGTCAACGCTTTGCCGCTTTTCATGTGCTTTCAAGGCGAGTCGAGTCTGCCTCCTGAAACCTGTTTCCTGCAATTCTGCCTTGCTTTCCAATCCGCCTCGTTGCCTTCCCTCAATATATTTGTGGACGAGAGTTATCATTTATAACTCTGCAGGTTTGTGAGTTGCAGTGCCCCTGAGCTCCATTTGTCAACTCGCTTTTTTGGGAGCTGGCCGCCAAAGCGCAGGATTGCTTCAGGCCGTATTCTGGTTCCGGGGGGCAGGCTGAGCCTGTGGTTCATTCTTCTTCCTGATGGGAAAATAGAGTGACCTGTGCCTGTCCCAACACCTAGAGCTGGTCTCTCATTGGTTCCCCCTCTTCCCGTTCATCCTCAGGCCAAATTGCGACCTGTCCGAAACAGGAGGTTAAAGGTGCTGATTCTCCAAGTAGGGAGATTGTTAGTCGAGCGGCTGGAATGGCGAACCCGAGCACAAGGAGAGGAGAAATGAGGTGCGTTTGAGAAACCTTTCCCGATCACACGGTGTACCATCTTCTGGGTTTCGCACGCATGTTTTCGATGTAGGAAGATGCCCTTGAACCTGGAGATTTGGGACCCACGGCATGGGTACCACGCAGTATGACTTTAAAGGGTCTGCGTTTGCTCACCCAAGCTCACCAATCCTCTCAGCCCCAAGAGTGTCCAGCCTTATGTCTCATCCAGCTGTGGGTCTAGATATGGTCAATCCAGGTTGCATCAGAGCCCCTGAACGGATTTTGTAAGAATTTCTCTCTCTTTCACTGTCTTTGTTTTATGGGTTTTTTTTTTAAGTAATCTATTTTTATAATGGGGTTTAGCTGCTTTTCACTGCTGTGTTTATGCCGCTTTACACCCTCTTGATTCACTTCCAGAGAGAGATCAATACATAGGTTTTAAGACTCTTACTAGTCAGATGTATTCTTGGGCGGTGAATAGGGGCTGTTGAGTCCAGTTCACTGAGCAGGGAGTAGGTCTTGTGTATTACATATTTGGCTTGTGGAACGGTATCTGAGCTAATTTCAAACCCTTGTTTTATGCATCACCCCACCTCACCTTTCCCGTTAAGCAGCCATAGTGCGTTTTCTAAATGTGTGACTCTGTTCTGTTTTGTAATTCAGTTCAAGTGTAGCGATTTTGACATTCCCTCTCTCAGTGATATCTTAGGATAAGTGTCTTTTTCTCTGTGACTTATTTCACTGAGAGTCATCGTACCTAAATCCACTCATCCTGCTGCTACTAGCCTTATGACATTGATTTCATGGCTGAGTGATATTCCCTTGTGCCTAAGTACCACAACTTCTTTATCCATTTTTCGCTTTCCTGGGATATTGAAGGTGTGCCGAAGTGGAGGTTCTTGGAAACAGAGCAGCCCTAAAGTTTGGGGTGCCTGTGTCTTGTTGATTTTTAGGTTTCCCGATTTATACGCCCATGAGTGGAAGTGCCCTATGCTCTCTAAGCTGTGCTTATTACATGTTTCAGGACACACCGTACACTTCTCCAGAGTGGCTGTTGGCAATTTACAGCCCGCCCATCAGCGTAGCAAGGCTCCCATGTCTCCATGGCCTGTCCTGCATTTCTGGTTTTTACACTTTTTTCAGCATGGCCCTTTTGACCGATGGCAAGCGAGACTTCTTTGTAGCGCTGATTTGCCTTTCCGGCTTGCCTGGTTGGCCAAAAAGGGCGTATGCGTTTTTTCCTGAATATATTCAGGAAAAAACGCATACGCCCTTTTTGGCCAAGGGCATCATTGTCAACGCTTTGCCGCTTTTCATGTGCTTTCAAGGCGAGTCGAGTCTGCCTCCTGAAACCTGTTTCCTGCAATTCTGCCTTGCTTTCCAATCCGCCTCGTTGCCTTCCCTCAATATATTTGTGGACGAGAGTTATCATTTATAACTCTGCAGGTTTGTGAGTTGCAGTGCCCCTGAGCTCCATTTGTCAACTCGCTTTTTTGGGAGCTGGCCGCCAAAGCGCAGGATTGCTTCAGGCCGTATTCTGGTTCCGGGGGGCAGGCTGAGCCTGTGGTTCATTCTTCTTCCTGATGGGAAAATAGAGTGACCTGTGCCTGTCCCAACACCTAGAGCTGGTCTCTCATTGGTTCCCCCTCTTCCCGTTCATCCTCAGGCCAAATTGCGACCTGTCCGAAACAGGAGGTTAAAGGTGCTGATTCTCCAAGTAGGGAGATTCTTAGTCGAGCGGCTGGAATGGCGAACCCGAGCACAAGGAGAGGAGAAATGAGGTGCGTTTGAGAAACCTTTCCCGATCACACGGTGTACCATCTTCTGGGTTTCGCAAGCATGTTTTCGATGTAGGAAGATGCCCTTGAACCTGGAGATTTGGGACCCACGGCATGGGTACCACGCAGTATGACTTTAAAGGGTCTGCGTTTGCTCACCCAAGCTCACCAATCCTCTCAGCCCCCAAGAGTGTCCAGCCTTATGTCTCATCCAGCTGTGGGTCTAGATATGGTCAATCCAGGTTGCATCAGAGCCCCTGAACGGATTTTGTAAGAATTTCTCTCTCTTTCACTGTCTTTGTTTTATGGGGTTTTTTTTTTAAGTAATCTATTTTTATAATGGGGTTTAGCTGCTTTTCACTGCTGTGTTTATGCCGCTTTACACCCTCTTGATTCACTTCCAGAGAGAGATCAATACATAGGTTTTAAGACTCTTACTAGTCAGATGTATTCTTGGGCGGTGAATAGGGGCTGTTGAGTCCAGTTCACTGAGCAGGGAGTAGGTCTTGTCTATTACATATTTGGCTTGTGGAACGGTATCTGAGCTAATTTCAAACCCTTGTTTTATGCATCACCCCACCTCACCTTTCCCGTTAAGCAGCCATAGTGCGTTTTCTAAATGTGTGACTCTGTTCTGTTTTGTAATTCAGTTCAAGTGTAGCGATTTTGACATTCCCTCTCTCAGTGATATCTTAGGATAAGTGTCTTTTTCTCTGTGACTTATTTCACTGAGAGTCATCGTACCTAAATCCACTCATCCTGCTGCTACTAGCCTTATGACATTGATTTCATGGCTGAGTGATATTCCATTGTGCCTAAGTACCACAACTTCTTTATCCATTTTTCGCTTTCCTGGGATATTGAAGGTGTGCCGAAGTGGAGGTTCTTGGAAACAGAGCAGCCCTAAAGTTTGGGGTGCCTGTGTCTTGTTGATTTTTAGGTTTCCCGATTTATACGCCCATGAGTGGAAGTGCCCTATGCTCTCTAAGCTGTGCTTATTACATGTTTCAGGACACACCGTACACTTCTCCAGAGTGGCTGTTGGCAATTTACAGCCCGCCCATCAGCGTAGCAAGGCTCCCATGTCTCCATGGCCTGTCCTGCATTTCTGGTTTTTACACTTTTTTCAGCATGGCCCTTTTGACCGATGGCAAGCGAGACTTCTTTGTAGCGCTGATTTGCCTTTCCGGCTTGCCTGGTTGGCCAAAAAGGGCGTATGCGTTTTTTCCTGAATATATTCAGGAAAAAACGCATACGCCCTTTTTGGCCAAGGGCATCATTGTCAACGCTTTGCCGCTTTTCATGTGCTTTCAAGGCGAGTCGAGTCTGCCTCCTGAAACCTGTTTCCTGCAATTCTGCCTTGCTTTCCAATCCGCCTCGTTGCCTTCCCTCAATATATTTGTGGACGAGAGTTATCATTTATAACTCTGCAGGTTTGTGAGTTGCAGTGCCCCTGAGCTCCATTTGTCAACTCGCTTTTTTGGGAGCTGGCCGCCAAAGCGCAGGATTGCTTCAGGCCGTATTCTGATTCCGGGGGGCAGGCTGAGCCTGTGGTTCATTCTTCTTCCTGATGGGAAAATAGAGTGACCTGTGCCTGTCCCAACACCTAGAGCTGGTCTCTCATTGGTTCCCCCTCTTCCCGTTCATCCTCAGGCCAAATTGCGACCTGTCCGAAACAGGAGGTTAAAGGTGCTGATTCTCCAAGTAGGGAGATTCTTAGTCGAGCGGCTGGAATGGCGAACCCGAGCACAAGGAGAGGAGAAATGAGGTGCGTTTGAGAAACCTTTCCCGATCACACGGTGTACCATCTTCTGGGTTTCGCAAGCATGTTTTCGATGTAGGAAGATGCCCTTGAACCTGGAGATTTGGGACCCACGGCATGGGTACCACGCAGTATGACTTTAAAGGGTCTGCGTTTGCTCACCCAAGCTCACCAATCCTCTCAGCCCCCAAGAGTGTCCAGCCTTATGTCTCATCCAGCTGTGGGTCTAGATATGGTCAATCCAGGTTGCATCAGAGCCCCTGAACGGATTTTGTAAGAATTTCTCTCTCTTTCACTGTCTTTGTTTTATGGGGTTTTTTTTTTAAGTAATCTATTTTTATAATGGGGTTTAGCTGCTTTTCACTGCTGTGTTTATGCCGCTTTACACCCTCTTGATTCACTTCCAGAGAGAGATCAATACATAGGTTTTAAGACTCTTACTAGTCAGATGTATTCTTGGGCGGTGAATAGGGGCTGTTGAGTCCAGTTCACTGAGCAGGGAGTAGGTCTTGTCTATTACATATTTGGCTTGTGGAACGGTATCTGAGCTAATTTCAAACCCTTGTTTTATGCATCACCCCACCTCACCTTTCCCGTTAAGCAGCCATAGTGCGTTTTCTAAATGTGTGACTCTGTTCTGTTTTGTAATTCAGTTCAAGTGTAGCGATTTTGACATTCCCTCTCTCAGTGATATCTTAGGATAAGTGTCTTTTTCTCTGTGACTTATTTCACTGAGAGTCATCGTACCTAAATCCACTCATCCTGCTGCTACTAGCCTTATGACATTGATTTCATGGCTGAGTGATATTCCATTGTGCCTAAGTACCACAACTTCTTTATCCATTTTTCGCTTTCCTGGGATATTGAAGGTGTGCCGAAGTGGAGGTTCTTGGAAACAGAGCAGCCCTAAAGTTTGGGGTGCCTGTGTCTTGTTGATTTTTAGGTTTCCCGATTTATACGCCCATGAGTGGAAGTGCCCTATGCTCTCTAAGCTGTGCTTATTACATGTTTCAGGACACACCGTACACTTCTCCAGAGTGGCTGTTGGCAATTTACAGCCCGCCCATCAGCGTAGCAAGGCTCCCATGTCTCCATGGCCTGTCCTGCATTTCTGGTTTTTACACTTTTTTCAGCATGGCCCTTTTGACCGATGGCAAGCGAGACTTCTTTGTAGCGCTGATTTGCCTTTCCGGCTTGCCTGGTTGGCCAAAAAGGGCGTATGCGTTTTTTCCTGAATATATTCAGGAAAAAACGCATACGCCCTTTTTGGCCAAGGGCATCATTGTCAACGCTTTGCCGCTTTTCATGTGCTTTCAAGGCGAGTCGAGTCTGCCTCCTGAAACCTGTTTCCTGCAATTCTGCCTTGCTTTCCAATCCTCCTCGTTGCCTTCCCTCAATATATTTGTGGACGAGAGTTATCATTTATAACTCTGCAGGTTTGTGAGTTGCAGTGCCCCTGAGCTCCATTTGTCAACTGGCTTTTTTGGGAGCTGGCCGCCAAAGCGCAGGATTGCTTCAGGCCGTATTCTGATTCCGGGGGGCAGGCTGAGCCTGTGGTTCATTCTTCTTCCTGATGGGAAAATAGAGTGACCTGTGCCTGTCCCAACACCTAGAGCTGGTCTCTCATTGGTTCCCCCTCTTCCCGTTCATCCTCAGGCCAAATTGCGACCTGTCCGAAACAGGAGGTTAAAGGTGCTGATTCTCCAAGTAGGGAGATTGTTAGTCGAGCGGCTGGAATGGCGAACCCGAGCACAAGGAGAGGAGAAATGAGGTGCGTTTGAGAAACCTTTCCCGATCACACGGTGTACCATCTTCTGGGTTTCGCACGCATGTTTTCGATGTAGGAAGATGCCCTTGAACCTGGAGATTTGGGACCCACGGCATGGGTACCACGCAGTATGACTTTAAAGGGTCTGCGTTTGCTCACCCAAGCTCACCAATCCTCTCAGCCCCAAGAGTGTCCAGCCTTATGTCTCATCCAGCTGTGGGTCTAGATATGGTCAATCCAGGTTGCATCAGAGCCCCTGAACGGATTTTGTAAGAATTTCTCTCTCTTTCACTGTCTTTGTTTTATGGGTTTTTTTTTTAAGTAATCTATTTTTATAATGGGGTTTAGCTGCTTTTCACTGCTGTGTTTATGCCGCTTTACACCCTCTTGATTCACTTCCAGAGAGAGATCAATACATAGGTTTTAAGACTCTTACTAGTCAGATGTATTCTTGGGCGGTGAATAGGGGCTGTTGAGTCCAGTTCACTGAGCAGGGAGTAGGTCTTGTCTATTACATATTTGGCTTGTGGAACGGTATCTGAGCTAATTTCAAACCCTTGTTTTATGCATCACCCCACCTCACCTTTCCCGTTAAGCAGCCATAGTGCGTTTTCTAAATGTGTGACTCTGTTCTGTTTTGTAATTCAGTTCAAGTGTAGCGATTTTGACATTCCCTCTCTCAGTGATATCTTAGGATAAGTGTCTTTTTCTCTGTGACTTATTTCACTGAGAGTCATCGTACCTAAATCCACTCATCCTGCTGCTACTAGCCTTATGACATTGATTTCATGGCTGAGTGATATTCCATTGTGCCTAAGTACCACAACTTCTTTATCCATTTTTCGCTTTCCTGGGATATTGAAGGTGTGCCGAAGTGGAGGTTCTTGGAAACAGAGCAGCCCTAAACTTTGGGGTGCCTGTGTCTTGTTGATTTTTAGGTTTCCCGATTTATACGCCCATGAGTGGAAGTGCCCTATGCTCTCTAAGCTGTGCTTATTACATGTTTCAGGACACACCGTACACTTCTCCAGAGTGGCTGTTGGCAATTTACAGCCCGCCCATCAGCGTAGCAAGGCTCCCATGTCTCCATGGCCTGTCCTGCATTTCTGGTTTTTACACTTTTTTCAGCATGGCCCTTTTGACCGATGGCAAGCGAGACTTCTTTGTAGCGCTGATTTGCCTTTCCGGCTTGCCTGGTTGGCCAAAAAGGGCGTATGCGTTTTTTCCTGAATATATTCAGGAAAAAACGCATACGCCCTTTTTGGCCAAGGGCATCATTGTCAACGCTTTGCCGCTTTTCATGTGCTTTCAAGGCGAGTCGAGTCTGCCTCCTGAAACCTGTTTCCTGCAATTCTGCCTTGCTTTCCAATCCGCCTCGTTGCCTTCCCTCAATATATTTGTGGACGAGAGTTATCATTTATAACTCTGCAGGTTTGTGAGTTGCAGTGCCCCTGAGCTCCATTTGTCAACTCGCTTTTTTGGGAGCTGGCCGCCAAAGCGCAGGATTGCTTCAGGCCGTATTCTGATTCCGGGGGGCAGGCTGAGCCTGTGGTTCATTCTTCTTCCTGATGGGAAAATAGAGTGACCTGTGCCTGTCCCAACACCTAGAGCTGGTCTCTCATTGGTTCCCCCTCTTCCCGTTCATCCTCAGGCCAAATTGCGACCTGTCCGAAACAGGAGGTTAAAGGTGCTGATTCTCCAAGTAGGGAGATTCTTAGTCGAGCGGCTGGAATGGCGAACCCGAGCACAAGGAGAGGAGAAATGAGGTGCGTTTGAGAAACCTTTCCCGATCACACGGTGTACCATCTTCTGGGTTTCGCAAGCATGTTTTCGATGTAGGAAGATGCCCTTGAACCTGGAGATTTGGGACCCACGGCATGGGTACCACGCAGTATGACTTTAAAGGGTCTGCGTTTGCTCACCCAAGCTCACCAATCCTCTCAGCCCCCAAGAGTGTCCAGCCTTATGTCTCATCCAGCTGTGGGTCTAGATATGGTCAATCCAGGTTGCATCAGAGCCCCTGAACGGATTTTGTAAGAATTTCTCTCTCTTTCACTGTCTTTGTTTTATGGGGTTTTTTTTTTAAGTAATCTATTTTTATAATGGGGTTTAGCTGCTTTTCACTGCTGTGTTTATGCCGCTTTACACCCTCTTGATTCACTTCCAGAGAGAGATCAATACATAGGTTTTAAGACTCTTACTAGTCAGATGTATTCTTGGGCGGTGAATAGGGGCTGTTGAGTCCAGTTCACTGAGCAGGGAGTAGGTCTTGTGTATTACATATTTGGCTTGTGGAACGGTATCTGAGCTAATTTCAAACCCTTGTTTTATGCATCACCCCACCTCACCTTTCCCGTTAAGCAGCCATAGTGCGTTTTCTAAATGTGTGACTCTGTTCTGTTTTGTAATTCAGTTCAAGTGTAGCGATTTTGACATTCCCTCTCTCAGTGATATCTTAGGATAAGTGTCTTTTTCTCTGTGACTTATTTCACTGAGAGTCATCGTACCTAAATCCACTCATCCTGCTGCTACTAGCCTTATGACATTGATTTCATGGCTGAGTGATATTCCCTTGTGCCTAAGTACCACAACTTCTTTATCCATTTTTCGCTTTCCTGGGATATTGAAGGTGTGCCGAAGTGGAGGTTCTTGGAAACAGAGCAGCCCTAAAGTTTGGGGTGCCTGTGTCTTGTTGATTTTTAGGTTTCCCGATTTATACGCCCATGAGTGGAAGTGCCCTATGCTCTCTAAGCTGTGCTTATTACATGTTTCAGGACACACCGTACACTTCTCCAGAGTGGCTGTTGGCAATTTACAGCCCGCCCATCAGCGTAGCAAGGCTCCCATGTCTCCATGGCCTGTCCTGCATTTCTGGTTTTTACACTTTTTTCAGCATGGCCCTTTTGACCGATGGCAAGCGAGACTTCTTTGTAGCGCTGATTTGCCTTTCCGGCTTGCCTGGTTGGCCAAAAAGGGCGTATGCGTTTTTTCCTGAATATATTCAGGAAAAAACGCATACGCCCTTTTTGGCCAAGGGCATCATTGTCAACGCTTTGCCGCTTTTCATGTGCTTTCAAGGCGAGTCGAGTCTGCCTCCTGAAACCTGTTTCCTGCAATTCTGCCTTGCTTTCCAATCCTCCTCGTTGCCTTCCCTCAATATATTTGTGGACGAGAGTTATCATTTATAACTCTGCAGGTTTGTGAGTTGCAGTGCCCCTGAGCTCCATTTGTCAACTGGCTTTTTTGGGAGCTGGCCGCCAAAGCGCAGGATTGCTTCAGGCCGTATTCTGGTTCCGGGGGGCAGGCTGAGCCTGTGGTTCATTCTTCTTCCTGATGGGAAAATAGAGTGACCTGTGCCTGTCCCAACACCTAGAGCTGGTCTCTCATTGGTTCCCCCTCTTCCCGTTCATCCTCAGGCCAAATTGCGACCTGTCCGAAACAGGAGGTTAAAGGTGCTGATTCTCCAAGTAGGGAGATTGTTAGTCGAGCGGCTGGAATGGCGAACCCGAGCACAAGGAGAGGAGAAATGAGGTGCGTTTGAGAAACCTTTCCCGATCACACGGTGTACCATCTTCTGGGTTTCGCACGCATGTTTTCGATGTAGGAAGATGCCCTTGAACCTGGAGATTTGGGACCCACGGCATGGGTACCACGCAGTATGACTTTAAAGGGTCTGCGTTTGCTCACCCAAGCTCACCAATCCTCTCAGCCCCAAGAGTGTCCAGCCTTATGTCTCATCCAGCTGTGGGTCTAGATATGGTCAATCCAGGTTGCATCAGAGCCCCTGAACGGATTTTGTAAGAATTTCTCTCTCTTTCACTGTCTTTGTTTTATGGGGTTTTTTTTTTAAGTAATCTATTTTTATAATGGGGTTTAGCTGCTTTTCACTGCTGTGTTTATGCCGCTTTACACCCTCTTGATTCACTTCCAGAGAGAGATCAATACATAGGTTTTAAGACTCTTACTAGTCAGATGTATTCTTGGGCGGTGAATAGGGGCTGTTGAGTCCAGTTCATTGAGCAGGGAGTAGGTCTTGTCTATTACATATTTGGCTTGTGGAACGGTATCTGAGCTAATTTCAAACCCTTGTTTTATGCATCACCCCACCTCACCTTTCCCGTTAAGCAGCCATAGTGCGTTTTCTAAATGTGTGACTCTGTTCTGTTTTGTAATTCAGTTCAAGTGTAGCGATTTTGACATTCCCTCTCTCAGTGATATCTTAGGATAAGTGTCTTTTTCTCTGTGACTTATTTCACTGAGAGTCATCGTACCTAAATCCACTCATCCTGCTGCTACTAGCCTTATGACATTGATTTCATGGCTGAGTGATATTCCCTTGTGCCTAAGTACCACAACTTCTTTATCCATTTTTCGCTTTCCTGGGATATTGAAGGTGTGCCGAAGTGGAGGTTCTTGGAAACAGAGCAGCCCTAAAGTTTGGGGTGCCTGTGTCTTGTTGATTTTTAGGTTTCCCGATTTATACGCCCATGAGTGGAAGTGCCCTATGCTCTCTAAGCTGTGCTTATTACATGTTTCAGGACACACCGTACACTTCTCCAGAGTGGCTGTTGGCAATTTACAGCCCGCCCATCAGCGTAGCAAGGCTCCCATGTCTCCATGGCCTGTCCTGCATTTCTGGTTTTTACACTTTTTTCAGCATGGCCCTTTTGACCGATGGCAAGCGAGACTTCTTTGTAGCGCTGATTTGCCTTTCCGGCTTGCCTGGTTGGCCAAAAAGGGCGTATGCGTTTTTTCCTGAATATATTCAGGAAAAAACGCATACGCCCTTTTTGGCCAAGGGCATCATTGTCAACGCTTTGCCGCTTTTCATGTGCTTTCAAGGCGAGTCGAGTCTGCCTCCTGAAACCTGTTTCCTGCAATTCTGCCTTGCTTTCCAATCCTCCTCGTTGCCTTCCCTCAATATATTTGTGGACGAGAGTTATCATTTATAACTCTGCAGGTTTGTGAGTTGCAGTGCCCCTGAGCTCCATTTGTCAACTCGCTTTTTTGGGAGCTGGCCGCCAAAGCGCAGGATTGCTTCAGGCCGTATTCTGGTTCCGGGGGGCAGGCTGAGCCTGTGGTTCATTCTTCTTCCTGATGGGAAAATAGAGTGACCTGTGCCTGTCCCAACACCTAGAGCTGGTCTCTCATTGGTTCCCCCTCTTCCCGTTCATCCTCAGGCCAAATTGCGACCTGTCCGAAACAGGAGGTTAAAGGTGCTGATTCTCCAAGTAGGGAGATTGTTAGTCGAGCGGCTGGAATGGCGAACCCGAGCACAAGGAGAGGAGAAATGAGGTGCGTTTGAGAAACCTTTCCCGATCACACGGTGTACCATCTTCTGGGTTTCGCACGCATGTTTTCGATGTAGGAAGATGCCCTTGAACCTGGAGATTTGGGACCCACGGCATGGGTACCACGCAGTATGACTTTAAAGGGTCTGCGTTTGCTCACCCAAGCTCACCAATCCTCTCAGCCCCAAGAGTGTCCAGCCTTATGTCTCATCCAGCTGTGGGTCTAGATATGGTCAATCCAGGTTGCATCAGAGCCCCTGAACGGATTTTGTAAGAATTTCTCTCTCTTTCACTGTCTTTGTTTTATGGGTTTTTTTTTTAAGTAATCTATTTTTATAATGGGGTTTAGCTGCTTTTCACTGCTGTGTTTATGCCGCTTTACACCCTCTTGATTCACTTCCAGAGAGAGATCAATACATAGGTTTTAAGACTCTTACTAGTCAGATGTATTCTTGGGCGGTGAATAGGGGCTGTTGAGTCCAGTTCACTGAGCAGGGAGTAGGTCTTGTCTATTACATATTTGGCTTGTGGAACGGTATCTGAGCTAATTTCAAACCCTTGTTTTATGCATCACCCCACCTCACCTTTCCCGTTAAGCAGCCATAGTGCGTTTTCTAAATGTGTGACTCTGTTCTCTTTTGTAATTCAGTTCAAGTGTAGCGATTTTGACATTCCCTCTCTCAGTGATATCTTAGGATAAGTGTCTTTTTCTCTGTGACTTATTTCACTGAGAGTCATCGTACCTAAATCCACTCATCCTGCTGCTACTAGCCTTATGACATTGATTTCATGGCTGAGTGATATTCCATTGTGCCTAAGTACCACAACTTCTTTATCCATTTTTCGCTTTCCTGGGATATTGAAGGTGTGCCGAAGTGGAGGTTCTTGGAAACAGAGCAGCCCTAAAGTTTGGGGTGCCTGTGTCTTGTTGATTTTTAGGTTTCCCGATTTATACGCCCATGAGTGGAAGTGCCCTATGCTCTCTAAGCTGTGCTTATTACATGTTTCAGGACACACCGTACACTTCTCCAGAGTGGCTGTTGGCAATTTACAGCCCGCCCATCAGCGTAGCAAGGCTCCCATGTCTCCATGGCCTGTCCTGCATTTCTGGTTTTTACACTTTTTTCAGCATGGCCCTTTTGACCGATGGCAAGCGAGACTTCTTTGTAGCGCTGATTTGCCTTTCCGGCTTGCCTGGTTGGCCAAAAAGGGCGTATGCGTTTTTTCCTGAATATATTCAGGAAAAAACGCATACGCCCTTTTTGGCCAAGGGCATCATTGTCAACGCTTTGCCGCTTTTCATGTGCTTTCAAGGCGAGTCGAGTCTGCCTCCTGAAACCTGTTTCCTGCAATTCTGCCTTGCTTTCCAATCCTCCTCGTTGCCTTCCCTCAATATATTTGTGGACGAGAGTTATCATTTATAACTCTGCAGGTTTGTGAGTTGCAGTGCCCCTGAGCTCCATTTGTCAACTGGCTTTTTTGGGAGCTGGCCGCCAAAGCGCAGGATTGCTTCAGGCCGTATTCTGGTTCCGGGGGGCAGGCTGAGCCTGTGGTTCATTCTTCTTCCTGATGGGAAAATAGAGTGACCTGTGCCTGTCCCAACACCTAGAGCTGGTCTCTCATTGGTTCCCCCTCTTCCCGTTCATCCTCAGGCCAAATTGCGACCTGTCCGAAACAGGAGGTTAAAGGTGCTGATTCTCCAAGTAGGGAGATTGTTAGTCGAGCGGCTGGAATGGCGAACCCGAGCACAAGGAGAGGAGAAATGAGGTGCGTTTGAGAAACCTTTCCCGATCACACGGTGTACCATCTTCTGGGTTTCGCACGCATGTTTTCGATGTAGGAAGATGCCCTTGAACCTGGAGATTTGGGACCCACGGCATGGGTACCACGCAGTATGACTTTAAAGGGTCTGCGTTTGCTTACCCAAGCTCACCAATCCTCTCAGCCCCAAGAGTGTCCAGCCTTATGTCTCATCCAGCTGTGGGTCTAGATATGGTCAATCCAGGTTGCATCAGAGCCCCTGAACGGATTTTGTAAGAATTTCTCTCTCTTTCACTGTCTTTGTTTTATGGGGTTTTTTTTTTTAAGTAATCTATTTTTATAATGGGGTTTAGCTGCTTTTCACTGCTGTGTTTATGCCGCTTTACACCCTCTTGATTCACTTCCAGAGAGAGATCAATACATAGGTTTTAAGACTCTTACTAGTCAGATGTATTCTTGGGCGGTGAATAGGGGCTGTTGAGTCCAGTTCACTGAGCAGGGAGTAGGTCTTGTCTATTACATATTTGGCTTGTGGAACGGTATCTGAGCTAATTTCAAACCCTTGTTTTATGCATCACCCCACCTCACCTTTCCCGTTAAGCAGCCATAGTGCGTTTTCTAAATGTGTGACTCTGTTCTGTTTTGTAATTCAGTTCAAGTGTAGCGATTTTGACATTCCCTCTCTCAGTGATATCTTAGGATAAGTGTCTTTTTCTCTGTGACTTATTTCACTGAGAGTCATCGTACCTAAATCCACTCATCCTGCTGCTACTAGCCTTATGACATTGATTTCATGGCTGAGTGATATTCCCTTGTGCCTAAGTACCACAACTTCTTTATCCATTTTTCGCTTTCCTGGGATATTGAAGGTGTGCCGAAGTGGAGGTTCTTGGAAACAGAGCAGCCCTAAAGTTTGGGGTGCCTGTGTCTTGTTGATTTTTAGGTTTCCCGATTTATACGCCCATGAGTGGAAGTGCCCTATGCTCTCTAAGCTGTGCTTATTACATGTTTCAGGACACACCGTACACTTCTCCAGAGTGGCTGTTGGCAATTTACAGCCCGCCCATCAGCGTAGCAAGGCTCCCATGTCTCCATGGCCTGTCCTGCATTTCTGGTTTTTACACTTTTTTCAGCATGGCCCTTTTGACCGATGGCAAGCGAGACTTCTTTGTAGCGCTGATTTGCCTTTCCGGCTTGCCTGGTTGGCCAAAAAGGGCGTATGCGTTTTTTCCTGAATATATTCAGGAAAAAACGCATACGCCCTTTTTGGCCAAGGGCATCATTGTCAACGCTTTGCCGCTTTTCATGTGCTTTCAAGGCGAGTCGAGTCTGCCTCCTGAAACCTGTTTCCTGCAATTCTGCCTTGCTTTCCAATCCTCCTCGTTGCCTTCCCTCAATATATTTGTGGACGAGAGTTATCATTTATAACTCTGCAGGTTTGTGAGTTGCAGTGCCCCTGAGCTCCATTTGTCAACTCGCTTTTTTGGGAGCTGGCCGCCAAAGCGCAGGATTGCTTCAGGCCGTATTCTGGTTCCGGGGGGCAGGCTGAGCCTGTGGTTCATTCTTCTTCCTGATGGGAAAATAGAGTGACCTGTGCCTGTCCCAACACCTAGAGCTGGTCTCTCATTGGTTCCCCCTCTTCCCGTTCATCCTCAGGCCAAATTGCGACCTGTCCGAAACAGGAGGTTAAAGGTGCTGATTCTCCAAGTAGGGAGATTGTTAGTCGAGCGGCTGGAATGGCGAACCCGAGCACAAGGAGAGGAGAAATGAGGTGCGTTTGAGAAACCTTTCCCGATCACACGGTGTACCATCTTCTGGGTTTCGCACGCATGTTTTCGATGTAGGAAGATGCCCTTGAACCTGGAGATTTGGGACCCACGGCATGGGTACCACGCAGTATGACTTTAAAGGGTCTGCGTTTGCTCACCCAAGCTCACCAATCCTCTCAGCCCCAAGAGTGTCCAGCCTTATGTCTCATCCAGCTGTGGGTCTAGATATGGTCAATCCAGGTTGCATCAGAGCCCCTGAACGGATTTTGTAAGAATTTCTCTCTCTTTCACTGTCTTTGTTTTATGGGTTTTTTTTTTAAGTAATCTATTTTTATAATGGGGTTTAGCTGCTTTTCACTGCTGTGTTTATGCCGCTTTACACCCTCTTGATTCACTTCCAGAGAGAGATCAATACATAGGTTTTAAGACTCTTACTAGTCAGATGTATTCTTGGGCGGTGAATAGGGGCTGTTGAGTCCAGTTCACTGAGCAGGGAGTAGGTCTTGTCTATTACATATTTGGCTTGTGGAACGGTATCTGAGCTAATTTCAAACCCTTGTTTTATGCATCACCCCACCTCACCTTTCCCGTTAAGCAGCCATAGTGCGTTTTCTAAATGTGTGACTCTGTTCTGTTTTGTAATTCAGTTCAAGTGTAGCGATTTTGACATTCCCTCTCTCAGTGATATCTTAGGATAAGTGTCTTTTTCTCTGTGACTTATTTCACTGAGAGTCATCGTACCTAAATCCACTCATCCTGCTGCTACTAGCCTTATGACATTGATTTCATGGCTGAGTGATATTCCATTGTGCCTAAGTACCACAACTTCTTTATCCATTTTTCGCTTTCCTGGGATATTGAAGGTGTGCCGAAGTGGAGGTTCTTGGAAACAGAGCAGCCCTAAAGTTTGGGGTGCCTGTGTCTTGTTGATTTTTAGGTTTCCCGATTTATACGCCCATGAGTGGAAGTGCCCTATGCTCTCTAAGCTGTGCTTATTACATGTTTCAGGACACACCGTACACTTCTCCAGAGTGGCTGTTGGCAATTTACAGCCCGCCCATCAGCGTAGCAAGGCTCCCATGTCTCCATGGCCTGTCCTGCATTTCTGGTTTTTACACTTTTTTCAGCATGGCCCTTTTGACCGATGGCAAGCGAGACTTCTTTGTAGCGCTGATTTGCCTTTCCGGCTTGCCTGGTTGGCCAAAAAGGGCGTATGCGTTTTTTCCTGAATATATTCAGGAAAAAACGCATACGCCCTTTTTGGCCAAGGGCATCATTGTCAACGCTTTGCCGCTTTTCATGTGCTTTCAAGGCGAGTCGAGTCTGCCTCCTGAAACCTGTTTCCTGCAATTCTGCCTTGCTTTCCAATCCTCCTCGTTGCCTTCCCTCAATATATTTGTGGACGAGAGTTATCATTTATAACTCTGCAGGTTTGTGAGTTGCAGTGCCCCTGAGCTCCATTTGTCAACTGGCTTTTTTGGGAGCTGGCCGCCAAAGCGCAGGATTGCTTCAGGCCGTATTCTGGTTCCGGGGGGCAGGCTGAGCCTGTGGTTCATTCTTCTTCCTGATGGGAAAATAGAGTGACCTGTGCCTGTCCCAACACCTAGAGCTGGTCTCTCATTGGTTCCCCCTCTTCCCGTTCATCCTCAGGCCAAATTGCGACCTGTCCGAAACAGGAGGTTAAAGGTGCTGATTCTCCAAGTAGGGAGATTGTTAGTCGAGCGGCTGGAATGGCGAACCCGAGCACAAGGAGAGGAGAAATGAGGTGCGTTTGAGAAACCTTTCCCGATCACACGGTGTACCATCTTCTGGGTTTCGCACGCATGTTTTCGATGTAGGAAGATGCCCTTGAACCTGGAGATTTGGGACCCACGGCATGGGTACCACGCAGTATGACTTTAAAGGGTCTGCGTTTGCTCACCCAAGCTCACCAATCCTCTCAGCCCCAAGAGTGTCCAGCCTTATGTCTCATCCAGCTGTGGGTCTAGATATGGTCAATCCAGGTTGCATCAGAGCCCCTGAACGGATTTTGTAAGAATTTCTCTCTCTTTCACTGTCTTTGTTTTATGGGGTTTTTTTTTTAAGTAATCTATTTTTATAATGGGGTTTAGCTGCTTTTCACTGCTGTGTTTATGCCGCTTTACACCCTCTTGATTCACTTCCAGAGAGAGATCAATACATAGGTTTTAAGACTCTTACTAGTCAGATGTATTCTTGGGCGGTGAATAGGGGCTGTTGAGTCCAGTTCACTGAGCAGGGAGTAGGTCTTGTCTATTACATATTTGGCTTGTGGAACGGTATCTGAGCTAATTTCAAACCCTTGTTTTATGCATCACCCCACCTCACCTTTCCCGTTAAGCAGCCATAGTGCGTTTTCTAAATGTGTGACTCTGTTCTGTTTTGTAATTCAGTTCAAGTGTAGCGATTTTGACATTCCCTCTCTCAGTGATATCTTAGGATAAGTGTCTTTTTCTCTGTGACTTATTTCACTGAGAGTCATCGTACCTAAATCCACTCATCCTGCTGCTACTAGCCTTATGACATTGATTTCATGGCTGAGTGATATTCCCTTGTGCCTAAGTACCACAACTTCTTTATCCATTTTTCGCTTTCCTGGGATATTGAAGGTGTGCCGAAGTGGAGGTTCTTGGAAACAGAGCAGCCCTAAAGTTTGGGGTGCCTGTGTCTTGTTGATTTTTAGGTTTCCCGATTTATACGCCCATGAGTGGAAGTGCCCTATGCTCTCTAAGCTGTGCTTATTACATGTTTCAGGACACACCGTACACTTCTCCAGAGTGGCTGTTGGCAATTTACAGCCCGCCCATCAGCGTAGCAAGGCTCCCATGTCTCCATGGCCTGTCCTGCATTTCTGGTTTTTACACTTTTTTCAGCATGGCCCTTTTGACCGATGGCAAGCGAGACTTCTTTGTAGCGCTGATTTGCCTTTCCGGCTTGCCTGGTTGGCCAAAAAGGGCGTATGCGTTTTTTCCTGAATATATTCAGGAAAAAACGCATACGCCCTTTTTGGCCAAGGGCATCATTGTCAACGCTTTGCCGCTTTTCATGTGCTTTCAAGGCGAGTCGAGTCTGCCTCCTGAAACCTGTTTCCTGCAATTCTGCCTTGCTTTCCAATCCTCCTCGTTGCCTTCCCTCAATATATTTGTGGACGAGAGTTATCATTTATAACTCTGCAGGTTTGTGAGTTGCAGTGCCCCTGAGCTCCATTTGTCAACTCGCTTTTTTGGGAGCTGGCCGCCAAAGCGCAGGATTGCTTCAGGCCGTATTCTGGTTCCGGGGGGCAGGCTGAGCCTGTGGTTCATTCTTCTTCCTGATGGGAAAATAGAGTGACCTGTGCCTGTCCCAACACCTAGAGCTGGTCTCTCATTGGTTCCCCCTCTTCCCGTTCATCCTCAGGCCAAATTGCGACCTGTCCGAAACAGGAGGTTAAAGGTGCTGATTCTCCAAGTAGGGAGATTGTTAGTCGAGCGGCTGGAATGGCGAACCCGAGCACAAGGAGAGGAGAAATGAGGTGCGTTTGAGAAACCTTTCCCGATCACACGGTGTACCATCTTCTGGGTTTCGCACGCATGTTTTCGATGTAGGAAGATGCCCTTGAACCTGGAGATTTGGGACCCACGGCATGGGTACCACGCAGTATGACTTTAAAGGGTCTGCGTTTGCTCACCCAAGCTCACCAATCCTCTCAGCCCCAAGAGTGTCCAGCCTTATGTCTCATCCAGCTGTGGGTCTAGATATGGTCAATCCAGGTTGCATCAGAGCCCCTGAACGGATTTTGTAAGAATTTCTCTCTCTTTCACTGTCTTTGTTTTATGGGGTTTTTTTTTTTAAGTAATCTATTTTTATAATGGGGTTTAGCTGCTTTTCACTGCTGTGTTTATGCCGCTTTACACCCTCTTGATTCACTTCCAGAGAGAGATCAATACATAGGTTTTAAGACTCTTACTAGTCAGATGTATTCTTGGGCGGTGAATAGGGGCTGTTGAGTCCAGTTCACTGAGCAGGGAGTAGGTCTTGTCTATTACATATTTGGCTTGTGGAACGGTATCTGAGCTAATTTCAAACCCTTGTTTTATGCATCACCCCACCTCACCTTTCCCGTTAAGCAGCCATAGTGCGTTTTCTAAATGTGTGACTCTGTTCTGTTTTGTAATTCAGTTCAAGTGTAGCGATTTTGACATTCCCTCTCTCAGTGATATCTTAGGATAAGTGTCTTTTTCTCTGTGACTTATTTCACTGAGAGTCATCGTACCTAAATCCACTCATCCTGCTGCTACTAGCCTTATGACATTGATTTCATGGCTGAGTGATATTCCCTTGTGCCTAAGTACCACAACTTCTTTATCCATTTTTCGCTTTCCTGGGATATTGAAGGTGTGCCGAAGTGGAGGTTCTTGGAAACAGAGCAGCCCTAAAGTTTGGGGTGCCTGTGTCTTGTTGATTTTTAGGTTTCCCGATTTATACGCCCATGAGTGGAAGTGCCCTATGCTCTCTAAGCTGTGCTTATTACATGTTTCAGGACACACCGTACACTTCTCCAGAGTGGCTGTTGGCAATTTACAGCCCGCCCATCAGCGTAGCAAGGCTCCCATGTCTCCATGGCCTGTCCTGCATTTCTGGTTTTTACACTTTTTTCAGCATGGCCCTTTTGACCGATGGCAAGCGAGACTTCTTTGTAGCGCTGATTTGCCTTTCCGGCTTGCCTGGTTGGCCAAAAAGGGCGTATGCGTTTTTTCCTGAATATATTCAGGAAAAAACGCATACGCCCTTTTTGGCCAAGGGCATCATTGTCAACGCTTTGCCGCTTTTCATGTGCTTTCAAGGCGAGTCGAGTCTGCCTCCTGAAACCTGTTTCCTGCAATTCTGCCTTGCTTTCCAATCCTCCTCGTTGCCTTCCCTCAATATATTTGTGGACGAGAGTTATCATTTATAACTCTGCAGGTTTGTGAGTTGCAGTGCCCCTGAGCTCCATTTGTCAACTCGCTTTTTTGGGAGCTGGCCGCCAAAGCGCAGGATTGCTTCAGGCCCTATTCTGGTTCCGGGGGGCAGGCTGAGCCTGTGGTTCATTCTTCTTCCTGATGGGAAAATAGAGTGACCTGTGCCTGTCCCAACACCTAGAGCTGGTCTCTCATTGGTTCCCCCTCTTCCCGTTCATCCTCAGGCCAAATTGCGACCTGTCCGAAACAGGAGGTTAAAGGTGCTGATTCTCCAAGTAGGGAGATTGTTAGTCGAGCGGCTGGAATGGCGAACCCGAGCACAAGGAGAGGAGAAATGAGGTGCGTTTGAGAAACCTTTCCCGATCACACGGTGTACCATCTTCTGGGTTTCGCACGCATGTTTTCGATGTAGGAAGATGCCCTTGAACCTGGAGATTTGGGACCCACGGCATGGGTACCACGCAGTATGACTTTAAAGGGTCTGCGTTTGCTCACCCAAGCTCACCAATCCTCTCAGCCCCAAGAGTGTCCAGCCTTATGTCTCATCCAGCTGTGGGTCTAGATATGGTCAATCCAGGTTGCATCAGAGCCCCTGAACGGATTTTGTAAGAATTTCTCTCTCTTTCACTGTCTTTGTTTTATGGGGTTTTTTTTTTAAGTAATCTATTTTTATAATGGGGTTTAGCTGCTTTTCACTGCTGTGTTTATGCCGCTTTACACCCTCTTGATTCACTTCCAGAGAGAGATCAATACATAGGTTTTAAGACTCTTACTAGTCAGATGTATTCTTGGGCGGTGAATAGGGGCTGTTGAGTCCAGTTCACTGAGCAGGGAGTAGGTCTTGTGTATTACATATTTGGCTTGTGGAACGGTATCTGAGCTAATTTCAAACCCTTGTTTTATGCATCACCCCACCTCACCTTTCCCGTTAAGCAGCCATAGTGCGTTTTCTAAATGTGTGACTCTGTTCTGTTTTGTAATTCAGTTCAAGTGTAGCGATTTTGACATTCCCTCTCTCAGTGATATCTTAGGATAAGTGTCTTTTTCTCTGTGACTTATTTCACTGAGAGTCATCGTACCTAAATCCACTCATCCTGCTGCTACTAGCCTTATGACATTGATTTCATGGCTGAGTGATATTCCCTTGTGCCTAAGTACCACAACTTCTTTATCCATTTTTCGCTTTCCTGGGATATTGAAGGTGTGCCGAAGTGGAGGTTCTTGGAAACAGAGCAGCCCTAAAGTTTGGGGTGCCTGTGTCTTGTTGATTTTTAGGTTTCCCGATTTATACGCCCATGAGTGGAAGTGCCCTATGCTCTCGAAGCTGTGCTTATTACATGTTTCAGGACACACCGTACACTTCTCCAGAGTGGCTGTTGGCAATTTACAGCCCGCCCATCAGCGTAGCAAGGCTCCCATGTCTCCATGGCCTGTCCTGCATTTCTGGTTTTTACACTTTTTTCAGCATGGCCCTTTTGACCGATGGCAAGCGAGACTTCTTTGTAGCGCTGATTTGCCTTTCCGGCTTGCCTGGTTGGCCAAAAAGGGCGTATGCGTTTTTTCCTGAATATATTCAGGAAAAAACGCATACGCCCTTTTTGGCCAAGGGCATCATTGTCAACGCTTTGCCGCTTTTCATGTGCTTTCAAGGCGAGTCGAGTCTGCCTCCTGAAACCTGTTTCCTGCAATTCTGCCTTGCTTTCCAATCCTCCTCATTGCCTTCCCTCAATATATTTGTGGACGAGAGTTATCATTTATAACTCTGCAGGTTTGTGAGTTGCAGTGCCCCTGAGCTCCATTTGTCAACTGGCTTTTTTGGGAGCTGGCCGCCAAAGCGCAGGATTGCTTCAGGCCGTATTCTGGTTCCGGGGGGCAGGCTGAGCCTGTGGTTCATTCTTCTTCCTGATGGGAAAATAGAGTGACCTGTGCCTGTCCCAACACCTAGAGCTGGTCTCTCATTGGTTCCCCCTCTTCCCGTTCATCCTCAGGCCAAATTGCGACCTGTCCGAAACAGGAGGTTAAAGGTGCTGATTCTCCAAGTAGGGAGATTGTTAGTCGAGCGGCTGGAATGGCGAACCCGAGCACAAGGAGAGGAGAAATGAGGTGCGTTTGAGAAACCTTTCCCGATCACACGGTGTACCATCTTCTGGGTTTCGCACGCATGTTTTCGATGTAGGAAGATGCCCTTGAACCTGGAGATTTGGGACCCACGGCATGGGTACCACGCAGTATGACTTTAAAGGGTCTGCGTTTGCTCACCCAAGCTCACCAATCCTCTCAGCCCCAAGAGTGTCCAGCCTTATGTCTCATCCAGCTGTGGGTCTAGATATGGTCAATCCAGGTTGCATCAGAGCCCCTGAACGGATTTTGTAAGAATTTCTCTCTCTTTCACTGTCTTTGTTTTATGGGGTTTTTTTTTTTAAGTAATCTATTTTTATAATGGGGTTTAGCTGCTTTTCACTGCTGTGTTTATGCCGCTTTACACCCTCTTGATTCACTTCCAGAGAGAGATCAATACATAGGTTTTAAGACTCTTACTAGTCAGATGTATTCTTGGGCGGTGAATAGGGGCTGTTGAGTCCAGTTCACTGAGCAGGGAGTAGGTCTTGTCTATTACATATTTGGCTTGTGGAACGGTATCTGAGCTAATTTCAAACCCTTGTTTTATGCATCACCCCACCTCACCTTTCCCGTTAAGCAGCCATAGTGCGTTTTCTAAATGTGTGACTCTGTTCTGTTTTGTAATTCAGTTCAAGTGTAGCGATTTTGACATTCCCTCTCTCAGTGATATCTTAGGATAAGTGTCTTTTTCTCTGTGACTTATTTCACTGAGAGTCATCGTACCTAAATCCACTCATCCTGCTGCTACTAGCCTTATGACATTGATTTCATGGCTGAGTGATATTCCCTTGTGCCTAAGTACCACAACTTCTTTATCCATTTTTCGCTTTCCTGGGATATTGAAGGTGTGCCGAAGTGGAGGTTCTTGGAAACAGAGCAGCCCTAAAGTTTGGGGTGCCTGTGTCTTGTTGATTTTTAGGTTTCCCGATTTATACGCCCATGAGTGGAAGTGCCCTATGCTCTCGAAGCTGTGCTTATTACATGTTTCAGGACACACCGTACACTTCTCCAGAGTGGCTGTTGGCAATTTACAGCCCGCCCATCAGCGTAGCAAGGCTCCCATGTCTCCATGGCCTGTCCTGCATTTCTGGTTTTTACACTTTTTTCAGCATGGCCCTTTTGACCGATGGCAAGCGAGACTTCTTTGTAGCGCTGATTTGCCTTTCCGGCTTGCCTGGTTGGCCAAAAAGGGCGTATGCGTTTTTTCCTGAATATATTCAGGAAAAAACGCATACGCCCTTTTTGGCCAAGGGCATCATTGTCAACGCTTTGCCGCTTTTCATGTGCTTTCAAGGCGAGTCGAGTCTGCCTCCTGAAACCTGTTTCCTGCAATTCTGCCTTGCTTTCCAATCCTCCTCGTTGCCTTCCCTCAATATATTTGTGGACGAGAGTTATCATTTATAACTCTGCAGGTTTGTGAGTTGCAGTGCCCCTGAGCTCCATTTGTCAACTCGCTTTTTTGGGAGCTGGCCGCCAAAGCGCAGGATTGCTTCAGGCCCTATTCTGGTTCCGGGGGGCAGGCTGAGCCTGTGGTTCATTCTTCTTCCTGATGGGAAAATAGAGTGACCTGTGCCTGTCCCAACACCTAGAGCTGGTCTCTCATTGGTTCCCCCTCTTCCCGTTCATCCTCAGGCCAAATTGCGACCTGTCCGAAACAGGAGGTTAAAGGTGCTGATTCTCCAAGTAGGGAGATTGTTAGTCGAGCGGCTGGAATGGCGAACCCGAGCACAAGGAGAGGAGAAATGAGGTGCGTTTGAGAAACCTTTCCCGATCACATGGTGTACCATCTTCTGGGTTTCGCACGCATGTTTTCGATGTAGGAAGATGCCCTTGAACCTGGAGATTTGGGACCCACGGCATGGGTACCACGCAGTATGACTTTAAAGGGTCTGCGTTTGCTCACCCAAGCTCACCAATCCTCTCAGCCCCAAGAGTGTCCAGCCTTATGTCTCATCCAGCTGTGGGTCTAGATATGGTCAATCCAGGTTGCATCAGAGCCCCTGAACGGATTTTGTAAGAATTTCTCTCTCTTTCACTGTCTTTGTTTTATGGGGTTTTTTTTTTAAGTAATCTATTTTTATAATGGGGTTTAGCTGCTTTTCACTGCTGTGTTTATGCCGCTTTACACCCTCTTGATTCACTTCCAGAGAGAGATCAATACATAGGTTTTAAGACTCTTACTCGTCAGATGTATTCTTGGGCGGTGAATAGGGGCTGTTGAGTCCAGTTCACTGAGCAGGGAGTAGGTCTTGTGTATTACATATTTGGCTTGTGGAACGGTATCTGAGCTAATTTCAAACCCTTGTTTTATGCATCACCCCACCTCACCTTTCCCGTTAAGCAGCCATAGTGCGTTTTCTAAATGTGTGACTCTGTTCTGTTTTGTAATTCAGTTCAAGTGTAGCGATTTTGACATTCCCTCTCTCAGTGATATCTTAGGATAAGTGTCTTTTTCTCTGTGACTTATTTCACTGAGAGTCATCGTACCTAAATCCACTCATCCTGCTGCTACTAGCCTTATGACATTGATTTCATGGCTGAGTGATATTCCCTTGTGCCTAAGTACCACAACTTCTTTATCCATTTTTCGCTTTCCTGGGATATTGAAGGTGTGCCGAAGTGGAGGTTCTTGGAAACAGAGCAGCCCTAAAGTTTGGGGTGCCTGTGTCTTGTTGATTTTTAGGTTTCCCGATTTATACGCCCATGAGTGGAAGTGCCCTATGCTCTCTAAGCTGTGCTTATTACATGTTTCAGGACACACCGTACACTTCTCCAGAGTGGCTGTTGGCAATTTACAGCCCGCCCATCAGCGTAGCAAGGCTCCCATGTCTCCATGGCCTGTCCTGCATTTCTGGTTTTTACACTTTTTTCAGCATGGTCCTTTTGACCGATGGCAAGCGAGACTTCTTTGTAGCGCTGATTTGCCTTTCCGGCTTGCCTGGTTGGCCAAAAAGGGCGTATGCGTTTTTTCCTGAATATATTCAGGAAAAAACGCATACGCCCTTTTTGGCCAAGGGCATCATTGTCAACGCTTTGCCGCTTTTCATGTGCTTTCAAGGCGAGTCGAGTCTGCCTCCTGAAACCTGTTTCCTGCAATTCTGCCTTGCTTTCCAATCCTCCTCGTTGCCTTCCCTCAATATATTTGTGGACGAGAGTTATCATTTATAACTCTGCAGGTTTGTGAGTTGCAGTGCCCCTGAGCTCCATTTGTCAACTCGCTTTTTTGGGAGCTGGCCGCCAAAGCGCAGGATTGCTTCAGGCCGTATTCTGGTTCCGGGGGGCAGGCTGAGCCTGTGGTTCATTCTTCTTCCTGATGGGAAAATAGAGTGACCTGTGCCTGTCCCAACACCTAGAGCTGGTCTCTCATTGGTTCCCCCTCTTCCTGTTCATCCTCAGGCCAAATTGCGACCTGTCCGAAACAGGAGGTTAAAGGTGCTGATTCTCCAAGTAGGGAGATTGTTAGTCGAGCGGCTGGAATGGCGAACCCGAGCACAAGGAGAGGAGAAATGAGGTGCGTTTGAGAAACCTTTCCCGATCACACGGTGTACCATCTTCTGGGTTTCGCACGCATGTTTTCGATGTAGGAAGATGCCCTTGAACCTGGAGATTTGGGACCCACGGCATGGGTACCACGCAGTATGACTTTAAAGGGTCTGCGTTTGCTCACCCAAGCTCACCAATCCTCTCAGCCCCAAGAGTGTCCAGCCTTATGTCTCATCCAGCTGTGGGTCTAGATATGGTCAATCCAGGTTGCATCAGAGCCCCTGAACGGATTTTGTAAGAATTTCTCTCTCTTTCACTGTCTTTGTTTTATGGGGTTTTTTTTTTTAAGTAATCTATTTTTATAATGGGGTTTAGCTGCTTTTCACTGCTGTGTTTATGCCGCTTTACACCCTCTTGATTCACTTCCAGAGAGAGATCAATACATAGGTTTTAAGACTCTTACTAGTCAGATGTATTCTTGGGCGGTGAATAGGGGCTGTTGAGTCCAGTTCACTGAGCAGGGAGTAGGTCTTGTCTATTACATATTTGGCTTGTGGAACGGTATCTGAGCTAATTTCAAACCCTTGTTTTATGCATCACCCCACCTCACCTTTCCCGTTAAGCAGCCATAGTGCGTTTTCTAAATGTGTGACTCTGTTCTGTTTTGTAATTCAGTTCAAGTGTAGCGATTTTGACATTCCCTCTCTCAGTGATATCTTAGGATAAGTGTCTTTTTCTCTGTGACTTATTTCACTGAGAGTCATCGTACCTAAATCCACTCATCCTGCTGCTACTAGCCTTATGACATTGATTTCATGGCTGAGTGATATTCCCTTGTGCCTAAGTACCACAACTTCTTTATCCATTTTTCGCTTTCCTGGGATATTGAAGGTGTGCCGAAGTGGAGGTTCTTGGAAACAGAGCAGCCCTAAAGTTTGGGGTGCCTGTGTCTTGTTGATTTTTAGGTTTCCCGATTTATACGCCCATGAGTGGAAGTGCCCTATGCTCTCGAAGCTGTGCTTATTACATGTTTCAGGACACACCGTACACTTCTCCAGAGTGGCTGTTGGCAATTTACAGCCCGCCCATCAGCGTAGCAAGGCTCCCATGTCTCCATGGCCTGTCCTGCATTTCTGGTTTTTACACTTTTTTCAGCATGGCCCTTTTGACCGATGGCAAGCGAGACTTCTTTGTAGCGCTGATTTGCCTTTCCGGCTTGCCTGGTTGGCCAAAAAGGGCGTATGCGTTTTTTCCTGAATATATTCAGGAAAAAACGCATACGCCCTTTTTGGCCAAGGGCATCATTGTCAACGCTTTGCCGCTTTTCATGTGCTTTCAAGGCGAGTCGAGTCTGCCTCCTGAAACCTGTTTCCTGCAATTCTGCCTTGCTTTCCAATCCTCCTCGTTGCCTTCCCTCAATATATTTGTGGACGAGAGTTATCATTTATAACTCTGCAGGTTTGTGAGTTGCAGTGCCCCTGAGCTCCATTTGTCAACTCGCTTTTTTGGGAGCTGGCCGCCAAAGCGCAGGATTGCTTCAGGCCCTATTCTGGTTCCGGGGGGCAGGCTGAGCCTGTGGTTCATTCTTCTTCCTGATGGGAAAATAGAGTGACCTGTGCCTGTCCCAACACCTAGAGCTGGTCTCTCATTGGTTCCCCCTCTTCCCGTTCATCCTCAGGCCAAATTGCGACCTGTCCGAAACAGGAGGTTAAAGGTGCTGATTCTCCAAGTAGGGAGATTGTTAGTCGAGCGGCTGGAATGGCGAACCCGAGCACAAGGAGAGGAGAAATGAGGTGCGTTTGAGAAACCTTTCCCGATCACATGGTGTACCATCTTCTGGGTTTCGCACGCATGTTTTCGATGTAGGAAGATGCCCTTGAACCTGGAGATTTGGGACCCACGGCATGGGTACCACGCAGTATGACTTTAAAGGGTCTGCGTTTGCTCACCCAAGCTCACCAATCCTCTCAGCCCCAAGAGTGTCCAGCCTTATGTCTCATCCAGCTGTGGGTCTAGATATGGTCAATCCAGGTTGCATCAGAGCCCCTGAACGGATTTTGTAAGAATTTCTCTCTCTTTCACTGTCTTTGTTTTATGGGGTTTTTTTTTTAAGTAATCTATTTTTATAATGGGGTTTAGCTGCTTTTCACTGCTGTGTTTATGCCGCTTTACACCCTCTTGATTCACTTCCAGAGAGAGATCAATACATAGGTTTTAAGACTCTTACTAGTCAGATGTATTCTTGGGCGGTGAATAGGGGCTGTTGAGTCCAGTTCACTGAGCAGGGAGTAGGTCTTGTGTATTACATATTTGGCTTGTGGAACGGTATCTGAGCTAATTTCAAACCCTTGTTTTATGCATCACCCCACCTCACCTTTCCCGTTAAGCAGCCATAGTGCGTTTTCTAAATGTGTGACTCTGTTCTGTTTTGTAATTCAGTTCAAGTGTAGCGATTTTGACATTCCCTCTCTCAGTGATATCTTAGGATAAGTGTCTTTTTCTCTGTGACTTATTTCACTGAGAGTCATCGTACCTAAATCCACTCATCCTGCTGCTACTAGCCTTATGACATTGATTTCATGGCTGAGTGATATTCCCTTGTGCCTAAGTACCACAACTTCTTTATCCATTTTTCGCTTTCCTGGGATATTGAAGGTGTGCCGAAGTGGAGGTTCTTGGAAACAGAGCAGCCCTAAAGTTTGGGGTGCCTGTGTCTTGTTGATTTTTAGGTTTCCCGATTTATACGCCCATGAGTGGAAGTGCCCTATGCTCTCTAAGCTGTGCTTATTACATGTTTCAGGACACACCGTACACTTCTCCAGAGTGGCTGTTGGCAATTTACAGCCCGCCCATCAGCGTAGCAAGGCTCCCATGTCTCCATGGCCTGTCCTGCATTTCTGGTTTTTACACTTTTTTCAGCATGGCCCTTTTGACCGATGGCAAGCGAGACTTCTTTGTAGCGCTGATTTGCCTTTCCGGCTTGCCTGGTTGGCCAAAAAGGGCGTATGCGTTTTTTCCTGAATATATTCAGGAAAAAACGCATACGCCCTTTTTGGCCAAGGGCATCATTGTCAACGCTTTGCCGCTTTTCATGTGCTTTCAAGGCGAGTCGAGTCTGCCTCCTGAAACCTGTTTCCTGCAATTCTGCCTTGCTTTCCAATCCTCCTCGTTGCCTTCCCTCAATATATTTGTGGACGAGAGTTATCATTTATAACTCTGCAGGTTTGTGAGTTGCAGTGCCCCTGAGCTCCATTTGTCAACTCGCTTTTTTGGGAGCTGGCCGCCAAAGCGCAGGATTGCTTCAGGCCGTATTCTGGTTCCGGGGGGCAGGCTGAGCCTGTGGTTCATTCTTCTTCCTGATGGGAAAATAGAGTGACCTGTGCCTGTCCCAACACCTAGAGCTGGTCTCTCATTGGATCCCCCTCTTCCCGTTCATCCTCAGGCCAAATTGCGACCTGTCCGAAACAGGAGGTTAAAGGTGCTGATTCTCCAAGTAGGGAGATTGTTAGTCGAGCGGCTGGAATGGCGAACCCGAGCACAAGGAGAGGAGAAATGAGGTGCGTTTGAGAAACCTTTCCCGATCACACGGTGTACCATCTTCTGGGTTTCGCACGCATGTTTTCGATGTAGGAAGATGCCCTTGAACCTGGAGATTTGGGACCCACGGCATGGGTACCACGCAGTATGACTTTAAAGGGTCTGCGTTTGCTCACCCAAGCTCACCAATCCTCTCAGCCCCAAGAGTGTCCAGCCTTATGTCTCATCCAGCTGTGGGTCTAGATATGGTCAATCCAGGTTGCATCAGAGCCCCTGAACGGATTTTGTAAGAATTTCTCTCTCTTTCACTGTCTTTGTTTTATGGGGTTTTTTTTTTAAGTAATCTATTTTTATAATAGGGTTTAGCTGCTTTTCACTGCTGTGTTTATGCCGCTTTACACCCTCTTGAATCACTTCCAGAGAGAGATCAATACATAGGTTTTAAGACTCTTACTAGTCAGATGTATTCTTGGGCGGTGAATAGGGGCTGTTGAGTCCAGTTCACTGAGCAGGGAGTAGGTCTTGTCTATTACATATTTGGCTTGTGGAACGGTATCTGAGCTAATTTCAAACCCTTGTTTTATGCATCACCCCACCTCACCTTTCCCGTTAAGCAGCCATAGTGCGTTTTCTAAATGTGTGACTCTGTTCTGTTTTGTAATTCAGTTCAAGTGTAGCGATTTTGACATTCCCTCTCTCAGTGATATCTTAGGATAAGTGTCTTTTTCTCTGTGACTTATTTCACTGAGAGTCATCATACCTAAATCCACTCATCCTGCTGCTACTAGCCTTATGACATTGATTTCATGGCTGAGTGATATTCCCTTGTGCCTAAGTACCACAACTTCTTTATCCATTTTTCGCTTTCCTGGGATATTGAAGGTGTGCCGAAGTGGAGGTTCTTGGAAACAGAGCAGCCCTAAAGTTTGGGGTGCCTGTGTCTTGTTGATTTTTAGGTTTCCCGATTTATACGCCCATGAGTGGAAGTGCCCTATGCTCTCTAAGCTGTGCTTATTACATGTTTCAGGACACACCGTACACTTCTCCAGAGTGGCTGTTGGCAATTTACAGCCCGCCCATCAGCGTAGCAAGGCTCCCATGTCTCCATGGCCTGTCCTGCATTTCTGGTTTTTACACTTTTTTCAGCATGGCCCTTTTGACCGATGGCAAGCGAGACTTCTTTGTAGCGCTGATTTGCCTTTCCGGCTTGCCTGGTTGGCCAAAAAGGGCGTATGCGTTTTTTCCTGAATATATTCAGGAAAAAACGCATACGCCCTTTTTGGCCAAGGGCATCATTGTCAACGCTTTGCCGCTTTTCATGTGCTTTCAAGGCGAGTCGAGTCTGCCTCCTGAAACCTGTTTCCTGCAATTCTGCCTTGCTTTCCAATCCTCCTCGTTGCCTTCCCTCAATATATTTGTGGACGAGAGTTATCATTTATAACTCTGCAGGTTTGTGAGTTGCAGTGCCCCTGAGCTCCATTTGTCAACTCGCTTTTTTGGGAGCTGGCCGCCAAAGCGCAGGATTGCTTCAGGCCGTATTCTGGTTCCGGGGGGCAGGCTGAGCCTGTGGTTCATTCTTCTTCCTGATGGGAAAATAGAGTGACCTGTGCCTGTCCCAACACCTAGAGCTGGTCTCTCATTGGTTCCCCCTCTTCCCGTTCATCCTCAGGCCAAATTGCGACCTGTCCGAAACAGGAGGTTAAAGGTGCTGATTCTCCAAGTAGGGAGATTGTTAGTCGAGCGGCTGGAATGGCGAACCCGAGCACAAGGAGAGGAGAAATGAGGTGCGTTTGAGAAACCTTTCCCGATCACACGGTGTACCATCTTCTGGGTTTCCCACGCATGTTTTCGATGTAGGAAGATGCCCTTGAACCTGGAGATTTGGGACCCACGGCATGGGTACCACGCAGTATGACTTTAAAGGGTCTGCGTTTGCTCACCCAAGCTCACCAATCCTCTCAGCCCCAAGAGTGTCCAGCCTTATGTCTCATCCAGCTGTGGGTCTAGATATGGTCAATCCAGGTTGCATCAGAGCCCCTGAACGGATTTTGTAAGAATTTCTCTCTCTTTCACTGTCTTTGTTTTATGGGGTTTTTTTTTTTAAGTAATCTATTTTTATAATGGGGTTTAGCTGCTTTTCACTGCTGTGTTTATGCCGCTTTACACCCTCTTGATTCACTTCCAGAGAGAGATCAATACATAGGTTTTAAGACTCTTACTAGTCAGATGTATTCTTGGGCGGTGAATAGGGGCTGTTGAGTCCAGTTCACTGAGCAGGGAGTAGGTCTTGTCTATTACATATTTGGCTTGTGGAACGGTATCTGAGCTAATTTCAAACCCTTGTTTTATGCATCACCCCACCTCACCTTTCCCGTTAAGCAGCCATAGTGCGTTTTCTAAATGTGTGACTCTGTTCTGTTTTGTAATTCAGTTCAAGTGTAGCGATTTTGACATTCCCTCTCTCAGTGATATCTTAGGATAAGTGTCTTTTTCTCTGTGACTTATTTCACTGAGAGTCATCGTACCTAAATCCACTCATCCTGCTGCTACTAGCCTTATGACATTGATTTCATGGCTGAGTGATATTCCCTTGTGCCTAAGTACCACAACTTCTTTATCCATTTTTCGCTTTCCTGGGATATTGAAGGTGTGCCGAAGTGGAGGTTCTTGGAAACAGAGCAGCCCTAAAGTTTGGGGTGCCTGTGTCTTGTTGATTTTTAGGTTTCCCGATTTATACGCCCATGAGTGGAAGTGCCCTATGCTCTCTAAGCTGTGCTTATTACATGTTTCAGGACACACCGTACACTTCTCCAGAGTGGCTGTTGGCAATTTACAGCCCGCCCATCAGCGTAGCAAGGCTCCCATGTCTCCATGGCCTGTCCTGCATTTCTGGTTTTTACACTTTTTTCAGCATGGCCCTTTTGACCGATGGCAAGCGAGACTTCTTTGTAGCGCTGATTTGCCTTTCCGGCTTGCCTGGTTGGCCAAAAAGGGCGTATGCGTTTTTTCCTGAATATATTCAGGAAAAAACGCATACGCCCTTTTTGGCCAAGGGCATCATTGTCAACGCTTTGCCGCTTTTCATGTGCTTTCAAGGCGAGTCGAGTCTGCCTCCTGAAACCTGTTTCCTGCAATTCTGCCTTGCTTTCCAATCCTCCTCGTTGCCTTCCCTCAATATATTTGTGGACGAGAGTTATCATTTATAACTCTGCAGGTTTGTGAGTTGCAGTGCCCCTGAGCTCCATTTGTCAACTCGCTTTTTTGGGAGCTGGCCGCCAAAGCGCAGGATTGCTTCAGGCCCTATTCTGGTTCCGGGGGGCAGGCTGAGCCTGTGGTTCATTCTTCTTCCTGATGGGAAAATAGAGTGACCTGTGCCTGTCCCAACACCTAGAGCTGGTCTCTCATTGGTTCCCCCTCTTCCCGTTCATCCTCAGGCCAAATTGCGACCTGTCCGAAACAGGAGGTTAAAGGTGCTGATTCTCCAAGTAGGGAGATTGTTAGTCGAGCGGCTGGAATGGCGAACCCGAGCACAAGGAGAGGAGAAATGAGGTGCGTTTGAGAAACCTTTCCCGATCACACGGTGTACCATCTTCTGGGTTTCGCACGCATGTTTTCGATGTAGGAAGATGCCCTTGAACCTGGAGATTTGGGACCCACGGCATGGGTACCACGCAGTATGACTTTAAAGGGTCTGCGTTTGCTCACCCAAGCTCACCAATCCTCTCAGCCCCAAGAGTGTCCAGCCTTATGTCTCATCCAGCTGTGGGTCTAGATATGGTCAATCCAGGTTGCATCAGAGCCCCTGAACGGATTTTGTAAGAATTTCTCTCTCTTTCACTGTCTTTGTTTTATGGGGTTTTTTTTTTAAGTAATCTATTTTTATAATGGGGTTTAGCTGCTTTTCACTGCTGTGTTTATGCCGCTTTACACCCTCTTGATTCACTTCCAGAGAGAGATCAATACATAGGTTTTAAGACTCTTACTAGTCAGATGTATTCTTGGGCGGTGAATAGGGGCTGTTGAGTCCAGTTCACTGAGCAGGGAGTAGGTCTTGTGTATTACATATTTGGCTTGTGGAACGGTATCTGAGCTAATTTCAAACCCTTGTTTTATGCATCACCCCACCTCACCTTTCCCGTTAAGCAGCCATAGTGCGTTTTCTAAATGTGTGACTCTGTTCTGTTTTGTAATTCAGTTCAAGTGTAGCGATTTTGACATTCCCTCTCTCAGTGATATCTTAGGATAAGTGTCTTTTTCTCTGTGACTTATTTCACTGAGAGTCATCGTACCTAAATCCACTCATCCTGCTGCTACTAGCCTTATGACATTGATTTCATGGCTGAGTGATATTCCCTTGTGCCTAAGTACCACAACTTCTTTATCCATTTTTCGCTTTCCTGGGATATTGAAGGTGTGCCGAAGTGGAGGTTCTTGGAAACAGAGCAGCCCTAAAGTTTGGGGTGCCTGTGTCTTGTTGATTTTTAGGTTTCCCGATTTATACGCCCATGAGTGGAAGTGCCCTATGCTCTCTAAGCTGTGCTTATTACATGTTTCAGGACACACCGTACACTTCTCCAGAGTGGCTGTTGGCAATTTACAGCCCGCCCATCAGCGTAGCAAGGCTCCCATGTCTCCATGGCCTGTCCTGCATTTCTGGTTTTTACACTTTTTTCAGCATGGCCCTTTTGACCGATGGCAAGCGAGACTTCTTTGTAGCGCTGATTTGCCTTTCCGGCTTGCCTGGTTGGCCAAAAAGGGCGTATGCGTTTTTTCCTGAATATATTCAGGAAAAAACGCATACGCCCTTTTTGGCCAAGGGCATCATTGTCAACGCTTTGCCGCTTTTCATGTGCTTTCAAGGCGAGTCGAGTCTGCCTCCTGAAACCTGTTTCCTGCAATTCTGCCTTGCTTTCCAATCCTCCTCGTTGCCTTCCCTCAATATATTTGTGGACGAGAGTTATCATTTATAACTCTGCAGGTTTGTGAGTTGCAGTGCCCCTGAGCTCCATTTGTCAACTCGCTTTTTTGGGAGCTGGCCGCCAAAGCGCAGGATTGCTTCAGGCCGTATTCTGGTTCCGGGGGGCAGGCTGAGCCTGTGGTTCATTCTTCTTCCTGATGGGAAAATAGAGTGACCTGTGCCTGTCCCAACACCTAGAGCTGGTCTCTCATTGGTTCCCCCTCTTCCCGTTCATCCTCAGGCCAAATTGCGACCTGTCCGAAACAGGAGGTTAAAGGTGCTGATTCTCCAAGTAGGGAGATTGTTAGTCGAGCGGCTGGAATGGCGAACCCGAGCACAAGGAGAGGAGAAATGAGGTGCGTTTGAGAAACCTTTCCCGATCACACGGTGTACCATCTTCTGGGTTTCCCACGCATGTTTTCGATGTAGGAAGATGCCCTTGAACCTGGAGATTTGGGACCCACGGCATGGGTACCACGCAGTATGACTTTAAAGGGTCTGCGTTTGCTCACCCAAGCTCACCAATCCTCTCAGCCCCAAGAGTGTCCAGCCTTATGTCTCATCCAGCTGTGGGTCTAGATATGGTCAATCCAGGTTGCATCAGAGCCCCTGAACGGATTTTGTAAGAATTTCTCTCTCTTTCACTGTCTTTGTTTTATGGGGTTTTTTTTTTTAAGTAATCTATTTTTATAATGGGGTTTAGCTGCTTTTCACTGCTGTGTTTATGCCGCTTTACACCCTCTTGATTCACTTCCAGAGAGAGATCAATACATAGGTTTTAAGACTCTTACTAGTCAGATGTATTCTTGGGCGGTGAATAGGGGCTGTTGAGTCCAGTTCACTGAGCAGGGAGTAGGTCTTGTCTATTACATATTTGGCTTGTGGAACGGTATCTGAGCTAATTTCAAACCCTTGTTTTATGCATCACCCCACCTCACCTTTCCCGTTAAGCAGCCATAGTGCGTTTTCTAAATGTGTGACTCTGTTCTGTTTTGTAATTCAGTTCAAGTGTAGCGATTTTGACATTCCCTCTCTCAGTGATATCTTAGGATAAGTGTCTTTTTCTCTGTGACTTATTTCACTGAGAGTCATCGTACCTAAATCCACTCATCCTGCTGCTACTAGCCTTATGACATTGATTTCATGGCTGAGTGATATTCCCTTGTGCCTAAGTACCACAACTTCTTTATCCATTTTTCGCTTTCCTGGGATATTGAAGGTGTGCCGAAGTGGAGGTTCTTGGAAACAGAGCAGCCCTAAAGTTTGGGGTGCCTGTGTCTTGTTGATTTTTAGGTTTCCCGATTTATACGCCCATGAGTGGAAGTGCCCTATGCTCTCGAAGCTGTGCTTATTACATGTTTCAGGACACACCGTACACTTCTCCAGAGTGGCTGTTGGCAATTTACAGCCCGCCCATCAGCGTAGCAAGGCTCCCATGTCTCCATGGCCTGTCCTGCATTTCTGGTTTTTACACTTTTTTCAGCATGGCCCTTTTGACCGATGGCAAGCGAGACTTCTTTGTAGCGCTGATTTGCCTTTCCGGCTTGCCTGGTTGGCCAAAAAGGGCGTATGCGTTTTTTCCTGAATATATTCAGGAAAAAACGCATACGCCCTTTTTGGCCAAGGGCATCATTGTCAACGCTTTGCCGCTTTTCATGTGCTTTCAAGGCGAGTCGAGTCTGCCTCCTGAAACCTGTTTCCTGCAATTCTGCCTTGCTTTCCAATCCTCCTCGTTGCCTTCCCTCAATATATTTGTGGACGAGAGTTATCATTTATAACTCTGCAGGTTTGTGAGTTGCAGTGCCCCTGAGCTCCATTTGTCAACTCGCTTTTTTGGGAGCTGGCCGCCAAAGCGCAGGATTGCTTCAGGCCCTATTCTGGTTCCGGGGGGCAGGCTGAGCCTGTGGTTCATTCTTCTTCCTGATGGGAAAATAGAGTGACCTGTGCCTGTCCCAACACCTAGAGCTGGTCTCTCATTGGTTCCCCCTCTTCCCGTTCATCCTCAGGCCAAATTGCGACCTGTCCGAAACAGGAGGTTAAAGGTGCTGATTCTCCAAGTAGGGAGATTGTTAGTCGAGCGGCTGGAATGGCGAACCCGAGCACAAGGAGAGGAGAAATGAGGTGCGTTTGAGAAACCTTTCCCGATCACATGGTGTACCATCTTCTGGGTTTCGCACGCATGTTTTCGATGTAGGAAGATGCCCTTGAACCTGGAGATTTGGGACCCACGGCATGGGTACCACGCAGTATGACTTTAAAGGGTCTGCGTTTGCTCACCCAAGCTCACCAATCCTCTCAGCCCCAAGAGTGTCCAGCCTTATGTCTCATCCAGCTGTGGGTCTAGATATGGTCAATCCAGGTTGCATCAGAGCCCCTGAACGGATTTTGTAAGAATTTCTCTCTCTTTCACTGTCTTTGTTTTATGGGGTTTTTTTTTTAAGTAATCTATTTTTATAATGGGGTTTAGCTGCTTTTCACTGCTGTGTTTATGCCGCTTTACACCCTCTTGATTCACTTCCAGAGAGAGATCAATACATAGGTTTTAAGACTCTTACTAGTCAGATGTATTCTTGGGCGGTGAATAGGGGCTGTTGAGTCCAGTTCACTGAGCAGGGAGTAGGTCTTGTGTATTACATATTTGGCTTGTGGAACGGTATCTGAGCTAATTTCAAACCCTTGTTTTATGCATCACCCCACCTCACCTTTCCCGTTAAGCAGCCATAGTGCGTTTTCTAAATGTGTGACTCTGTTCTGTTTTGTAATTCAGTTCAAGTGTAGCGATTTTGACATTCCCTCTCTCAGTGATATCTTAGGATAAGTGTCTTTTTCTCTGTGACTTATTTCACTGAGAGTCATCGTACCTAAATCCACTCATCCTGCTGCTACTAGCCTTATGACATTGATTTCATGGCTGAGTGATATTCCCTTGTGCCTAAGTACCACAACTTCTTTATCCATTTTTCGCTTTCCTGGGATATTGAAGGTGTGCCGAAGTGGAGGTTCTTGGAAACAGAGCAGCCCTAAAGTTTGGGGTGCCTGTGTCTTGTTGATTTTTAGGTTTCCCGATTTATACGCCCATGAGTGGAAGTGCCCTATGCTCTCTAAGCTGTGCTTATTACATGTTTCAGGACACACCGTACACTTCTCCAGAGTGGCTGTTGGCAATTTACAGCCCGCCCATCAGCGTAGCAAGGCTCCCATGTCTCCATGGCCTGTCCTGCATTTCTGGTTTTTACACTTTTTTCAGCATGGCCCTTTTGACCGATGGCAAGCGAGACTTCTTTGTAGCGCTGATTTGCCTTTCCGGCTTGCCTGGTTGGCCAAAAAGGGCGTATGCGTTTTTTCCTGAATATATTCAGGAAAAAACGCATACGCCCTTTTTGGCCAAGGGCATCATTGTCAACGCTTTGCCGCTTTTCATGTGCTTTCAAGGCGAGTCGAGTCTGCCTCCTGAAACCTGTTTCCTGCAATTCTGCCTTGCTTTCCAATCCTCCTCGTTGCCTTCCCTCAATATATTTGTGGACGAGAGTTATCATTTATAACTCTGCAGGTTTGTGAGTTGCAGTGCCCCTGAGCTCCATTTGTCAACTCGCTTTTTTGGGAGCTGGCCGCCAAAGCGCAGGATTGCTTCAGGCCGTATTCTGGTTCCGGGGGGCAGGCTGAGCCTGTGGTTCATTCTTCTTCCTGATGGGAAAATAGAGTGACCTGTGCCTGTCCCAACACCTAGAGCTGGTCTCTCATTGGATCCCCCTCTTCCCGTTCATCCTCAGGCCAAATTGCGACCTGTCCGAAACAGGAGGTTAAAGGTGCTGATTCTCCAAGTAGGGAGATTGTTAGTCGAGCGGCTGGAATGGCGAACCCGAGCACAAGGAGAGGAGAAATGAGGTGCGTTTGAGAAACCTTTCCCGATCACACGGTGTACCATCTTCTGGGTTTCGCACGCATGTTTTCGATGTAGGAAGATGCCCTTGAACCTGGAGATTTGGGACCCACGGCATGGGTACCACGCAGTATGACTTTAAAGGGTCTGCGTTTGCTCACCCAAGCTCACCAATCCTCTCAGCCCCAAGAGTGTCCAGCCTTATGTCTCATCCAGCTGTGGGTCTAGATATGGTCAATCCAGGTTGCATCAGAGCCCCTGAACGGATTTTGTAAGAATTTCTCTCTCTTTCACTGTCTTTGTTTTATGGGGTTTTTTTTTTAAGTAATCTATTTTTATAATAGGGTTTAGCTGCTTTTCACTGCTGTGTTTATGCCGCTTTACACCCTCTTGAATCACTTCCAGAGAGAGATCAATACATAGGTTTTAAGACTCTTACTAGTCAGATGTATTCTTGGGCGGTGAATAGGGGCTGTTGAGTCCAGTTCACTGAGCAGGGAGTAGGTCTTGTCTATTACATATTTGGCTTGTGGAACGGTATCTGAGCTAATTTCAAACCCTTGTTTTATGCATCACCCCACCTCACCTTTCCCGTTAAGCAGCCATAGTGCGTTTTCTAAATGTGTGACTCTGTTCTGTTTTGTAATTCAGTTCAAGTGTAGCGATTTTGACATTCCCTCTCTCAGTGATATCTTAGGATAAGTGTCTTTTTCTCTGTGACTTATTTCACTGAGAGTCATCATACCTAAATCCACTCATCCTGCTGCTACTAGCCTTATGACATTGATTTCATGGCTGAGTGATATTCCCTTGTGCCTAAGTACCACAACTTCTTTATCCATTTTTCGCTTTCCTGGGATATTGAAGGTGTGCCGAAGTGGAGGTTCTTGGAAACAGAGCAGCCCTAAACTTTGGGGTGCCTGTGTCTTGTTGATTTTTAGGTTTCCCGATTTATACGCCCATGAGTGGAAGTGCCCTATGCTCTCTAAGCTGTGCTTATTACATGTTTCAGGACACACCGTACACTTCTCCAGAGTGGCTGTTGGCAATTTACAGCCCGCCCATCAGCGTAGCAAGGCTCCCATGTCTCCATGGCCTGTCCTGCATTTCTGGTTTTTACACTTTTTTCAGCATGGCCCTTTTGACCGATGGCAAGCGAGACTTCTTTGTAGCGCTGATTTGCCTTTCCGGCTTGCCTGGTTGGCCAAAAAGGGCGTATGCGTTTTTTCCTGAATATATTCAGGAAAAAACGCATACGCCCTTTTTGGCCAAGGGCATCATTGTCAACGCTTTGCCGCTTTTCATGTGCTTTCAAGGCGAGTCGAGTCTGCCTCCTGAAACCTGTTTCCTGCAATTCTGCCTTGCTTTCCAATCCTCCTCGTTGCCTTCCCTCAATATATTTGTGGACGAGAGTTATCATTTATAACTCTGCAGGTTTGTGAGTTGCAGTGCCCCTGAGCTCCATTTGTCAACTCGCTTTTTTGGGAGCTGGCCGCCAAAGCGCAGGATTGCTTCAGGCCGTATTCTGGTTCCGGGGGGCAGGCTGAGCCTGTGGTTCATTCTTCTTCCTGATGGGAAAATAGAGTGACCTGTGCCTGTCCCAACACCTAGAGCTGGTCTCTCATTGGTTCCCCTTCTTCCCGTTCATCCTCAGGCCAAATTGCGACCTGTCCGAAACAGGAGGTTAAAGGTGCTGATTCTCCAAGTAGGGAGATTGTTAGTCGAGCGGCTGGAATGGCGAACCCGAGCACAAGGAGAGGAGAAATGAGGTGCGTTTGAGAAACCTTTCCCGATCACACGGTGTACCATCTTCTGGGTTTCGCACGCATGTTTTCGATGTAGGAAGATGCCCTTGAACCTGGAGATTTGGGACCCACGGCATGGGTACCACGCAGTATGACTTTAAAGGGTCTGCGTTTGCTCACCCAAGCTCACCAATCCTCTCAGCCCCAAGAGTGTCCAGCCTTATGTCTCATCCAGCTGTGGGTCTAGATATGGTCAATCCAGGTTGCATCAGAGCCCCTGAACGGATTTTGTAAGAATTTCTCTCTCTTTCACTGTCTTTGTTTTATGGGGTTTTTTTTTTAAGTAATCTATTTTTATAATGGGGTTTAGCTGCTTTTCACTGCTGTGTTTATGCCGCTTTACACCCTCTTGATTCACTTCCAGAGAGAGATCAATACATAGGTTTTAAGACTCTTACTAGTCAGATGTATTCTTGGGCGGTGAATAGGGGCTGTTGAGTCCAGTTCACTGAGCAGGGAGTAGGTCTTGTGTATTACATATTTGGCTTGTGGAACGGTATCTGAGCTAATTTCAAACCCTTGTTTTATGCATCACCCCACCTCACCTTTCCCGTTAAGCAGCCATAGTGCGTTTTCTAAATGTGTGACTCTGTTCTGTTTTGTAATTCAGTTCAAGTGTAGCGATTTTGACATTCCCTCTCTCAGTGATATCTTAGGATAAGTGTCTTTTTCTCTGTGACTTATTTCACTGAGAGTCATCGTACCTAAATCCACTCATCCTGCTGCTACTAGCCTTATGACATTGATTTCATGGCTGAGTGATATTCCCTTGTGCCTAAGTACCACAACTTCTTTATCCATTTTTCGCTTTCCTGGGATATTGAAGGTGTGCCGAAGTGGAGGTTCTTGGAAACAGAGCAGCCCTAAAGTTTGGGGTGCCTGTGTCTTGTTGATTTTTAGGTTTCCCGATTTATACGCCCATGAGTGGAAGTGCCCTATGCTCTCTAAGCTGTGCTTATTACATGTTTCAGGACACACCGTACACTTCTCCAGAGTGGCTGTTGGCAATTTACAGCCCGCCCATCAGCGTAGCAAGGCTCCCACGTCTCCATGGCCTGTCCTGCATTTCTGGTTTTTACACTTTTTTCAGCATGGCCCTTTTGACCGATGGCAAGCGAGACTTCTTTGTAGCGCTGATTTGCCTTTCCGGCTTGCCTGGTTGGCCAAAAAGGGCGTATGCGTTTTTTCCTGAATATATTCAGGAAAAAACGCATACGCCCTTTTTGGCCAAGGGCATCATTGTCAACGCTTTGCCGCTTTTCATGTGCTTTCAAGGCGAGTCGAGTCTGCCTCCTGAAACCTGTTTCCTGCAATTCTGCCTTGCTTTCCAATCCTCCTCGTTGCCTTCCCTCAATATATTTGTGGACGAGAGTTATCATTTATAACTCTGCAGGTTTGTGAGTTGCAGTGCCCCTGAGCTCCATTTGTCAACTCGCTTTTTTGGGAGCTGGCCGCCAAAGCGCAGGATTGCTTCAGGCCCTATTCTGGTTCCGGGGGGCAGGCTGAGCCTGTGGTTCATTCTTCTTCCTGATGGGAAAATAGAGTGACCTGTGCCTGTCCCAACACCTAGAGCTGGTCTCTCATTGGTTCCCCCTCTTCCCGTTCATCCTCAGGCCAAATTGCGACCTGTCCGAAACAGGAGGTTAAAGGTGCTGATTCTCCAAGTAGGGAGATTGTTAGTCGAGCGGCTGGAATGGCGAACCCGAGCACAAGGAGAGGAGAAATGAGGTGCGTTTGAGAAACCTTTCCCGATCACACGGTGTACCATCTTCTGGGTTTCGCACGCATGTTTTCGATGTAGGAAGATGCCCTTGAACCTGGAGATTTGGGACCCACGGCATGGGTACCACGCAGTATGACTTTAAAGGGTCTGCGTTTGCTCACCCAAGCTCACCAATCCTCTCAGCCCCAAGAGTGTCCAGCCTTATGTCTCATCCAGCTGTGGGTCTAGATATGGTCAATCCAGGTTGCATCAGAGCCCCTGAACGGATTTTGTAAGAATTTCTCTCTCTTTCACTGTCTTTGTTTTATGGGGTTTTTTTTTTAAGTAATCTATTTTTATAATGGGGTTTAGCTGCTTTTCACTGCTGTGTTTATGCCGCTTTACACCCTCTTGATTCACTTCCAGAGAGAGATCAATACATAGGTTTTAAGACTCTTACTAGTCAGATGTATTCTTGGGCGGTGAATAGGGGCTGTTGAGTCCAGTTCACTGAGCAGGGAGTAGGTCTTGTGTATTACATATTTGGCTTGTGGAACGGTATCTGAGCTAATTTCAAACCCTTGTTTTATGCATCACCCCACCTCACCTTTCCCGTTAAGCAGCCATAGTGCGTTTTCTAAATGTGTGACTCTGTTCTGTTTTGTAATTCAGTTCAAGTGTAGCGATTTTGACATTCCCTCTCTCAGTGATATCTTAGGATAAGTGTCTTTTTCTCTGTGACTTATTTCACTGAGAGTCATCGTACCTAAATCCACTCATCCTGCTGCTACTAGCCTTATGACATTGATTTCATGGCTGAGTGATATTCCCTTGTGCCTAAGTACCACAACTTCTTTATCCATTTTTCGCTTTCCTGGGATATTGAAGGTGTGCCGAAGTGGAGGTTCTTGGAAACAGAGCAGCCCTAAAGTTTGGGGTGCCTGTGTCTTGTTGATTTTTAGGTTTCCCGATTTATACGCCCATGAGTGGAAGTGCCCTATGCTCTCTAAGCTGTGCTTATTACATGTTTCAGGACACACCGTACACTTCTCCAGAGTGGCTGTTGGCAATTTACAGCCCGCCCATCAGCGTAGCAAGGCTCCCATGTCTCCATGGCCTGTCCTGCATTTCTGGTTTTTACACTTTTTTCAGCATGGCCCTTTTGACCGATGGCAAGCGAGACTTCTTTGTAGCGCTGATTTGCCTTTCCGGCTTGCCTGGTTGGCCAAAAAGGGCGTATGCGTTTTTTCCTGAATATATTCAGGAAAAAACGCATACGCCCTTTTTGGCCAAGGGCATCATTGTCAACGCTTTGCCGCTTTTCATGTGCTTTCAAGGCGAGTCGAGTCTGCCTCCTGAAACCTGTTTCCTGCAATTCTGCCTTGCTTTCCAATCCTCCTCGTTGCCTTCCCTCAATATATTTGTGGACGAGAGTTATCATTTATAACTCTGCAGGTTTGTGAGTTGCAGTGCCCCTGAGCTCCATTTGTCAACTCGCTTTTTTGGGAGCTGGCCGCCAAAGCGCAGGATTGCTTCAGGCCGTATTCTGGTTCCGGGGGGCAGGCTGAGCCTGTGGTTCATTCTTCTTCCTGATGGGAAAATAGAGTGACCTGTGCCTGTCCCAACACCTAGAGCTGGTCTCTCATTGGTTCCCCCTCTTCCCGTTCATCCTCAGGCCAAATTGCGACCTGTCCGAAACAGGAGGTTAAAGGTGCTGATTCTCCAAGTAGGGAGATTGTTAGTCGAGCGGCTGGAATGGCGAACCCGAGCACAAGGAGAGGAGAAATGAGGTGCGTTTGAGAAACCTTTCCCGATCACACGGTGTACCATCTTCTGGGTTTCGCACGCATGTTTTCGATGTAGGAAGATGCCCTTGAACCTGGAGATTTGGGACCCACGGCATGGGTACCACGCAGTATGACTTTAAAGGGTCTGCGTTTGCTCACCCAAGCTCACCAATCCTCTCAGCCCCAAGAGTGTCCAGCCTTATGTCTCATCCAGCTGTGGGTCTAGATATGGTCAATCCAGGTTGCATCAGAGCCCCTGAACGGATTTTGTAAGAATTTCTCTCTCTTTCACTGTCTTTGTTTTATGGGGTTTTTTTTTTTAAGTAATCTATTTTTATAATGGGGTTTAGCTGCTTTTCACTGCTGTGTTTATGCCGCTTTACACCCTCTTGATTCACTTCCAGAGAGAGATCAATACATAGGTTTTAAGACTCTTACTAGTCAGATGTATTC